>NC_136613.1:1202124-1569624 GCF_933228915.1 Telmatherina bonti
AATTTCCCCTTGGGGACAAATAAAGTATCTTTGATTTAATTTGTGTGAAGAAAAACAAACTCAGAACCTTAGGAATTAAATTACTCTGATAAAATTCAGTTTTAACTTTCATCCTTGTTCAATCCATACAGAGATTCCTCCTGAATCTCTAAATTTAGCGTTGTTCCGATGGTTCAACTGGCATTTTACGCCACCATGACTGTCTTAGAATGTCTTTAAGTTTGGGGTCTGTCATCAAAAGTCCCTGCAGGACATGACAGGATGTCTGAGCTGCTTCGTCTGTCCCTAGGTCTGCAGTCTGAGGATGAAGACGAGAGACTGTGTGCCTTTACCAGAAGCTTTGAAGAGGCGAAGCCGGCTCCCAGCAGGGAGCAGAGAGGGATGATGCAGGGGAACGGCATGATTCGCTGCGGCCGCGGCTCCCGCTGCTATGGATTATGGGAGAAAAGAGTGGATGGACAGATGCAGCTGTTAAATCAAGGTAAGGAGACCTTCTGAAGATGGACGATCCGACTTCTTGTCTGTTTTCATTATGTCCGATTGCTAGCAGCATGCTAGCAAAATACCAGTAACATTCTAGCAGCGTACCTACAACATGCTGGCATCATACCTGCAACAAGCTAGCAGCATACCTGTAAAATGCCAGCAACATACCAGTAACATGCGAGCAGCCTACCTGTAACATGCTAACAACATGCCAGTAACATGCTAGCAACGTACCAGAAACATGCTAGCACCATACCTGCAACATGCTAGCAACATACCTGAAACATACTAGCAACATATCAGTAACATGCTAGCAACATACAAGTAACATGCTAGCAGCATACCTGTAACATGCTAGCAACATACCAGTAACATGCTAGTAACATACCAGTAACATGCTAGCACCATACCTGCAATATGCTAGCAACATACCAGCAACATGCTAGCAGCATACCTGCAACATGCTAGCTACATCCCTGCAACAAGCTAGCAGCATACCTGTAACATGCTAGCAACATACCAGTAACATGTTAGCAACACACCTGCAACAAGCTAGCAGCATACCTGCAACATGCTAGCGACATACCTGCAACATCCTTGCAACAAGCTGGCAGCATACCTGCAACATGCTAGCTGCATACCTGCAACATACCTGCAACATGCTAGTTATATATCTGCAACATTTTAGCAACATACCTGCAACATGCTAGCAGCATACCCGCAACAACCTAGCAACATGCTAGCTACATATCTGCAACAAACATGCTAGCAACATGCTAGCTACATACCTGCAACATGCTATCAACATGCTAGTAACATATACGGGAACATGTTCCATCCTGAGGAACCTCAATGAAGACAGAAATTAGGTTAAAAAGAAATGTGGTGTTTCGACACAGGAAATACATGTTGGGTAGATTCTGGTTAGTAACTGTTTAACTGGTTAGTTACTGGTTCCAAACAGTAACTGGTAAGTAACAGTTTAGTAACTGCTAAACTGGTTAGTTACTGGTTTGTAACTGTTAGTAACTGGTTAATAACTGGTTAGTAACTGCGCTATTATTGCTGGTAACTGGTTCATAACTTATAGTTATTGGTTAGTTTGGATGCTTTTGTTTGGTTAGTTATTGATTAATAATGTGTTGTGTGTAACTGTAAGTGAATGCTTAATACATGATAGTATGTTATTTACTGGTTAGTAACTTATTAGTTATTAGTCAATACCAGTTAGTTACTAATCACTAACTGTTATTAACTGGTTAGTATTTAACTGGTTAGATTGTGCACGTCTCACTTAATGTAACCATTTAATCTAAACATGGACCCAGTTTTTTTTTTTAAAACTGGGTCCATGTTTGAGCTCAGACCCAGATGTTCCTGCAGATGTGTCATCATGTGTCCTTCTGTTCAGGGTGTTGGATGTATGTCGGCAACCAGCAGGAGTGTCGAGGTGAGCATTGCGTCTTGGTGTCTGCCACGCCGTCCCACATGCAGAAAGATAGCTACCGTTTCTGCTGCTGCGACAGCGACCTCTGCAACGCCAACTACACCGAGGTTCTGCCCACTGCCAGCAACCCCGCCCTCAAGCAGATGCAGAGAGACGAGCGAGAGACGAGCCAGCCAGGTGAGCAGAGCACGTGTAGACCAAGCAGGTCAGGTGACCTGATGACCAAGCAGGTCAGGTGACCTGTAGACCAGGCAGGTCAGGTGACGTGAGGACCGGCGGGGTCATACATAATGTTGTCTTTCCACAGATCACAAGCTGACGCTGAAGGAGATGGTGCTGGTTGCTATGGTCACTGTTGTCATAGCAGCCATCGTCATCATGGCATTGTTCCTGGGGTACTGCTTGATGAAAAGTAAACACACACACACACACACACCAACACCTTCAACCTGACTGCAAAATGTTAATTTTGTACTACGAGATGTCTCCATTGTGCCAATCCGGTATTTAAAGCTCCAGCAGGTCCTCCTGCTGAGAGACATGTTCCTCTGGGTGAAGTGGTTCCTCGTCCTGATAGTAGTCTATACATTCTGTAATCATGAACAATAAGAAATATAGTTAGACCCCTCAGTTTACTGTAAATCTGTAAAAACTCTGACCAATCCAAACGTTCCCACCCAAATGGAGTTGTTCGTTTCTTATATTTCGTAGCTTCTTCTCCCGGCTCCCCTCCTCCCCCTCCAGCAGCGCATACCTGATAGCCACACCCTGCATATAAACAGCGTGTTAGGATGAAAATACAAAGTAGTGAAGAAGAAACTCGGAAGGCAAACATGGCTGAGAAAATGCAGGAAGGATTTCCCGACCCGGCTCGGTTTATTTGACAGAAATTACAGATTTACAGAAATTAAATCTCTTTCTTTTTACATTTTGAACAACTCCTGAAAATGTATTTAAAATCCATCCAGAACTTTTTCAGTTATCTTGAACACAAACAGATAATCATCATAAAAACATCACTTCCTTGGTGGAGGGAAGAAAAAAGCCTCGGATCATGCAAGAAGCAAAACCAGAGGGGAGGAGCATATATAGGGGGAGGAGCATAGAAAGGGGAGGGGCATGTACAGGGGATGAGCATATGCAGTGGGAGGAGCGTAGACAGGGTGCCACTTTTTTTTTTTTTTTCTTTCACATCTTGTTCGCGCCCCAACATTACCGTACCAGGACTGGACTGGAACCGGTCGGGTACCAGGACTAGACTGGAACCGGTCTGCAACTAGGACTGGACTGGAACCAGGACTAGAATGGAACCGGTCTGGACTGGAACCAGGACTAGACTGGAACCGGTCTGGTATTAGGACTGGACTGCAACTAGGACTGGACTGGAACCAGGACTAGAATGGAACCGGTTGGGTACAGGGCTGGACTGCAACTAGGACTGGACTGGAACCAGGACTAGAATGGAACCGGTCGGGTACAGGACTGGACTGGAACTGTTCTGGTATCAGGACTGGACTGGAACCAGGACTAGAATGGAACCGGTCGGGTACAGGGCTGGACTGCAACTAGGACTGGACTGGAACCAGGACTAGAATGGAACCGGTCGGGTACAGGGCTGGACTGCAACTAGGACTGGACTGGAACCAGGACTAGAATGGAACCGGTCGGGTACAGGGCTGGACTGCAACTAGGACTGGACTGGAACCAGGACTAGAATGGAACCGGTCGGGTACAGGGCTGGACTGCAACTAGGACTGGACTGGAACCAGGACTAGAATGGAACCGGTCGGGTACAGGACTGGACTGGAACTGGTCTGGTATCAGGACTGGACTGGAACCAGGACTAGAATGGAACCGGTCGGGTACAGGGCTGGACTGCAACTAGGACTGGACTGGAACCAGGACTAGAATGGAACCGGTCGGGTACAGGACTGGACTGGAACTGGTCTGGTATCAGGCCTGGACTGGAACCAGGACAGGACTGGAACCGGTCTGGTACCAGGACTGGACTGGAACCGATCAGGAACCAGGACTTTATTGAGGAAAGAAAACCCTGTTCTGACATGGTGTTCATGACGACGTTCAGAAGATCAGGACTGATCATGTATCAACCTGTAAAATCTGCATCCATGTCCCAGAAACATGACCCTGCTTTCATCCAGGAAAACCCAAACCCAGCCAGTCTGAGGTGGACCAGGTGGACCAGGCAGAAGGGGGGACTGCAGTAGACCTGGACAACCTGAAACTGATGGAGGTCTGCATGAATTGTTTTCATGTTTTATAGTTTCATGTTTCACATCAGAAAACAATGATTGGTGTGTAAACATGTAAACGGGTTTGTTTACATTCTGAAGTTTAGTATTTTGATATTTGTATAAATGAGATTTTATATAATTCTTTATTTACTTGTAGGAATATTGATAAAAGTTCTCATTGGCTTGAAATGTTTTCATTTTTAAAATGTTCATCATCAAACAGGATAAATTGATGTACTGTCCCTTTAAATGAAGCATCCCAGTTACACCTATGTTGACTCCGCCCTATTTCTTCCCTTCTGGCAGCTGATTGGTCGAGGTCACTACGGCTTGGTGTACCGTGGCTGTCTGAACGAGCGCTGTGTGGCCGTTAAAGTTTTCAGCTGCGCTCACCAGCAGAACTTTACCAACGAGTGCTCCGTCTACCGAACGCCGCTGCTGCAGCACGACAACATCGCCCGCTTCCTGACCGCCAGCGAGAAGACGGCGGCCGCCGGGAGTCCCGACTTCCTCATCCTCCTGGAGTTCTACCCTCACGTAGGTTTCTCTGGATACGGTTTCTGGGTTACCATCTGCTCGGTGAGATGGGCCGGATCCTCATGGTCCGGATCCTCATGGGCCGGATCCTCATGGGCCGGATCCTCATGGACCGGATTCTGATGGATCTGGTTCTAATGGATCTGCATTAGAACTATGATGTGTGCTCACACACACATCACTATGAGAAGCAGAACCGGTAAGGAAAACCTCCATCAGGACCAGAACCGGGAAGAGGGTTTATCTTTGTGGACTGGTTGGGATGGAGAGGACAGGAAACGATGGGACGTCTCTGTCCTGGACCCGTCTGCAGAACCCAATAAACAGAACCTGGAACCGTTTTAGCTGTAGACGTGAAGACGTTTGACGTGATGTCATTTCCTGTGGGCGTGTCTTTCAGGGCTGTCTGTCTCGGTATCTGTCTCTGCACACGGTGGACTGGTGGACCTGCTGCAGAATGACACACGGCGTGGCCAGAGGACTCGCCTTCCTGCACTCTGAGCTCCACAGAGGAGGTAAGATGTCATCAGCGTGATGTCTTCGGTCTGGATGATGTCATCAGCCTGGATGATGTCGTCGGTCTGGATGATGTCGTCGGCCTGGATGATGTCATCGGCCTGGATGATGTCACCAGTCCTCTCCAGAGTGGCGTCCTCTCCAGACTAGTTTCCGCTCTAGACTGGTGGACAGCTTGTCTTTCCTCGGTTTGAATGTCCCCTGGTGTTTGTGTCCACTCAGACCAGTACAAACCGGCTGTGGCCCACAGAGACCTGACCAGCAGGAATGTTCTGGTTCGAGACGATCTGTCCTGCGTCCTTGCTGATTTTGGTCTGTCCATGAGGCTGCCGGGAACCAGACCCTGTTGCCACGGAGACGATGAAACCGTGGCCATTTCTGAGGTCAGGTCACATGACTGTTACCTTGTGATGAAAGGTTTGGGCGCTACAACTCTGTAAGGAGGTCTGGACCAGTTTCAGAAAGCGGGTGTAGTTACCATGGTAACATACTCGCCGACAGGTCAGGAACCAGCAGTTGACCCTTTTCAGCTGCAGATTCAGACTGAACTGACTTCCTCTTCTTCAAAGGCCGGTCCATCTGACCGGAATCGCACCTGGTTTATCGGTCCAGGTGATTCTCCTCGCAGATCCTTAGTTAGCTCGCCAACAGATCCTTAGTTAGCTCGCCAACAGATCCTCAGTTAGCTCGCCAACAGATGCTCAGTTAGCTCGCCAACAGATCCTTAGTTAGCTCGCCAACAGATCCTTAGTTAGCTCGCCAACAGATCCTCAGTTAGCTCGCCAACAGATCCTCAGTTAGCTCGCCAACAGATCCTCAGTTAGCTCGCCAACAGATCCTTAGTTAGCTCACCAACAGATCCTCAGTTAGCTCGCCAACAGATGCTCAGTTACATTGCGAACAGATCCTCAGTTAGCTCGCCAACAGATCCTCAGTTAGCTCGCCAACAGATCCTTAGTTAGCTCGCCAACAGATCCTCAGTTAGCTCGCCAACAGATCCTTAGTTAGCTCGCCAACAGATCCTTAGTTAGCTCGCCAACAGATGCTCAGTTAGATTGCCAACAGATCCTCAGTTAGCTCGCCAACAGATCCTTAGTTAGATTGCCAACAGATCCTTAGTTAGCTCGCCAACAGATCCTTAGTTAGATTGCCAACAGATCCTTAGTTAGCTCGCCAACAGATCCTCAGTTAGATTGCCAACAGATCCTTAGTTAGCTCGCCAACAGATCCTCAGTTAGATTGCCAACAGATCCTTAGTTAGATTGCCAACAGATCCTTAGTTAGCTCGCCAACAGATCCTCAGTTAGCTCGCCAACAGATCCTCAGTTAGCTCGCCAACAGATCCTTAGTTAGCTCGCCAACAGATCCTCAGTTAGCTCGCCAACAGATCCTCAGTTAGCTCGCCAACAGATCCTCAGTTAGCTCGCCAACAGATCCTTAGTTAGATTGCCAACAGATCCTCAGTTAGCTTGCCAACAGATCCTTAGTTAGATTGCCAACAGATCCTTAGTTAGCTCGCCAACAGATCCTCAGTTAGCTCGCCAACAGATCCTTAGTTAGCTCACCAACAGATCCTTAGTTAGCTCGCCAACAGATGCTCAGTTAGATTGCCAACAGATCCTCAGTTAGCTCGCCAACAGATCCTTAGTTAGATTGCCAACAGATCCTTAGTTAGCTCGCCAACAGATCCTTAGTTAGATTGCCAACAGATCCTTAGTTAGCTCGCCAACAGATCCTCAGTTAGATTGCCAACAGATCATTAGTTAGCTCGCCAACAGATCCTTAGTTAGATTGCCAACAGATCCTTAGTTAGCTCGCCAACAGATCCTCAGATTGCCAACAGATCCTTAGTTAGATTGCCAACAGATCCTTAGTTAGCTCGCCAACAGATCCTCAGTTAGCTCGCCAACAGATCCTCAGTTAGCTCGCCAACAGATCCTCAGTTAGCTCGCCAACAGATCCTTAGTTAGATTGCCAACAGATCATTAGTTAGCTCGCCAACAGATCCTCAGTTAGCTCGCCAACAGATCCTCAGTTAGATTGCCAACAGATCATTAGTTAGCTCGCCAACAGATCCTTAGTTAGATTGCCAACAGATCCTTAGTTAGCTCGCCAACAGATCCTCAGATTGCCAACAGATCCTTAGTTAGATTGCCAACAGATCCTTAGTTAGCTCGCCAACAGATCCTCAGTTAGCTCGCCAACAGATCCTCAGTTAGCTCGCCAACAGATCCTTAGTTAGATTGCCAACAGATCCTCAGTTAGCTCGCCAACAGATCCTTAGTTAGATTGCCAACAGATCCTTAGTTAGCTCGCCAACAGATCCTCAGTTAGATTGCCAACAGATCCTTAGTTAGATTGCCAACAGATCCTTAGTTAGCTCGCCAACAGATCCTCAGTTAGATTGCCAACAGATCATTAGTTAGCTCGCCAACAGATCCTTAGTTAGATTGCCAACAGATCCTTAGTTAGCTCGCCAACAGATCCTCAGATTGCCAACAGATCCTTAGTTAGATTGCCAACAGATCCTTAGTTAGCTCGCCAACAGATCCTCAGTTAGCTCGCCAACAGATCCTCAGTTAGCTCGCCAACAGATCCTTAGTTAGATTGCCAACAGATCCTCAGTTAGCTCGCCAACAGATCCTTAGTTAGATTGCCAACAGATCCTTAGTTAGATTGCCAACAGATCCTTAGTTAGCTCGCCAACAGATCCTCAGTTAGATTGCCAACAGATCATTAGTTAGCTCGCCAACAGATCCTTAGTTAGATTGCCAACAGATCCTTAGTTAGCTCGCCAACAGATCCTCAGATTGCCAACAGATCCTTAGTTAGATTGCCAACAGATCCTTAGTTAGCTCGCCAACAGATCCTCAGTTAGCTCGCCAACAGATCCTCAGTTAGCTCGCCAACAGATCCTTAGTTAGATTGCCAACAGATCCTCAGTTAGCTCGCCAACAGATCCTTAGTTAGATTGCCAACAGATCCTTAGTTAGCTCGCCAACAGATCCTCAGTTAGATTGCCAACAGATCCTCAGTTAGCTCGCCAACAGATCCTTAGTTAGATTGCCAACAGATCCTTAGTTAGCTCGCCAACAGATCCTTAGTTAGATTGCCAACAGATCCTTAGTTAGATTGCCAACAGATCCTTAGTTAGCTCGCCAACAGATCCTTAGTTAGATTGCCAACAGATCCTTAGTTAGATTGCCAACAGATCCTCAGTTAGCTCGCCAACAGATCCTTAGTTAGATTGCCAACAGATCCTTAGTTAGCTCGCCAACAGATCCTCAGATTGCCAACAGATCCTTAGTTAGATTGCCAACAGATCCTTAGTTAGCTCGCCAACAGATCCTCAGTTAGCTCGCCAACAGATCCTCAGTTAGCTCGCCAACAGATCCTTAGTTAGATTGCCAACAGATCCTCAGTTAGCTCGCCAACAGATCCTTAGTTAGATTGCCAACAGATCCTTAGTTAGCTCGCCAACAGATCCTCAGTTAGATTGCCAACAGATCCTTAGTTAGATTGCCAACAGATCCTTAGTTAGCTCGCCAACAGATCCTCAGTTAGATTGCCAACAGATCATTAGTTAGCTCGCCAACAGATCCTTAGTTAGATTGCCAACAGATCCTTAGTTAGCTCGCCAACAGATCCTCAGTTAGATTGCCAACAGATCCTTAGTTAGATTGCCAACAGATCCTTAGTTAGCTCGCCAACAGATCCTCAGTTAGCTCGCCAACAGATCCTCAGTTAGCTCGCCAACAGATCCTCAGTTAGATTGCCAACAGATCCTCAGTTAGCTCGCCAACAGATCCTCAGTTAGATTGCCAACAGATCCTTAGTTAGCTCGCCAACAGATTCTCAGTTAGATTGCCAACAGATCCTTAGTTAGCTCGCCAACAGATCCTCAGTTAGATTGCCAACAGATCATTAGTTAGCTCGCCAACAGATCCTTAGTTAGCTCGCCAACAGATCCTTAGTTAGCTCGCCAACAGATCCTCGGTTAGCTCGCCAACAGATCCTCGGTTAGCTCGCCAACAGATCCTCGGTTAGCTCGCCAACAGATCCTCGGTTAGCTCGCCAACAGATCCTTAGTTAGATTGCCAACAGATCATTAGTTAGCTCGCCAACAGATGCTCAGTTAGATTGCCAACAGATCCTCAGTTAGCTCGCCAACAGATCCTCAGTTAGCTCGCCAACAGATCCTTAGTTAGCTCGCCAACAGATCCTTAGTTAGCTCGCCAACAGATCCTCAGTTAGATTGCCAACAGATCCTTAGTTAGATTGCCAACAGATCCTTAGTTAGCTCGCCAACAGATCCTTAGTTAGATTGCCAACAGATCCTTAGTTAGCTTGCCAACAGATCCTTAGTTAGATTGCCAACAGATCCTTAGTTAGATTGCCAACAGATCCTTAGTTAGCTCGCCAACAGATCCTCAGTTAGATTGCCAACAGGTCCTCGGTTAGCTCGCCAACAGATCCTCGGTTAGCTCGCCAACAGATCCTCGGTTAGCTCGCCAACAGATCCTCAGTTAGCTCGCCAACAGATCCTTAGTTCGCTCGCCAACAGATCCTCGGTTAGCTCGCCAACAGATCCTCGGTTAGCTCGCCAACAGATCCTCGGTTAGCTCGCCAACAGATCCTCGGTTAGCTCGCCAACATTCGGCTCATGTCGGAACCGCTTCGTCTTTCTAAATTGTCGTTTTCTGTGCTGATGATGCGCAGCATGTTTCCTTGGCAACCGTTTTAAATTCATATTTATTTTTTACAGTATTTCTTTATAAATCTGCAGGACGTTTGATTTTTAACTGGAGCAAAAGCCACTAACTGGTGTTCAAACTGGTTTTGGTTTTATCCAACTTTATTTGTCATTATATCTTTACAAGCAGCACACTTATCTGGGCTTCATATTGCTGAGTACTTCTCGTCCAAGTATTCGTTTCTGAAAATAAAAATATTCCAGTTTTCATGACACAGCTCAAAAGCCTTAACACGCGGCAGAGGTACAGCCATAAAGAGAACATTGTTTATTAAACAAGGGATGGTGGCCAGGTGCTCCTCATTGGCCTGATGGGCTCCACCCTCCACTCTGATAAGGAACAACAAACCATACCAACCCCACAATTTAGTCCCAAAAAGTATTGTTAGGATACTTTCCAGTATACTACAGGTACATGGTCTGTGGTATACTTGAATGTACTCAAGAATACTTAATCAGATAAACTTTAGGTAAACTACTTGTGCAAAGTCAGTGACTTTAACCTATTCTGTACTTAGATCAAAATAATATTGTATATTTATTACACATGTGTATGTATATATATTACACAACCACTGTATAATATTCTTAAATATAAATATATAGTATATTTACTTACGGGCAGGTTAACAATCTTCAGGGCTGGGGTTGAACTCTGGTTCCCAACACGCCAAGCAGAGTAAATTTCCTCTGGGCCAACAGAGCAGGTGTGGAGCACAACATGCTAACTCACTGGTGCTGGTCCTCCAGGACAGAAACCCAGTATCCACTGGGGAGCGGGCTCCAGGGGCACGGCAAGAAGCGGTAGTCGGGGGCAGATCAGGTTGGAAGCAGGCAGTTCCGGTAGACGTGCTGGAAGGTCGGGCATGAGAGCCATGACATATGGCAGTGAGTGGACAGTGGATGCTGCATATATACACAGGCTGAACTGATGGGGGTGATGAACAGGTGGCAGGTGAGGGCAGTACACTGATTAGGGGTGTGGCCAGAAGCAATGCAGGAGGAAGCAGGGCTGATTGTGATGAGGAAGAAACTAAATGTTTTATCCAGCTGCTGATGTGCCTGATCGACTGCTGACTCCTCTCTGAAACAGGCCCCAGGTGCAGTCAGCAGGGGGCGGAGCTAACGGGTAATGCATACAGGTGGGAAACTGGGTGGAGTTAACGGTTTATACGTGCAGGTGGAAACTGGGCGGAGCTAACGGTGTATACGTGCAGGTGGAAACTGGGCGGAACAATATTTTCAAAGAATTTTACAAAGCATTATATTCATCACAAATAAATCCAACAGATGCGAATATTAACCAATTTCTTAGCAGCATCAATCTTCCTAAAATAAATCAGGAAAATAAAATGGCTCTAGATTCACCTATTTCAGTTCATGAGCTCCATGAAGCTCTCCATTGTATGCCAAATAATAAAGCACCAGGTCCAGATGGTTATCCAGCTGAATTCTACAAAGAATTCTGGACCACACTGGCTCCAACCTTTTACAGCATGGTTTCAGAAATAAAGGAAAAGCAAAAAATACCCTCCAATATGAACTTGGCGAATATTTCAGTCCTATTAAAACCAGGAAAGGACCTTACACTCCCATCCAGTTATCGTCTAATTTCATTAATAAACGTAGATCTCAAAATAATCAGCAAAGCTCTAGCCAGAAGGATAGAGAAAATAACCCCTTCCATTATTCACGCTGATCAAACAGGCTTTATAAAAGGTAGACATTCCTACACTAACATGCACAGATTAATTAACATAATAGATTATTCAACTCTACACAATCTGAAGTCCACAGTTATATCTTTAGATGCAGAAAAAGCATTTGACCGTGTAAACCGGAAACTTTTATTTGCAACTTTAAAAGAATTTGGGTTTGGGTCATCATTTATTGACTGGATAAAAATATTATACAGCAAACCTAATCTATGTGTGAAGACTAATGATCAAACTTCTCCAAACTTCTGCTTACAGAGAGGCACCAGACAGGGCTGCCCACTTTCTCCATCACTCTTTGCCGTTTTTATCGAACCCCTGGCAGCTGCCATAAGACAAAACCCAGAAATCAAAGGAATTCAAGCTAAAAATATAGAATATAAAATTTGTCTTTACACAGATGACGTTTTACTTTTCCTTCACAACTCACAAACAACACTTTCTCAAACAATCACACTAATTAATAAATTCTCTTCAATATCAGACTATTCTATTAACTGGTTAAAGACTACAGCAATGCCCATTAACTGTGACTTTAAAAACATATCTAACACCACTATACAGTCAGGAAATATTAGTTATTTAGGTATAATAATATCTCCCAGACTAACCGAACTAATAAAGTTAAATCATGATCAGCTAATAAAAACAGTGGAGGATGACCTCTCAAGGTGGAACCGCTTGCCCATATCACTTATGGGGAGGGTTTCCACTGTTAAAATGATGGTTTTACCAAAAGTTAATTACCTTTTCTCAATGGTTCCCATCAGACCATCCTCCACTTGGTTTAAATCACTAGACTCCCACATATCCAGATTTCTCTGGAGAAACAAGCCATTAGTCTAAAAACTTTACAACAGACCAAAGACAGAGGTGGGTTGGACCTGCCAAATTTTAATCAATATTTCTTATGTAACAGGCTGCAATGCATCTCCAAGTGGCTTAATCCAAGTTCTTTGGATGAGCCATGGCTGGATGTTGAGCAAGCATTGTGTGAAGACTTAGTCATCTCTGATTTACCATTCATCAGCTCAACTGTCAAGTCATATAAATGTTTCAAAAGCATTAACATCAGCTCCAGTTTAACGGCTTGGTGGGAATTCCTGAAAGTAACCAAGTCTGCGCTTATTCCATGTAAGCTCACACCCATCTGGAACAATCCTGACTTCCTGCAAAACAGAAAGATGATAAACTTCCCTCGGTGGAAGAATAAAGGAGTAAAGCAGTTAGAACATATAGTAGAAAATGGAAACTTTCTGCCATTTGATGCAATTTCTTCACGGTATGAATTCAGCAGCACCAAATTCTTAGAATACCACCAACTTAAATCTATCATAAGTAAGAAATACACCACTGATCAACTAAACTTACAGTTACCTATCAGGGCTGCAGAATTCCTAAATCTTAAGGCCCCGAAGCTCCGATCCAAAATATACAGATTACTATTGAAGCTAGAAGATTCCATCTCTCTCCCAACTTCTAAATGGGAAGCAGACTTATCCAGTAACTTCAATCAAAATGAATGGTCACAAATCTGCTCAAACACATTCAGAATGACTAAGAATTCAAACATGCAATTAATACAATTCAAAATTCTACACAGAACTCATTATACGGGACACAGGATGTTCAAGATGGGTCTGTTACACTCACATATCTGTTCACACTGTACTGACAACATGATTGACAGCTACTACCATGCCTTATGGTCTTGTCCACCTGTCCAGAGATTCTGGCTCCAGGTATGTAAAGATCTGTCTGACTGGTTTAAATGTAATATCCCTGCAAACCCCAAACTGGGCCTCTTGAGTCACTTAGGTGAAAATAACAGGGTTTAATTTAGCAAAACCAATCCTCAGCAGCCTGTGCATCGCAAAGAAAACTATCCTTGTGAACTGGAAAAGCAAACAGAATCTGTGTATCCAGCAGTTTAGAAATCTGTTATTAGATTACATCAGCATGGAAATGATGTCTGCCTCCTCAAAGGATCAGTCAG
Organism: Telmatherina bonti; assembly: GCF_933228915.1. NCBI lineage: Eukaryota > Metazoa > Chordata > Actinopteri > Atheriniformes > Telmatherinidae > Telmatherina > Telmatherina bonti. The sequence continues at coordinate 1,215,830 of NC_136613.1, forward strand.
TTGGATTTCACTCTCTCTCTGGTCTCCTGTGATCAGCTCCATCACTTAGTGTAGGGGGGGGGTGTGACCTCATCCCGCTCGGGGCTGGGGAGTGGCTGGGTGGCTCAGGTGGCTGTGGGTCTGGGGTGGACCCCTGGACGGGGATCTTGGCTGCTTCATTACTGGGGGGGCTAGGTTTCCAGACCTGGCGGGAGGCCTTGGGTTGATCAATGGTTGGAGTTGCCTTTTGGCGGTGGGGCGAGGTCGCTGGCGGGGGCTGGATCGGCGGGTATTGGCTCCGTGACGGGTGGCCGTGCCGCTGTGGGGGGGCGGGGTGCGGGTCCTGGGCTCTGGTGCCCGGGGCTGTCCCCTGCTTCTCGGGGATCGGGGGTCGGCCCTGCCGTGGGGGGGTTGGGCTGACCTGGACCTGCCGCTGCAGTGGGGGCGGGTCCGTGCCCTGGTGCCCGGCAGAGGGACCCGGGCCCAAGATAGTTGAGGATGGGGGGGTGCCTGTGTATATATGGGGTGTGTATGGAGGAGTGTAGTGGTACATGAATGTATGGGGGGTAGGGGTGCGTGTATGTGGGAGTGTGTTGAGGCATGTATGTGTGGGGGTGTAGGGGTGGGGGTTTAGGGGAGTCCGAAAGTACATGAGTGTGTGGGGTGTAGGGGGGGTACGTATGAGGGAGTGTGATAGGACATGATTGTGTGGGGGGGTGGGGGTGTGGATGAGGGAGTGGGTGGTGTGTGTGTGTGTAGATGTGTGGGTCTGTAGGTGTGTGTGTGGGTCTGCAGGTGTGTGTGTGTGTGTGTGTGTAGATGTGTGGGTCTGTAGGTGTGTAGATGTGTGTGTGTGTGTGTAGATGTGTGGGTCTGTAGGTGTGTGTGTGTGTGTGTGTGTGTGTGTGTGTGTGTGTGTGTGTGTGTAGATGTGTGGGTCTGTAGGTGTGTGTGTGTGTGTGTGTAGATGTGTGGGTCTGTAGGTGTGTGTGTGTGTGTGTGTGTGTGTGTAGATGTGTGGGTCTGTAGGTGTGTGTGTGTGTGTGTGTAGATGTGTGGGTCTGTAGGTGTGTGTGTGTGTGTGTGTGTGTGTAGATGTGTGGGTCTGTAGGTGTGTGTGTGTGTGTGTGTGTGTGTGTGTGTGTGTGTAGATGTGTGGGTCTGTAGGTGTGTGTGTGTGTGTGTGTAGATGTGTGGGTCTGTAGGTGTGTGTGTGTGTGTGTGTGTGTGTAGATGTGTGGGTCTGTAGGTGTGTGTGTGTGTCTGCAGGTGTGTGTGTGTGTGTGTAGATGTGTGGGTCTGTAGGTGTGTGTGTGTGTGTGTAGATGTGTGGGTCTGTAGGTGTGTGTGTGTGTGTGTGTGTGTGTGTGTGTAGATGTGTGGGTCTGTAGGTGTGTGTGTGGGTCTGCAGGTGTGTGTGTGTGTGTGTGTAGATGTGTGGGTCTGTAGGTGTGTGTGTGTGTGTGTGTAGATGTGTGGGTCTGTAGGTGTGTGTGTGGGTCTGCAGGTGTGTGTGTGTGTGTGTGTGTGTAGATGTGTGGGTCTGTAGGTGTGTGTGTGTGTAGATGTGTGGGTCTGTAGGTGTGTGTGTGGGTCTGCAGGTGTGTGTGTGTGTGTGTGTGTGTAGATGTGTGGGTCTGTAGGTGTGTGTGTGGGTCTGCAGGTGTGTGTGTGTGTAGATGTGTGGGTCTGTAGGTGTGTAGATGTGTGTGTATACCAGGCTGATGGTGAGGGGGTGTGAATGTGTTGGTGTGTAAAGGAGGAGGGAATGCAACGTGTCTCTGGGTGGGGGCGTCTCCTAGGGGTGTGGGGGCGGTGGGCCCTTGGTCTGTCTCTCCTTCTCCCGCCCCTCCTCTTCTTTGCCCCCCCCCCCCCACTTCTGCATGTGGTTCGTTGGTGCCTTCTGGGGCCGGTGGCGGCTCCTTTGTTGGGGTTGCTGAGGGCCCTGGTTGTTGGGGCAGCTGCCCTTGGCCTGTCCTGGCCTTCGGGGGCCCCGGGAATGGGGGACGTGCCTCGTGCCGCAGGTGGCTCATCTTCTTGAGGGAGGGGCGCTTCCCTCGGGACCTAAATCCCCGGACCCCCCTCCTTCCCTTCTTCCACCACACAGGCAGGGCGTTGGGAGGTGGACACGTTGATCTGGATGGTGAGAGAGGCCATCAAGGTGGTCTCCATCGCTGCACCCAGCATCGCTTCACCTCCCAGTTTTAATTACACTTAGTCAACATAACACAAAAAACACACACTGACAACACAGGGACATATTTTGGGGGGGGGGCCATGCAGTGTGCGGTGGGCGGGGCTGCTTTGGTGGTCCCGCTCCCAACATGATGATGCTACTTCTTCCCAATTTTAATTGCAAACAACACACACTTCACAATCATTCATAAGCTGGGAGGGAGGGGGTGACAATGGGGTCCTGCCACGCCCCTATTTCCGGGGCTGTGCCGGGGGGGTTTGGGCGGGGGAGTGGTGCTGTTCAGGGGGCCTGGGTCTGGGCTAGCCTGGCGGGGGTGGGACTGCTGCTGGCCCTGGGTGGTGCTGGATCGGCTGCATGTGTGGAGTGGTGGGGGGGCGTTGACAGGGGTGGGGGGTAGTTGTGGGGCCCTGATCGTGGCCCTCCTATCCCCTGCTCCCCCGGGGGGTATCTCACAGGGGACACGTTGGGAAAGAAAGGTGAGGGCGTGCATGAGCCAATGGATGAAGTGGTGAACGAATGTTAGAGTAGAGGGGGGGTGGGGGGATCAGGGTGAAAGAATTTAGGAAAGTGGGTGGCCGCTGGGATAGGGGGAGGGGGGGGGGTATGCAGATGGGTGGGGGTGTGTATGTGGGGTTATGTTGGTGGTACGGGGAAGTGATGGGGTGGGTGTACAATGAGGAGTGTGAATGTGGATAGAGGGGTGTAGGGAGGTGTGTGTGTGTGTGTGTGTAGAGTGGGGTGTGTGTGTATGGAAGAATGGGTGATTATGAGTGAACTGGGGTGCGGCCTGGCTGCCGCTCGGTGGCGGTCTGGGGATCCCGGCCCTCCGTCGGTGTGGGCTGGGCCCTCTGCCTGCGGGGGTGGGGGGTTGCTTCTGGGCTCTTGGGGCCGTGGGGCCCGCGCTCTGTCTGCCCTGGGGGGCCGGTGCCCGGCGGGGCCGGTCCTCGCTGGTCCGGGCCTGCTGGGGCCTGTTCCCCCTGACTGCGGGGGACTCTGGCTGGGACCCCCCTCTGCCGCCTCCTGGGTCGGTGCATGGCTGGCCTCGGGGGGGGGCGGTTGGGGTCTGCGCCTGGGGATGGCTGCCGATGGCCCGGGCCTGGCGTGCCTCTTGCCTTTGTGTGGGAGGGGTCACACTGGCATGATCTTCTCTGAACACGTTCCACTCTGTATGTTCTGCATGTGACACAGTCACCGAGTCGTCTGCAGTTTTATTCACTAACAGCAGCTGGTTTTCTCATTTCTGTTTGTTTCTCATTTATATTTAACTTTTTACATTCATAGTTTAGTTACTATGATCTAAAGTTGGCTTGTATGTGTATGTATATGTGTTAATACTGGCAAGTGCGTATATGTTTGTACGTATGTATGTGTGTGTGTGTGCATAGAGGTGTGTGTGTACATGTATGTATGTGTATATGTATATATATGTGTATACATATGTGTATATGTGTACATGTATGTGTATGTATACGTGTGTGTGTGTCTTTCACTTTTCTTATGAGGTGTTTTTTCTCCTTTCTCTTTCTGTCTTTCGTCTGTCCTCTCTGGTCCAGCCATACAAACTCTACAATTCAAACAACAATACAAAATAAATATAGAAATAAAATAAAATTCAGAAAGTCAAGGGGATCATTATATCTATAAAGCTTCCCTTGGCAGAGAAAATTTGCTCAGCAGAACATCCAGACCATCATTCTGCTGCCTAAATGCTGGACAAGACAAAAAAAAAAGAAAGAAAAAAAAAAATGGGCGGAGCTAACGGTTTATATGTGCAGGTGGGAAAGTGGGTGGAGCTAACGGTTTATATGTGCAGGTGGGAAAGTGGGCGGAGCTAACGGTTTATATGTGCAGGTGGGAAAGTGGGTGGAGCTAACAGTTTATATATGCAGGTGGGAAAGTGGGCGGAGCTAACGGTTTATATGTGCAGGTGGGAAAGTGGGTGGAGCTAACAGTTTATATATGCAGGTGGGAAAGTGGGCGGAGCTAACGGTTTATATGTGCAGGTGGGGACGGTGCGCTACATGTCCCCTGAGATCCTGGGTGGAGCTTTGAACCTCCGAGACTGTGAAACTGCACTGAAGCAAGTGGATGTTTACGCGTTGGGTCTGCTGTTCTGGGAGAGTTTCAGGAGGTGCGCCGACCTTTTCCCAGGTAACACAAGAGCCACAACATGTCCCATGTACTCCACGTACACTGTACAGGTGTCCACCTCCGGTCCTTGGGGGCCAGAAAAGTACCACCTATATCATCCCTGTAGGTTTTCCATGTGTCCCTGCTCAGACACACCTGATTCCTCTTACTTTGTAGAACATAATCAGGAGTGCAGAACTTCTTTGGTGGTTTAATCCATTTATCTGAACCCAGGTGTGTTGGAAAAGGAATATGTGTAAAACCTGCAGACAGCAGCTCTCGATGACAGACTTTGGACACTCTGACGTACACACATTGTAAAAGTTGTAACTGTTCCTTTAAATCTGTACTGAAACCATCATGTGACCAGCTGCTGCTGTAAACGCCAGCTGTGATCCCACCCCAACCGCTGTGTCTGGCTGTTTTTATGCTGCTCAGGTGAAGCCATTCCGGAATACCAGCTGGCGTTCCAGGCGGAACTGGGGAATCATCCCAGCTTGGAGGACATGCAGATGCTGGTGGTCAGAGATAAATGTAGACCCAAGTTCCCCGAAGCGTGGAAGGAGAATGTCCTGGTCTGTGTTTCAGCTTCTCAGCATGAACAGGGCAGATAAAACCCTCGTCTCAGTCTGCAGTGTGGGGTTGGGTCTCGTAACCATAGAAACAGCCACTGAATGTTTGTTGTAGGTGTTACGAACCCTGAAAGACACGATGGAGGACTGCTGGGATCAAGATGCTGAAGCTCGACTCACAGCTGGATGTGCCGAGGAACGACTGGCTGAACTCACACTGCTGAGCATGCACACTGTACTACACAACCCCAGGTACACACACTGTACTACACAACCCCAGGTACGCACACTGTACTACACAACCCCAGGTACGCACACTGTACTACACAACCCCAGGTACGCACACTGTACTACACAACCCCAGGTACGCACACTGTACTACACAACCCCAGGTACACACACTGTACTACACAACCCCAGGTACGCACACTGTACTACACAACCGCAGGTACGCACACTGTACTACACAACCCCAGGTACGCACACTGTACTACACAACCCCAGGTACGCACACTGTACTACACAACCCCAGGTACGCACACTGTACTACACAACCCCAGGTACGCACACTGTACTACACAACCGCAGGTACGCACACTGTACTACACAACCACAGGTACACACACTGTACTACACAACCACAGGTACGCACACTGTACTACACAACCCCAGGTACGCACACTGTACTACACAACCCCAGGTACGCACACTGTACTACACAACCCCAGGTACGCACACTGTACTACACAACCGCAGGTACACACACTGTACTACACAACCGCAGGTACACACACTGTACTACACAACCCCAGGTACACACACTGTACTACACAACCCCAGGTACGCACACTGTACTACACAACCCCAGGTACGCACACTGTACTACACAACCCCAGGTACGCACACTGTACTACACAACCCCAGGTACGCACACTGTACTACACAACCCCAGGTACACACACTGTACTACACAACCCCAGGTACACACACTGTACTACACAACCCCAGGTACACACACTGTACTACACAACCCCAGGTACGCACACTGTACTACACAACCGCAGGTACGCACACTGTACTACACAACCGCAGGTACGCACACTGTACTACACAACCCCAGGTACGCACACTGTACTACACAACCCCAGGTACGCACACTGTACTACACAACCCCAGGTACGCACACTGTACTACACAACCCCAGGTACGCACACTGTACTACACAACCGCAGGTACACACACTGTACTACACAACCGCAGGTACACACACTGTACTACACAACCCCAGGTACACACACTGTACTACACAACCCCAGGTACGCACACTGTACTACACAACCCCAGGTACGCACACTGTACTACACAACCCCAGGTACACACACTGTACTACACAACCCCAGGTACGCACACTGTACTACACAACCGCAGGTACGCACACTGTACTACACAACCACAGGTACGCACACTGTACTACACAACCCCAGGTACGCACACTGTACTACACAACCCCAGGTACGCACACTGTACTACACAACCCCAGGTACGCACACTGTACTACACAACCCCAGGTACGCACACTGTACTACACAACCGCAGGTACACACACTGTACTACACAACCCCAGGTACGCACACTGTACTACACAACCCCAGGTACACACACTGTACTACACAACCCCAGGTACGCACACAGGTACGCACACTGTACTACACAACCCCAGGTACACACACTGTACTACACAACCCCAGGTACACACACTGTACTACACAACCCCAGGTACACACACTGTACTACACAACCACAGGTACACACACTGTATTACACAACCACAGGTACACACACTGTACTACACAACCACAGGTACGCACACTGTACTACACAACCCCAGGTACGCACACTGTACTACACAACCGCAGGTACGCACACTGTACTACACAACCGCAGGTACACACACTGTATTACACAACCACAGGTACACACACTGTACTACACAACCCCAGGTACGCACACTGTACTACACAACCGCAGGTACGCACACTGTACTACACAACCGCAGGTACGCACACTGTATTACACAACCACAGGTACACACACTGTACTACACAACCACAGGTACACACACTGTACTACACAACCACAGGTACGCACACTGTACTACACAACCCCAGGTACGCACACTGTACTACACAACCGCAGGTACGCACACTGTACTACACAACCGCAGGTACGCACACTGTACTACACAACCCCAGGTACGCACACTGTACTACACAACCCCAGGTACGCACACTGTACTACACAACCCCAGGTACGCACACTGTACTACACAACCCCAGGTACGCACACTGTACTACACAACCCCAGGTACACACACTGTACTACACAACCCCAGGTACACACACTGTACTACACAACCCCAGGTACACACACTGTACTACACAACCACAGGTACACACACTGTACAACCACAGGTACACACACTGTACTACACAACCACAGGTACACACACTGTACTACACAACCACAGGTACACACACTGTACTACACAACCCCAGGTACACACACTGTACTACACAACCCCAGGTACGCACACTGTACTACACAACCCCAGGTACACACACTGTATTACACAACCCCAGGTACGCACACTGTACTACACAACCCCAGGTACACACACTGTACTACACAACCCCAGGTACACACACTGTACTACACAACCCCAGGTACACACACTGTACTACACAACCCCAGGTACACACACTGTACTACACAACCACAGGTACACACACTGTACTACACAACCACAGGTACACACACTGTACTACACAACCTCAGGTACACACACTGTACTACACAACCTCAGGTACACACACTGTACAACCACAGGTACACACACTGTACAACCACAGGTACACACACTGTACTACACAACCACAGGTACACACACTGTACTACACAACCACAGGTACACACACTGTACTACACAACCTCAGGTACACACACTGTACAACCACAGGTACACACACTGTACAACCACAGGTACACACACTGTACTACACAACCACAGGTACACACACTGTACTACACAACCACAGGTACACACACTGTACAACCACAGGTACACAGACTGTACTACACAACCACAGGTACACACACTGTACTACACAACCACAGGTACACACACTGTACTACACAACCTCAGGTACACACACTGTACTACACAACCCCAGGTACACACACTGTATTACACAACCACAGGTACACACACTGTACTACACAACCGCAGGTACGCACACTGTACTACACAACCCCAGGTACGCACACTTTACTACACAACCCCAGGTACACACACTGTACTACACAACCACAGGTACACACACTGTATTACACAACCGCAGGTACACACACTGTACTACACAACCGCAGGTACACACACTGTACTACACAACCACAGGTACGCACACTGTACAACCACAGGTACACACACTGTACTACACAACCACAGGTACACACACTGTACTACACAACCACAGGTACACACACTGTACTACACAACCTCAGGTACACACACTGTACAACCACAGGTACACACACTGTACAACCACAGGTACACACACTGTACTACACAACCACAGGTACACACACTGTACTACACAACCACAGGTACACACACTGTACAACCACAGGTACACAGACTGTACTACACAACCACAGGTACACACACTGTACTACACAACCACAGGTACACACACTGTACTACACAACCTCAGGTACACACACTGTACTACACAACCCCAGGTACACACACTGTATTACACAACCACAGGTACACACACTGTACTACACAACCGCAGGTACGCACACTGTACTACACATCCCCAGGTACGCACACTTTACTACACAACCCCAAGTACACACACTGTACTACACAACCACAGGTACACACACTGTATTACACAACCGCAGGTACACACACTGTACTACACAACCGCAGGTACGCACACTGTACTACACAACCGCAGGTACGCACACTGTACTACACAACCCCAGGTACGCACACTGTACTACACAACCACAGGTACACACACTGTATTACACAACCGCAGGTACACACACTGTACTACACAACCCCAGGTACGCACACTGTACTACACGACCCCAGGTACGCACACTGTACTACACAACCCCAGGTACACACACTGTATTACACAACCGCAGGTACACACACTGTACTACACAACCCCAGGTACGCACACTGTACTACACGACCCCAGGTACGCACACTTTACTACACAACCCCAGGTACACACACTGTACTACACAACCACAGGTACACACACTGTATTACACAACCGCAGGTACACACACTGTACTACACAACCCCAGGTACGCACACTGTACTACACGACCCCAGGTACGCACACTGTACTACACAACCCCAGGTACACACACTGTACTACACAACCCCAGGTACACACACTGTACTACACAACCGCAGGTACACACACTGTACTACACAACCACAGGTACACACACTGTACTACACAACCCCAGGTACACACACTGTACTACACAACCCCAGGTACACACACTGTACTACACAACCAGAGGTACACACACTGTACTACACAACCACAGGTACACACACTGTACTACACAACCACAGGTACACACACTGTACTACACAACCCCAGGTACACACACTGTACTACACAACCACAGGTACACACACTGTACTACACAACCACAGGTACACACACTGTACTACACAACCCCAGGTACACACACTGTACTACACAACCACAGGTACACACACTGTACAACCACAGGTACACACACTGTACTACACAACCACAGGTACACACACTGTACTACACAACCACAGGTACACACACTGTACAACCACAGGTACACACACTGTACTACACAACCGCAGGTACACACACTGTACTACACAACCGCAGGTACACACACTGTACTACACAACCACAGGTACGCACACTGTACAACCACAGGTACACACACTGTACTACACAACCACAGGTACACACACTGTACTACACAACCACAGGTACACACACTGTACTACACAACCTCAGGTACACACACTGTACAACCACAGGTACACACACTGTACAACCACAGGTACACACACTGTACTACACAACCACAGGTACACACACTGTACTACACAACCACAGGTACACACACTGTACAACCACAGGTACACAGACTGTACTACACAACCACAGGTACACACACTGTACTACACAACCACAGGTACACACACTGTACTACACAACCTCAGGTACACACACTGTACTACACAACCCCAGGTACACACACTGTATTACACAACCACAGGTACACACACTGTACTACACAACCTCAGGTACACACACTGTACTACACAACCCCAGGTACACACACTGTATTACACAACCACAGGTACACACACTGTACTACACAACCACAGGTACACACACTGTACTACACAACCACAGGTACACACACTGTATTACACAACCGCAGGTACACATACTGTACTACACAACCGCAGGTACGCACACTGTACTACACAACCCCAGGTACGCACACTGTACTACACAACCACAGGTACACACACTGTATTACACAACCGCAGGTACACACACTGTACTACACAACCCCAGGTACGCACACTGTACTACACGACCCCAGGTACGCACACTGTACTACACAACCCCAGGTACACACACTGTATTACACAACCGCAGGTACACACACTGTACTACACAACCCCAGGTACGCACACTGTACTACACGACCCCAGGTACGCACACTTTACTACACAACCCCAGGTACACACACTGTACTACACAACCACAGGTACACACACTGTATTACACAACCACAGGTACACACACTGTACTACACAACCGCAGGTACACACACTGTACTACACAACCCCAGGTACGCACACTGTACTACACGACCCCAGGTACGCACACTTTACTACACAACCTCAGGTACACACACTGTACTACACAACCCCAGGTACACACACTGTATTACACAACCACAGGTACACACACTGTACTACACAACCGCAGGTACGCACACTGTACTACACAACCCCAGGTACGCACACTTTACTACACAACCCCAAGTACACACACTGTACTACACAACCCCAAGTACACACACTGTACTACACAACCACAGGTACACACACTGTATTACACAACCGCAGGTACGCACACTGTACTACACAACCGCAGGTACGCACACTGTACTACACAACCCCAGGTACGCACACTGTACTACACAACCACAGGTACAGACACTGTATTACACAACCGCAGGTACACACACTGTACTACACAACCCCAGGTACGCACACTGTACTACACGACCCCAGGTACGCACACTGTACTACACAACCCCAGGTACACACACTGTATTACACAACCGCAGGTACACACACTGTACTACACAACCCCAGGTACGCACACTGTACTACACGACCCCAGGTACGCACACTTTACTACACAACCCCAGGTACACACACTGTACTACACAACCACAGGTACACACACTGTATTACACAACCGCAGGTACACACACTGTACTACACAACCCCAGGTACGCACACTGTACTACACGACCCCAGGTACGCACACTGTACTACACAACCCCAGGTACACACACTGTACTACACAACCCCAGGTACGCACACTGTACTACACAACCGCAGGTACTCACACTGTACTACACAACCACAGGTACACACACTGTACTACACAACCCCAGGTACACACACTGTACTACACAACCCCAGGTACACACACTGTACTACACAACCAGAGGTACACACACTGTACTACACAACCACAGGTACACACACTGTACTACACAACCACAGGTACACACACTGTACTACACAACCCCAGGTACACACACTGTACTACACAACCACAGGTACACACACTGTACTACACAACCACAGGTACACACACTGTACTACACAACCCCAGGTACACACACTGTACTACACAACCACAGGTACACACACTGTACAACCACAGGTACACACACTGTACTACACAACCACAGGTACACACACTGTACTACACAACCACAGGTACACACACTGTACAACCACAGGTACACACACTGTACTACACAACCGCAGGTACACACACTGTACTACACAACCGCAGGTACACACACTGTACTACACAACCACAGGTACGCACACTGTACAACCACAGGTACACACACTGTACTACACAACCACAGGTACACACACTGTACTACACAACCACAGGTACACACACTGTACTACACAACCTCAGGTACACACACTGTACAACCACAGGTACACACACTGTACAACCACAGGTACACACACTGTACTACACAACCACAGGTACACACACTGTACTACACAACCACAGGTACACACACTGTACAACCACAGGTACACAGACTGTACTACACAACCACAGGTACACACACTGTACTACACAACCACAGGTACACACACTGTACTACACAACCTCAGGTACACACACTGTACTACACAACCCCAGGTACACACACTGTATTACACAACCACAGGTACACACACTGTACTACACAACCGCAGGTACGCACACTGTACTACACAACCCCAGGTACGCACACTTTACTACACAACCCCAGGTACGCACACTGTACTACACAACCACAGGTACACACACTGTATTACACAACCGCAGGTACACACACTGTACTACACAACCGCAGGTACGCACACTGTACTACACAACCCCAGGTACGCACACTGTACTACACAACCACAGGTACACACACTGTATTACACAACCGCAGGTACACACACTGTACTACACAACCCCAGGTACGCACACTGTACTACACGACCCCAGGTACGCACACTGTACTACACAACCCCAGGTACACACACTGTATTACACAACCGCAGGTACACACACTGTACTACACAACCCCAGGTACGCACACTGTACTACACGACCCCAGGTACGCACACTTTACTACACAACCCCAGGTACACACACTGTACTACACAACCACAGGTACACACACTGTATTACACAACCGCAGGTACACACACTGTACTACACAACCCCAGGTACGCACACTGTACTACACGACCCCAGGTACGCACACTGTACTACACAACCCCAGGTACACACACTGTACTACACAACCCCAGGTACACACACTGTACTACACAACCGCAGGTACACACACTGTACTACACAACCACAGGTACACACACTGTACTACACAACCCCAGGTACACACACTGTACTACACAACCCCAGGTACACACACTGTACTACACAACCCCAGGTACACACACTGTACTACACAACCACAGGTACACACACTGTACTACACAACCCCAGGTACACACACTGTACTACACAACCCCAGGTACACACACTGTACTACACAACCACAGGTACACACACTGTACTACACAACCCCAGGTACACACACTGTACTACACAACCACAGGTACACACACTGTACAACCACAGGTACACACACTGTACTACACAACCACAGGTACACACACTGTACTACACAACCACAGGTACACACACTGTACAACCACAGGTACACACACTGTACTACACAACCGCAGGTACACACACTGTACTACACAACCGCAGGTACACACACTGTACTACACAACCACAGGTACGCACACTGTACAACCACAGGTACACACACTGTACTACACAACCACAGGTACACACACTGTACTACACAACCACAGGTACACACACTGTACTACACAACCTCAGGTACACACACTGTACAACCACAGGTACACACACTGTACAACCACAGGTACACACACTGTACTACACAACCACAGGTACACACACTGTACTACACAACCACAGGTACACACACTGTACAACCACAGGTACACAGACTGTACTACACAACCACAGGTACACACACTGTACTACACAACCACAGGTACACACACTGTACTACACAACCTCAGGTACACACACTGTACTACACAACCCCAGGTACACACACTGTATTACACAACCACAGGTACACACACTGTACTACACAACCGCAGGTACGCACACTGTACTACACAACCCCAGGTACGCACACTTTACTACACAACCCCAGGTACACACACTGTACTACACAACCCCAGGTACACACACTGTACTACACAACCACAGGTACACACACTGTACAACCACAGGTACACACACTGTACTACACAACCCCAGGTACACACACTGTACTACACAACCCCAGGTACACACTCTGTACTACACAACCACAGGTACGCACACTGTACAACCACAGGTACACACACTGTACTACACAACCACAGGTACGCACACTGTACAACCACAGGTACACACACTGTACTACACAACCACAGGTACACACACTGTACTACACAACCACAGGTACACACTCTGTACAACCACAGGTACACACACTGTACTACACAACCACAGGTACACACACTGTACTACACAACCCCAGGTACACACACTGTATTACACAACCCCAGGTACACACTCTGTACTACACAACCACAGGTACGCACACTGTACAACCACAGGTACACACACTGTACTACACAACCACAGGTACACACACTGTACAACCACAGGTACACACACTGTACTACACAACCGCAGGTACACACACTGTACTACACAACCACAGGTACACACACTGTACTACACAACCGCAGGTACACACACTGTACTACACAACCCCAGGTACACACACTGTACTACACAACCCCAGGTACACACACTGTACTACACAACCCCAGGTACACACACTGTACTACACAACCACAGGTACGCACACTGTACAACCACAGGTACACACACTGTACTACACAACCACAGGTACACACACTGTACTACACAACCTCAGGTACACACACTGTACAACCACAGGTACACACACTGTACAACCACAGGTACACACACTGTACAACCACAGGTACACACACTGTACTACACAACCACAGGTACACACACTGTACAACCACAGGTACACACACTGTACTACACAACCACAGGTACACACACTGTACTACACAACCACAGGTACACACACTGTACTACACAACCTCAGGTACACACACTGTACTACACAACCCCAGGTACACACACTGTATTACACAACCACAGGTACACACACTGTACTACACAACCGCAGGTACGCACACTGTACTACACAACCCCAGGTACGCACACTTTACTACACAACCCCAGGTACACACACTGTACTACACAACCACAGCTACACACACTGTATTACACAACCGCAGGTACACACACTGTACTACACAACCGCAGGTACGCACACTGTACTACACAACCCCAGGTACGCACACTGTACTACACGACCCCAGGTACGCACACTGTACTACACAACCCCAGGTACACACACTGTACTACACAACCCCAGGTACACACACTGTACTACACAACCGCAGGTACACACACTGTACTACACAACCACAGGTACACACACTGTACTACACAACCCCAGGTACACACACTGTACTACACAACCCCAGGTACACACACTGTACTACACAACCACAGGTACACACACTGTACTACACAACCACAGGTACACACACTGTACTACACAACCCCAGGTACACACACTGTACTACACAACCACAGGTACACACACTGTACTACACAACCACAGGTACACACACTGTACTACACAACCCCAGGTACACACACTGTACTACACAACCACAGGTACACACACTGTACAACCACAGGTACACACACTGTACTACACAACCACAGGTACACACACTGTACTACACAACCACAGGTACACACACTGTACAACCCCAGGTACACACACTGTACTACACAACCACAGGTACACACACTGTACTACACAACCCCAGGTACACACACTGTATTACACAACCCCAGGTACACACTCTGTACTACACAACCACAGGTACGCACACTGTACAACCACAGGTACACACACTGTACTACACAACCACAGGTACACACACTGTACAACCACAGGTACACACACTGTACTACACAACCACAGGTACACACACTGTACTACACAACCCCAGGTACACACACTGTATTACACAACCCCAGGTACACACTCTGTACTACACAACCACAGGTACGCACACTGTATAACCACAGGTACACACACTGTACTACACAACCACAGGTACACACACTGTACAACCACAGGTACACACACTGTACTACACAACCACAGGTACACACACTGTACTACACAACCGCAGGTACACACACTGTACTACACAACCGCAGGTACACACACTGTACTACACAACCGCAGGTACACACACTGTACTACACAACCCCAGGTACACACACTGTACTACACAACCCCAGGTACACACACTGTACTACACAACCGCAGGTACACACACTGTACTACACAACCCCAGGTACACACACTGTACAACCACAGGTACACACACTGTACTACACAACCCCAGGTACACACACTGTACTACACAACCGCAGGTACGCACACTGTACTACACAACCGCAGGTACGCACACTGTACTTCACAACCGCAGGTACGCACACTGTACTACACAACCCCAGGTACGCACACTGTACTACACAACCCCAGGTACGCACACTGTACTACACAACCCCAGGTACGCACACTGTACTACACAACCGCAGGTACGCACACTGTACTACACAACCCCAGGTACGCACACTGTACTACACAACCCCAGGTACGCACACTGTACTACACAACCCCAGGTACACACACTGTACTACACAACCCCAGGTACGCACACAGGTACGCACACTATACTACACAACCCCAGGTACACACACTGTACTACACAACCCCAGGTACACACACTGTACTACACAACCCCAGGTACACACACTGTACTACACAACCACAGGTACACACACTGTATTACACAACCACAGGTACACACACTGTACAACCACAGGTACACACACTGTACAACCACAGGTACACACACTGTACTACACAACCACAGGTACGCACACTGTACTACACAACCCCAGGTACGCACACTGTACTACACAACCGCAGGTACGCACACTGTACTACACAACCCCAGGTACGCACACTGTACTACACAACCCCAGGTACGCACACTGTACTACACAACCCCAGGTACGCACACTGTACTACACAACCCCAGGTACACACACTGTACTACACAACCCCAGGTACGCACACTGTACTACACAACCCCAGGTACACACACTGTACTACACAACCCCAGGTACACACACTGTACTACACAACCCCAGGTACACACACTGTACTACACAACCACAGGTACACACACTGTACAACCACAGGTACACACACTGTACTACACAACCACAGGTACACACACTGTACTACACAACCACAGGTACACACACTGTACTACACAACCCCAGGTACGCACACTGTACTACACAACCCCAGGTACGCACACTGTACTACACAACCCCAGGTACACACACTGTATTACACAACCCCAGGTACGCACACTGTACTACACAACCCCAGGTACGCACACTGTACTACACAACCCCAGGTACACACATTGTACTACACAACCCCAGGTACACACACTGTACTACACAACCCCAGGTACACACACTGTACTACACAACCACAGGTACACACACTGTACTACACAACCACAGGTACACACACTGTACTACACAACCACAGGTACACACACTGTACTACACAACCTCAGGTACACACACTGTACTACACAACCACAGGTACACACACTGTACAACCACAGGTACACACACTGTACTACACAACCACAGGTACACACACTGTACTACACAACCACAGGTACACACACTGTACAACCACAGGTACACACACTGTACTACACAACCACAGGTACACACACTGTACTACACAACCTCAGGTACACACACTGTACTACACAACCCCAGGTACACACACTGTATTACACAACCACAGGTACACACACTGTACTACACAACCGCAGGTACGCACACTGTACTACACAACCCCAGGTACGCACACTTTACTACACAACCCCAGGTACACACACTGTACTACACAACCACAGGTACACACACTGTATTACACAACCACAGGTACACACACTGTACTACACAACCGCAGGTACGCACACTGTACTACACAACCCCAGGTACGCACACTGTACTACACGACCCCAGGTACGCACACTGTACTACACAACCCCAGGTACGCACACTGTACTACACGACCCCAGGTACGCACACTGTACTACACAACCCCAGGTACACACACTGTACTACACAACCCCAGGTACACACACTGTACTACACAACCGCAGGTACACACACTGTACTACACAACCCCAGGTACACACACTGTACTACACAACCGCAGGTACACACACTGTACTACACAACCCCAGGTACACACACTGTACTACACAACCCCAGGTACACACACTGTACTACACAACCCCAGGTACACACACTGTACTACACAACCCCAGGTACACACACTGTACTACACAACCCCAGGTACACACACTGTACTACACAACCACAGGTACACACACTGTACTACACAACCCCAGGTACACACACTGTACTACACAACCACAGGTACACACACTGTACTACACAACCACAGGTACACACACTGTACTACACAACCCCAGGTACACACACTGTACTACACAACCCCAGGTACACACACTGTACTACACAACCCCAGGTACACACACTGTACTACACAACCCCAGGTACACACACTGTACTACACAACCACAGGTACACACACTGTACTACACAACCACAGGTACACACACTGTACTACACAACCACAGGTACACACACTGTACAACCACAGGTACACACACTGTACTACACAACCACAGGTACACACACTGTACTACACAACCCCAGGTACACACACTGTATTACACAACCCCAGGTACACACTCTGTACTACACAACCACAGGTACGCACACTGTACAACCACAGGTACACACACTGTACTACACAACCACAGGTACACACACTGTACAACCACAGGTACACACACTGTACTACACAACCACAGGTACACACACTGTACTACACAACCCCAGGTACACACACTGTACAACCACAGGTACACACACTGTACTACACAACCCCAGGTACACACACTGTATTACACAACCCCAGGTAAACACTCTGTACTACACAACCACAGGTACGCACACTGTACAACCACAGGTACACACACTGTACTACACAACCACAGGTACACACACTGTACAACCACAGGTACACACACTGTACTACACAACCACAGGTACACACACTGTACTACACAACCCCAGGTACACACACTGTACAACCACAGGTACACACACTGTACTACACAACCCCAGGTACACACACTGTATTACACAACCACAGGTACACACACTGTACTACACAACCGCAGGTACGCACACTGTACTACACAACCCCAGGTACGCACACTTTACTACACAACCCCAGGTACGCACACTGTACTACACAACCACAGGTACACACACTGTATTACACAACCGCAGGTACACACACTGTACTACACAACCGCAGGTACGCACACTGTACTACACAACCCCAGGTACGCACACTGTACTACACAACCACAGGTACACACACTGTATTACACAACCGCAGGTACACACACTGTACTACACAACCCCAGGTACGCACACTGTACTACACGACCCCAGGTACGCACACTGTACTACACAACCCCAGGTACACACACTGTATTACACAACCGCAGGTACACACACTGTACTACACAACCCCAGGTACGCACACTGTACTACACGACCCCAGGTACGCACACTTTACTACACAACCCCAGGTACACACACTGTACTACACAACCACAGGTACACACACTGTATTACACAACCGCAGGTACACACACTGTACTACACGACCCCAGGTACGCACACTGTACTACACGACCCCAGGTACGCACACTGTACTACACAACCCCAGGTACACACACTGTACTACACAACCCCAGGTACACACACTGTACTACACAACCGCAGGTACACACACTGTACTACACAACCACAGGTACACACACTGTACTACACAACCCCAGGTACACACACTGTACTACACAACCCCAGGTACACACACTGTACTACACAACCCCAGGTACACACACTGTACTACACAACCACAGGTACACACACTGTACTACACAACCACAGGTACACACACTGTACTACACAACCCCAGGTACACACACTGTACTACACAACCACAGGTACACACACTGTACAACCACAGGTACACACACTGTACTACACAACCACAGGTACACACACTGTACAACCACAGGTACACACACTGTACTACACAACCACAGGTACACACACTGTACTACACAACCGCAGGTACACACACTGTACTACACAACCACAGGTACGCACACTGTACAACCACAGGTACACACACTGTACTACACAACCACAGGTACACACACTGTACTACACAACCACAGGTACACACACTGTACTACACAACCTCAGGTACACACACTGTACAACCACAGGTACACACACTGTACAACCACAGGTACACACACTGTACTACACAACCACAGGTACACACACTGTACTACACAACCACAGGTACACACACTGTACAACCACAGGTACACAGACTGTACTACACAACCACAGGTACACACACTGTACTACACAACCACAGGTACACACACTGTACTACACAACCTCAGGTACACACACTGTACTACACAACCCCAGGTACACACACTGTATTACACAACCACAGGTACACACACTGTACTACACAACCGCAGGTACGCACACTGTACTACACAACCCCAGGTACGCACACTTTACTACACAACCCCAGGTACACACACTGTACTACACAACCCCAGGTACACACACTGTACTACACAACCACAGGTACACACACTGTACAACCACAGGTACACACACTGTACTACACAACCCCAGGTACACACACTGTACTACACAACCCCAGGTACACACACTGTATTACACAACCCCAGGTACGCACACTGTACAACCACAGGTACACACACTGTACTACACAACCACAGGTACACACACTGTACAACCACAGGTACGCACACTGTACAACCACAGGTACACACACTGTACTACACAACCACAGGTACACACACTGTACTACACAACCACAGGTACACACTCTGTACAACCACAGGTACACACACTGTACTACACAACCACAGGTACACACACTGTACTACACAACCCCAGGTACACACACTGTATTACACAACCCCAGGTACACACTCTGTACTACACAACCACAGGTACGCACACTGTACAACCACAGGTACACACACTGTACTACACAACCACAGGTACACACACTGTACAACCACAGGTACACACACTGTACTACACAACCGCAGGTACACACACTGTACTACACAACCACAGGTACACACACTGTACTACACAACCGCAGGTACACACACTGTACTACACAACCCCAGGTACACACACTGTACTACACAACCCCAGGTACACACACTGTACTACACAACCACAGGTACGCACACTGTACAACCACAGGTACACACACTGTACTACACAACCACAGGTACACACACTGTACTACACAACCTCAGGTACACACACTGTACAACCACAGGTACACACACTGTACAACCACAGGTACACACACTGTACTACACAACCACAGGTACACACACTGTACAACCACAGGTACACACACTGTACTACACAACCACAGGTACACACACTGTACTACACAACCACAGGTACACACACTGTACTACACAACCTCAGGTACAGACACTGTACTACACAACCCCAGGTACACACACTGTATTACACAACCACAGGTACACACACTGTACTACACAACCGCAGGTACGCACACTGTACTACACAACCCCAGGTACGCACACTTTACTACACAACCCCAGGTACACACACTGTACTACACAACCACAGCTACACACACTGTATTACACAACCGCAGGTACACACACTGTACTACACAACCGCAGGTACGCACACTGTACTACACAACCCCAGGTACGCACACTGTACTACACGACCCCAGGTACGCACACTGTACTACACAACCCCAGGTACACACACTGTACTACACAACCCCAGGTACACACACTGTACTACACAACCGCAGGTACACACACTGTACTACACAACCACAGGTACACACACTGTACTACACAACCCCAGGTACACACACTGTACTACACAACCCCAGGTACACACACTGTACTACACAACCACAGGTACACACACTGTACTACACAACCACAGGTACACACACTGTACAACCACAGGTACACACACTGTACTACACAACCACAGGTACACACACTGTACTACACAACCCCAGGTACACACACTGTATTACACAACCCCAGGTACACACTCTGTACTACACAACCACAGGTACGCACACTGTACAACCACAGGTACACACACTGTACTACACAACCACAGGTACACACACTGTACAACCACAGGTACACACACTGTACTACACAACCGCAGGTACACACACTGTACTACACAACCACAGGTACACACACTGTACTACACAACCGCAGGTACACACACTGTACTACACAACCCCAGGTACACACACTGTACTACACAACCCCAGGTACACACACTGTACTACACAACCCCAGGTACACACACTGTACTACACAACCACAGGTACGCACACTGTACAACCACAGGTACACACACTGTACTACACAACCACAGGTACACACACTGTACTACACAACCTCAGGTACACACACTGTACAACCACAGGTACACACACTGTACAACCACAGGTACACACACTGTACAACCACAGGTACACACACTGTACTACACAACCACAGGTACACACACTGTACAACCACAGGTACACACACTGTACTACACAACCACAGGTACACACACTGTACTACACAACCACAGGTACACACACTGTACTACACAACCTCAGGTACACACACTGTACTACACAACCCCAGGTACACACACTGTATTACACAACCACAGGTACACACACTGTACTACACAACCGCAGGTACGCACACTGTACTACACAACCCCAGGTACGCACACTTTACTACACAACCCCAGGTACACACACTGTACTACACAACCACAGCTACACACACTGTATTACACAACCGCAGGTACACACACTGTACTACACAACCGCAGGTACGCACACTGTACTACACAACCCCAGGTACGCACACTGTACTACACGACCCCAGGTACGCACACTGTACTACACAACCCCAGGTACACACACTGTACTACACAACCCCAGGTACACACACTGTACTACACAACCGCAGGTACACACACTGTACTACACAACCACAGGTACACACACTGTACTACACAACCCCAGGTACACACACTGTACTACACAACCCCAGGTACACACACTGTACTACACAACCACAGGTACACACACTGTACTACACAACCACAGGTACACACACTGTACTACACAACCCCAGGTACACACACTGTACTACACAACCACAGGTACACACACTGTACTACACAACCACAGGTACACACACTGTACTACACAACCCCAGGTACACACACTGTACTACACAACCACAGGTACACACACTGTACAACCACAGGTACACACACTGTACTACACAACCACAGGTACACACACTGTACTACACAACCACAGGTACACACACTGTACAACCCCAGGTACACACACTGTACTACACAACCACAGGTACACACACTGTACTACACAACCCCAGGTACACACACTGTATTACACAACCCCAGGTACACACTCTGTACTACACAACCACAGGTACGCACACTGTACAACCACAGGTACACACACTGTACTACACAACCACAGGTACACACACTGTACAACCACAGGTACACACACTGTACTACACAACCACAGGTACACACACTGTACTACACAACCCCAGGTACACACACTGTATTACACAACCCCAGGTACACACTCTGTACTACACAACCACAGGTACGCACACTGTATAACCACAGGTACACACACTGTACTACACAACCACAGGTACACACACTGTACAACCACAGGTACACACACTGTACTACACAACCACAGGTACACACACTGTACTACACAACCGCAGGTACACACACTGTACTACACAACCGCAGGTACACACACTGTACTACACAACCGCAGGTACACACACTGTACTACACAACCCCAGGTACACACACTGTACTACACAACCCCAGGTACACACACTGTACTACACAACCGCAGGTACACACACTGTACTACACAACCCCAGGTACACACACTGTACAACCACAGGTACACACACTGTACTACACAACCCCAGGTACACACACTGTACTACACAACCGCAGGTACGCACACTGTACTACACAACCGCAGGTACGCACACTGTACTACACAACCACAGGTACGCACACTGTACTACACAACCCCAGGTACACACACTGTACTACACAACCCCAGGTACGCACACTGTACTACACAACCCCAGGTACGCACACTGTACTACACAACCGCAGGTACGCACACTGTACTACACAACCCCAGGTACGCACACTGTACTACACAACCCCAGGTACGCACACTGTACTACACAACCCCAGGTACACACACTGTACTACACAACCCCAGGTACGCACACAGGTACGCACACTATACTACACAACCCCAGGTACACACACTGTACTACACAACCCCAGGTACACACACTGTACTACACAACCCCAGGTACACACACTGTACTACACAACCACAGGTACACACACTGTATTACACAACCACAGGTACACACACTGTACAACCACAGGTACACACACTGTACAACCACAGGTACACACACTGTACTACACAACCACAGGTACGCACACTGTACTACACAACCCCAGGTACGCACACTGTACTACACAACCGCAGGTACGCACACTGTACTACACAACCCCAGGTACGCACACTGTACTACACAACCCCAGGTACGCACACTGTACTACACAACCCCAGGTACGCACACTGTACTACACAACCCCAGGTACACACACTGTACTACACAACCCCAGGTAC
Organism: Telmatherina bonti; assembly: GCF_933228915.1. Taxonomy (NCBI): domain Eukaryota; kingdom Metazoa; phylum Chordata; class Actinopteri; order Atheriniformes; family Telmatherinidae; genus Telmatherina; species Telmatherina bonti. The sequence goes on from NC_136613.1 coordinate 1,240,952, forward strand.
GCACACTGTACTACACAACCCCAGGTACACACACTGTACTACACAACCCCAGGTACACACACTGTACTACACAACCCCAGGTACACACACTGTACTACACAACCACAGGTACACACACTGTACAACCACAGGTACACACACTGTACTACACAACCACAGGTACACACACTGTACTACACAACCACAGGTACACACACTGTACTACACAACCCCAGGTACGCACACTGTACTACACAACCCCAGGTACGCACACTGTACTACACAACCCCAGGTACACACACTGTATTACACAACCCCAGGTACGCACACTGTACTACACAACCCCAGGTACGCACACTGTACTACACAACCCCAGGTACACACACTGTACTACACAACCCCAGGTACACACACTGTACTACACAACCCCAGGTACACACACTGTACTACACAACCACAGGTACACACACTGTACTACACAACCACAGGTACACACACTGTACTACACAACCACAGGTACACACACTGTACTACACAACCTCAGGTACACACACTGTACTACACAACCACAGGTACACACACTGTACAACCACAGGTACACACACTGTACTACACAACCACAGGTACACACACTGTACTACACAACCACAGGTACACACACTGTACAACCACAGGTACACACACTGTACTACACAACCACAGGTACACACACTGTACTACACAACCTCAGGTACACACACTGTACTACACAACCCCAGGTACACACACTGTATTACACAACCACAGGTACACACACTGTACTACACAACCGCAGGTACGCACACTGTACTACACAACCCCAGGTACGCACACTTTACTACACAACCCCAGGTACACACACTGTACTACACAACCACAGGTACACACACTGTATTACACAACCACAGGTACACACACTGTACTACACAACCGCAGGTACGCACACTGTACTACACAACCCCAGGTACGCACACTGTACTACACGACCCCAGGTACGCACACTGTACTACACAACCCCAGGTACGCACACTGTACTACACGACCCCAGGTACGCACACTGTACTACACAACCCCAGGTACACACACTGTACTACACAACCCCAGGTACACACACTGTACTACACAACCGCAGGTACACACACTGTACTACACAACCCCAGGTACACACACTGTACTACACAACCGCAGGTACACACACTGTACTACACAACCCCAGGTACACACACTGTACTACACAACCCCAGGTACACACACTGTACTACACAACCCCAGGTACACACACTGTACTACACAACCCCAGGTACACACACTGTACTACACAACCCCAGGTACACACACTGTACTACACAACCACAGGTACACACACTGTACTACACAACCCCAGGTACACACACTGTACTACACAACCACAGGTACACACACTGTACTACACAACCACAGGTACACACACTGTATTACACAACCACAGGTACACACACTGTACAACCACAGGTACACACACTGTACAACCACAGGTACACACACTGTACTACACAACCCCAGGTACGCACACTGTACTACACAACCCCAGGTACGCACACTGTACTACACAACCGCAGGTACGCACACTGTACTACACAACCCCAGGTACGCACACTGTACTACACAACCCCAGGTACGCACACTGTACTACACAACCCCAGGTACGCACACTGTACTACACAACCCCAGGTACACACACTGTACTACACAACCCCAGGTACGCACACTGTACTACACAACCCCAGGTACACACACTGTACTACACAACCCCAGGTACACACACTGTACTACACAACCCCAGGTACACACACTGTACTACACAACCACAGGTACACACACTGTACAACCACAGGTACACACACTGTACTACACAACCACAGGTACACACACTGTACTACACAACCACAGGTACACACACTGTACTACACAACCCCAGGTACGCACACTGTACTACACAACCCCAGGTACGCACACTGTACTACACAACCCCAGGTACACACACTGTATTACACAACCCCAGGTACGCACACTGTACTACACAACCCCAGGTACGCACACTGTACTACACAACCCCAGGTACACACACTGTACTACACAACCCCAGGTACACACACTGTACTACACAACCCCAGGTACACACACTGTACTACACAACCACAGGTACACACACTGTACTACACAACCACAGGTACACACACTGTACTACACAACCACAGGTACACACACTGTACTACACAACCTCAGGTACACACACTGTACTACACAACCACAGGTACACACACTGTACAACCACAGGTACACACACTGTACTACACAACCACAGGTACACACACTGTACTACACAACCACAGGTACACACACTGTACAACCACAGGTACACACACTGTACTACACAACCACAGGTACACACACTGTACTACACAACCTCAGGTACACACACTGTACTACACAACCCCAGGTACACACACTGTATTACACAACCACAGGTACACACACTGTACTACACAACCGCAGGTACGCACACTGTACTACACAACCCCAGGTACGCACACTTTACTACACAACCCCAGGTACACACACTGTACTACACAACCACAGGTACACACACTGTATTACACAACCACAGGTACACACACTGTACTACACAACCGCAGGTACGCACACTGTACTACACAACCCCAGGTACGCACACTGTACTACACGACCCCAGGTACGCACACTGTACTACACAACCCCAGGTACGCACACTGTACTACACGACCCCAGGTACGCACACTGTACTACACAACCCCAGGTACACACACTGTACTACACAACCCCAGGTACACACACTGTACTACACAACCGCAGGTACACACACTGTACTACACAACCCCAGGTACACACACTGTACTACACAACCGCAGGTACACACACTGTACTACACAACCCCAGGTACACACACTGTACTACACAACCCCAGGTACACACACTGTACTACACAACCCCAGGTACACACACTGTACTACACAACCCCAGGTACACACACTGTACTACACAACCACAGGTACACACACTGTACTACACAACCCCAGGTACACACACTGTACTACACAACCACAGGTACACACACTGTACTACACAACCACAGGTACACACACTGTACTACACAACCCCAGGTACACACACTGTACTACACAACCCCAGGTACACACACTGTACTACACAACCCCAGGTACACACACTGTACTACACAACCCCAGGTACACACACTGTACTACACAACCACAGGTACACACACTGTACTACACAACCACAGGTACACACACTGTACTACACAACCACAGGTACACACACTGTACAACCACAGGTACACACACTGTACTACACAACCACAGGTACACACACTGTACTACACAACCCCAGGTACACACACTGTATTACACAACCCCAGGTACACACTCTGTACTACACAACCACAGGTACGCACACTGTACAACCACAGGTACACACACTGTACTACACAACCACAGGTACACACACTGTACAACCACAGGTACACACACTGTACTACACAACCACAGGTACACACACTGTACTACACAACCCCAGGTACACACACTGTACAACCACAGGTACACACACTGTACTACACAACCCCAGGTACACACACTGTATTACACAACCCCAGGTAAACACTCTGTACTACACAACCACAGGTACGCACACTGTACAACCACAGGTACACACACTGTACTACACAACCACAGGTACACACACTGTACAACCACAGGTACACACACTGTACTACACAACCACAGGTACACACACTGTACTACACAACCCCAGGTACACACACTGTACAACCACAGGTACACACACTGTACTACACAACCCCAGGTACACACACTGTATTACACAACCACAGGTACACACACTGTACTACACAACCGCAGGTACGCACACTGTACTACACAACCCCAGGTACGCACACTTTACTACACAACCCCAGGTACGCACACTGTACTACACAACCACAGGTACACACACTGTATTACACAACCGCAGGTACACACACTGTACTACACAACCGCAGGTACGCACACTGTACTACACAACCCCAGGTACGCACACTGTACTACACAACCACAGGTACACACACTGTATTACACAACCGCAGGTACACACACTGTACTACACAACCCCAGGTACGCACACTGTACTACACGACCCCAGGTACGCACACTGTACTACACAACCCCAGGTACACACACTGTATTACACAACCGCAGGTACACACACTGTACTACACAACCCCAGGTACGCACACTGTACTACACGACCCCAGGTACGCACACTTTACTACACAACCCCAGGTACACACACTGTACTACACAACCACAGGTACACACACTGTATTACACAACCGCAGGTACACACACTGTACTACACAACCCCAGGTACACACACTGTACTACACAACCCCAGGTACACACACTGTACTACACAACCGCAGGTACACACACTGTACTACACAACCACAGGTACACACACTGTACTACACAACCCCAGGTACACACACTGTACTACACAACCCCAGGTACACACACTGTACTACACAACCCCAGGTACACACACTGTACTACACAACCACAGGTACACACACTGTACTACACAACCACAGGTACACACACTGTACTACACAACCCCAGGTACACACACTGTACTACACAACCACAGGTACACACACTGTACAACCACAGGTACACACACTGTACTACACAACCACAGGTACACACACTGTACAACCACAGGTACACACACTGTACTACACAACCGCAGGTACACACACTGTACTACACAACCGCAGGTACACACACTGTACTACACAACCACAGGTACGCACACTGTACAACCACAGGTACACACACTGTACTACACAACCACAGGTACACACACTGTACTACACAACCACAGGTACACACACTGTACTACACAACCTCAGGTACACACACTGTACAACCACAGGTACACACACTGTACAACCACAGGTACACACACTGTACTACACAACCACAGGTACACACACTGTACTACACAACCACAGGTACACACACTGTACAACCACAGGTACACAGACTGTACTACACAACCACAGGTACACACACTGTACTACACAACCACAGGTACACACACTGTACTACACAACCTCAGGTACACACACTGTACTACACAACCCCAGGTACACACACTGTATTACACAACCACAGGTACACACACTGTACTACACAACCGCAGGTACGCACACTGTACTACACAACCCCAGGTACGCACACTTTACTACACAACCCCAGGTACACACACTGTACTACACAACCCCAGGTACACACACTGTACTACACAACCACAGGTACACACACTGTACAACCACAGGTACACACACTGTACTACACAACCCCAGGTACACACACTGTACTACACAACCCCAGGTACACACACTGTATTACACAACCCCAGGTACGCACACTGTACAACCACAGGTACACACACTGTACTACACAACCACAGGTACACACACTGTACAACCACAGGTACGCACACTGTACAACCACAGGTACACACACTGTACTACACAACCACAGGTACACACACTGTACTACACAACCACAGGTACACACTCTGTACAACCACAGGTACACACACTGTACTACACAACCACAGGTACACACACTGTACTACACAACCCCAGGTACACACACTGTATTACACAACCCCAGGTACACACTCTGTACTACACAACCACAGGTACGCACACTGTACAACCACAGGTACACACACTGTACTACACAACCACAGGTACACACACTGTACAACCACAGGTACACACACTGTACTACACAACCGCAGGTACACACACTGTACTACACAACCACAGGTACACACACTGTACTACACAACCGCAGGTACACACACTGTACTACACAACCCCAGGTACACACACTGTACTACACAACCCCAGGTACACACACTGTACTACACAACCACAGGTACGCACACTGTACAACCACAGGTACACACACTGTACTACACAACCACAGGTACACACACTGTACTACACAACCTCAGGTACACACACTGTACAACCACAGGTACACACACTGTACAACCACAGGTACACACACTGTACTACACAACCACAGGTACACACACTGTACAACCACAGGTACACACACTGTACTACACAACCACAGGTACACACACTGTACTACACAACCACAGGTACACACACTGTACTACACAACCTCAGGTACAGACACTGTACTACACAACCCCAGGTACACACACTGTATTACACAACCACAGGTACACACACTGTACTACACAACCGCAGGTACGCACACTGTACTACACAACCCCAGGTACGCACACTTTACTACACAACCCCAGGTACACACACTGTACTACACAACCACAGCTACACACACTGTATTACACAACCGCAGGTACACACACTGTACTACACAACCGCAGGTACGCACACTGTACTACACAACCCCAGGTACGCACACTGTACTACACGACCCCAGGTACGCACACTGTACTACACAACCCCAGGTACACACACTGTACTACACAACCCCAGGTACACACACTGTACTACACAACCGCAGGTACACACACTGTACTACACAACCACAGGTACACACACTGTACTACACAACCCCAGGTACACACACTGTACTACACAACCCCAGGTACACACACTGTACTACACAACCACAGGTACACACACTGTACTACACAACCACAGGTACACACACTGTACTACACAACCCCAGGTACACACACTGTACTACACAACCACAGGTACACACACTGTACTACACAACCCCAGGTACACACACTGTACTACACAACCACAGGTACACACACTGTACAACCACAGGTACACACACTGTACTACACAACCACAGGTACACACACTGTACTACACAACCACAGGTACACACACTGTACAACCCCAGGTACACACACTGTACTACACAACCACAGGTACACACACTGTACTACACAACCCCAGGTACACACACTGTATTACACAACCCCAGGTACACACTCTGTACTACACAACCACAGGTACGCACACTGTACAACCACAGGTACACACACTGTACTACACAACCACAGGTACACACACTGTACAACCACAGGTACACACACTGTACTACACAACCACAGGTACACACACTGTACTACACAACCCCAGGTACACACACTGTATTACACAACCCCAGGTACACACTCTGTACTACACAACCACAGGTACGCACACTGTACAACCACAGGTACACACACTGTACTACACAACCACAGGTACACACACTGTACAACCACAGGTACACACACTGTACTACACAACCACAGGTACACACACTGTACTACACAACCGCAGGTACACACACTGTACTACACAACCGCAGGTACACACACTGTACTACACAACCCCAGGTACACACACTGTACTACACAACCCCAGGTACACACACTGTACTACACAACCGCAGGTACACACACTGTACTACACAACCCCAGGTACACACACTGTACAACCACAGGTACACACACTGTACTACACAACCCCAGGTACACACACTGTACTACACAACCGCAGGTACGCACACTGTACTACACAACCGCAGGTACGCACACTGTACTACACAACCACAGGTACGCACACTGTACTACACAACCCCAGGTACACACACTGTACTACACAACCCCAGGTACGCACACTGTACTACACAACCCCAGGTACGCACACTGTACTACACAACCCCAGGTACGCACACTGTACTACACAACCGCAGGTACGCACACTGTACTACACAACCCCAGGTACGCACACTGTACTACACAACCCCAGGTACGCACACTGTACTACACAACCCCAGGTACACACACTGTACTACACAACCCCAGGTACGCACACAGGTACGCACACTGTACTACACAACCCCAGGTACACACACTGTACTACACAACCCCAGGTACACACACTGTACTACACAACCCCAGGTACACACACTGTACTACACAACCACAGGTACACACACTGTATTACACAACCACAGGTACACACACTGTACAACCACAGGTACACACACTGTACAACCACAGGTACACACACTGTACTACACAACCACAGGTACGCACACTGTACTACACAACCCCAGGTACGCACACTGTACTACACAACCGCAGGTACGCACACTGTACTACACAACCCCAGGTACGCACACTGTACTACACAACCCCAGGTACGCACACTGTACTACACAACCCCAGGTACGCACACTGTACTACACAACCCCAGGTACACACACTGTACTACACAACCCCAGGTACGCACACTGTACTACACAACCCCAGGTACACACACTGTACTACACAACCCCAGGTACACACACTGTACTACACAACCCCAGGTACACACACTGTACTACACAACCACAGGTACACACACTGTACAACCACAGGTACACACACTGTACTACACAACCACAGGTACACACACTGTACTACACAACCACAGGTACACACACTGTACTACACAACCCCAGGTACGCACACTGTACTACACAACCCCAGGTACGCACACTGTACTACACAACCCCAGGTACACACACTGTATTACACAACCCCAGGTACGCACACTGTACTACACAACCCCAGGTACACACACTGTACTACACAACCCCAGGTACACACACTGTACTACACAACCCCAGGTACACACACTGTACTACACAACCCCAGGTACACACACTGTACTACACAACCACAGGTACACACACTGTACTACACAACCACAGGTACACACACTGTACTACACAACCACAGGTACACACACTGTACTACACAACCTCAGGTACACACACTGTACTACACAACCACAGGTACACACACTGTACAACCACAGGTACACACACTGTACTACACAACCACAGGTACACACACTGTACAACCACAGGTACACACACTGTACTACACAACCACAGGTACACACACTGTACTACACAACCTCAGGTACACACACTGTACTACACAACCCCAGGTACACACAATGTATTACACAACCACAGGTACACACACTGTACTACACAACCGCAGGTACGCACACTGTACTACACAACCCCAGGTACGCACACTTTACTACACAACCCCAGGTACACACACTGTACTACACAACCACAGGTACACACACTGTATTACACAACCACAGGTACACACACTGTACTACACAACCGCAGGTACGCACACTGTACTACACAACCCCAGGTACGCACACTGTACTACACGACCCCAGGTACGCACACTGTACTACACAACCCCAGGTACGCACACTGTACTACACGACCCCAGGTACGCACACTGTACTACACAACCCCAGGTACGCACACTGTACTACACAACCCCAGGTACACACACTGTACTACACAACCGCAGGTACACACACTGTACTACACAACCGCAGGTACACACACTGTACTACACAACCCCAGGTACACACACTGTACTACACAACCGCAGGTACACACACTGTACTACACAACCCCAGGTACACACACTGTACTACACAACCACAGGTACACACACTGTACTACACAACCCCAGGTACACACACTGTACTACACAACCACAGGTACACACACTGTACTACACAACCACAGGTACACACACAGGTACGCACACTGTACTACACAACCCCAGGTACACACACTGTACTACACAACCCCAGGTACACACACTGTACTACACAACCCCAGGTACACACACTGTACTACACAACCACAGGTACACACACTGTATTACACAACCACAGGTACACACACTGTACAACCACAGGTACACACACTGTACAACCACAGGTACACACACTGTACTACACAACCACAGGTACGCACACTGTACTACACAACCCCAGGTACGCACACTGTACTACACAACCGCAGGTACGCACACTGTACTACACAACCCCAGGTACGCACACTGTACTACACAACCCCAGGTACGCACACTGTACTACACAACCCCAGGTACGCACACTGTACTACACAACCCCAGGTACACACACTGTACTACACAACCCCAGGTACACACACTGTACTACACAACCCCAGGTACACACACTGTACTACACAACCCCAGGTACACACACTGTACTACACAACCACAGGTACACACACTGTACAACCACAGGTACACACACTGTACTACACAACCACAGGTACACACACTGTACTACACAACCCCAGGTACACACACTGTACTACACAACCCCAGGTACGCACACTGTACTACACAACCCCAGGTACACACACTGTATTACACAACCCCAGGTACGCACACTGTACTACACAACCCCAGGTACACACACTGTACTACACAACCCCAGGTACACACACTGTACTACACAACCCCAGGTACACACACTGTACTACACAACCCCAGGTACACACACTGTACTACACAACCCCAGGTACACACACTGTACTACACAACCCCAGGTACACACACTGTACTACACAACCACAGGTACACACACTGTACTACACAACCTCAGGTACACACACTGTACTACACAACCACAGGTACACACACTGTACTACACAACCCCAGGTACACACACTGTACTACACAACAACAGGTACACACTCTGTACTACACAACCACAGGTACACACACTGTACAACCACAGGTACACGCACTGTACTACACAACCGCAGGTACACACACTGTACTACACAACCACAGGTACACACACTGTACTACACAACCCCAGGTACACACACTGTACTACACAACCCCAGGTACACACACTGTACTACACAACCCCAGGTACACACACTGTACTACACAACCACAGGTACACACACTGTACTACACAACCCCAGGTACGCACACTGTACTACACAACCGCAGGTACGCACACTGTACTACACAACCACAGGTACACACACTGTACTACACAACCTCAGGTACACACACTGTACTACACAACCACAGGTACACACACTGTACTACACAACCCCAGGTACACACACTGTACTACACAACCCCAGGTACACACACTGTACTACACAACAACAGGTACACACACTGTACTACACAACCACAGGTACACACACTGTACAACCACAGGTACACGCACTGTACTACACAACCGCAGGTACACACACTGTACTACACAACCACAGGTACACACACTGTACTACACAACCCCAGGTACACACACTGTACTACACAACCCCAGGTACACACACTGTACTACACAACCCCAGGTACACACACTGTACTACACAACCACAGGTACGCACACTGTACTACACAACCCCAGGTACGCACACTGTACTACACAACCGCAGGTACGCACACTGTACTACACAACCACAGGTACGCACACTGTACTACACAACCCCAGGTACGCACACAGGTACGCACACTGTACTACACAACCCCAGGTACACACACTGTACTACACAACCCCAGGTACGCACACTGTACTACACAACCCCAGGTACACACACTGTACTACACAACCCCAGGTACACACACTGTATTACACAACCACAGGTACACACACTGTACAACCACAGGTACACACACTGTACAACCACAGGTACACACACTGTACTACACAACCCCAGGTACGCACACTGTACTACACAACCCCAGGTACGCACACTGTACTACACAACCCCAGGTACACACACTGTACTACACAACCCCAGGTACACACACTGTACTACACAACCACAGGTACACACACTGTACAACCACAGGTACACACACTGTACTACACAACCACAGGTACACACACTGTACTACACAACCCCAGGTACACACACTGTACTACACAACCCCAGGTACACACACTGTACTACACAACCCCAGGTACGCACACTGTACTACACAACCACAGGTACACACACTGTATTACACAACCCCAGGTACGCACACTGTACTACACAACCCCAGGTACACACACTGTACTACACAACCCCAGGTACACACGCTGTACTACACAACCCCAGGTACACACACTGTACTACACAACCCCAGGTACACACACTGTACTACACAACCACAGGTACACACACTGTACTACACAACCACAGGTACACACACTGTACTACACAACCTCAGGTACACACACTGTACTACACAACCACAGGTACACACACTGTACAACCACAGGTACACACACTGTACTACACAACCACAGGTACACACACTGTACTACACAACCACAGGTACACACACTGTACAACCACAGGTACACACACTGTACTACACAACCGCAGGTACACACACTGTACTACACAACCACAGGTACACACACTGTACTACACAACCCCAGGTACACACACTGTACTACACAACCCCAGGTACACACACTGTACTACACAACCACAGGTACACACACTGTACTACACAACCACAGGTACACACACTGTACTACACAACCACAGGTACACACACTGTACAACCACAGGTACACACACTGTACTACACAACCACAGGTACACACACTGTACTACACAACCACAGGTACACACACTGTACTACACAACCCCAGGTACGCACACTGTACTACACAACCCCAGGTACGCACACTGTACTACACAACCCCAGGTACGCACACTGTATTACACAACCCCAGGTACGCACACTGTACTACACAACCCCAGGTACACACACTGTACTACACAACCCCAGGTACAGACACTGTACTACACAACCCCAGGTACACACACTGTACTACACAACCACAGGTACACACACTGTACTACACAACCACAGGTACACACACTGTACTACACAACCACAGGTACACACACTGTACTACACAACCCCAGGTACACACACTGTACTACACAACCCCAGGTACACACACTGTACTACACAACCCCAGGTACACACACTGTACTACACAACCCCAGGTACACACACTGTACTACACAACCCCAGGTACACACACTGTACTACACAACCACAGGTACACACACTGTACTACACAACCACAGGTACACACACTGTACAACCACAGGTACACACACTGTACTACACAACCACAGGTACGCACACTGTACTACACAACCCCAGGTACGCACACTGTACTACACAACCCCAGGTACGCACACTGTACTACACAACCCCAGGTACGCACACTGTACTACACAACCCCAGGTACGCACACTGTACTACACAACCCCAGGTACGCACACTGTACTACACAACCCCAGGTACACACACTGTACTACACAACCCCAGGTACAGACACTGTACTACACAACCCCAGGTACACACACTGTACTACACAACCACAGGTACACACACTGTACTACACAACCACAGGTACACACACTGTACTACACAACCACAGGTACACACACTGTACTACACAACCCCAGGTACACACACTGTACTACACAACCCCAGGTACACACACTGTACTACACAACCCCAGGTACACACACTGTACTACACAACCCCAGGTACACACACTGTACTACACAACCCCAGGTACACACACTGTACTACACAACCACAGGTACACACACTGTACTACACAACCACAGGTACACACACTGTACAACCACAGGTACACACACTGTACTACACAACCACAGGTACACACACTGTACTACACAACCCCAGGTACACACACTGTATTACACAACCCCAGGTACACACTCTGTACTACACAACCACAGGTACGCACACTGTACAACCACAGGTACACACACTGTACTACACAACCACAGGTACACACACTGTACAACCACAGGTACACACACTGTACTACACAACCACAGGTACACACACTGTACTACACAACCCCAGGTACACACACTGTACAACCACAGGTACACACACTGTACTACACAACCACAGGTACACACACTGTACTACACAACCCCAGGTACACACACTGTATTACACAACCCCAGGTAAACACTCTGTACTACACAACCACAGGTACGCACACTGTACAACCACACGTACACACACTGTACTACACAACCACAGGTACACACACTGTACAACCACAGGTACACACACTGTACTACACAACCCCAGGTACACACACTGTACTACACAACCCCAGGTACACACACTGTACAACCACAGGTACACACACTGTACTACACAACCACAGGTACACACACTGTACTACACAACCCCAGGTACACACACTGTATTACACAACCCCAGGTACACACTCTGTACTACACAACCACAGGTACGCACACTGTACAACCACAGGTACACACACTGTACTACACAACCACAGGTACACACACTGTACAACCACAGGTACACACACTGTACTACACAACCACAGGTACACACACTGTACTACACAACCACAGGTACACACACTGTACTACACAACCCCAGGTACACACACTGTACTACACAACCCCAGGTACACACACTGTACTACACAACCCCAGGTACACACACTGTACTACACAACCCCAGGTACACACACTGTACTACACAACCCCAGGTACACACACTGTACTACACAACCCCAGGTACACACACTGTACTACACAACCCCAGGTACACACACTGTACTACACAACCCCAGGTACACACACTGTACTACACAACCCCAGGTACACACACTGTACTACACAACCACAGGTACACACACTGTACTACACAACCACAGGTACACACACTGTACAACCACAGGTACACACACTGTACTACACAACCACAGGTACACACACTGTACTACACAACCACAGGTACACACACTGTACTACACAACCCCAGGTACGCACACTGTACTACACAACCCCAGGTACGCACACTGTACTACACAACCCCAGGTACGCACACTGTACTACACAACCCCAGGTACGCACACTGTATTACACAACCCCAGGTACGCACACTGTACTACACAACCCCAGGTACACACACTGTACTACACAACCACAGGTACACACACTGTACTACACAACCACAGGTACACACACTGTACTACACAACCACAGGTACACACACTGTACTACACAACCCCAGGTACACACACTGTACTACACAACCCCAGGTACACACACTGTACTACACAACCCCAGGTACACACACTGTACTACACAACCACAGGTACACACACTGTACTACACAACCACAGGTACACACACTGTACAACCACAGGTACACACACTGTACTACACAACCACAGGTACACACACTGTACTACACAACCCCAGGTACACACACTGCACAACCACAGGTACACACACTGTACTACACAACCCCAGGTACACACACTGTACTACACAACCCCAGGTACGCACACTGTACTACACAACCGCAGGTACGCACACTGTACTACACAACCCCAGGTACGCACACTGTACTACACAACCCCAGGTACGCACACTGTACTACACAACCCCAGGTACGCACACTGTACTACACAACCCCAGGTACACACACTGTACTACACAACCCCAGGTACACACACTGTACTACACAACCCCAGGTACACACACTGTACTACACAACCCCAGGTACACACACTGTACTACACAACCCCAGGTACACACACTGTACTACACAACCACAGGTACACACACTGTACTACACAACCACAGGTACGCACACTGTACTACACAACCCCAGGTACGCACACTGTACTACACAACCCCAGGTACAGACACTGTACTACACAACCCCAGGTACAGACACTGTACTACACAACCCCAGGTACACACACTGTACTACACAACCACAGGTACACACACTGTACTACACAACCACAGGTACACACACTGTACTACACAACCCCAGGTACACACACTGTACTACACAACCCCAGGTACACACACTGTACTACACAACCCCAGGTACACACACTGTACTACACAACCCCAGGTACACACACTGTACTACACAACCCCAGGTACACACACTGTACTACACAACCACAGGTACACACACTGTACTACACAACCACAGGTACACACACTGTACAACCACAGGTACACACACTGTACTACACAACCACAGGTACACACACTGTACTACACAACCCCAGGTACACACACTGTATTACACAACCCCAGGTACACACTCTGTACTACACAACCACAGGTACGCACACTGTACAACCACAGGTACACACACTGTACTACACAACCACAGGTACACACACTGTACAACCACAGGTACACACACTGTACTACACAACCACAGGTACACACACTGTACTACACAACCCCAGGTACACACACTGTACAACCACAGGTACACACACTGTACTACACAACCACAGGTACACACACTGTACTACACAACCCCAGGTACACACACTGTATTACACAACCCCAGGTAAACACTCTGTACTACACAACCACAGGTACGCACACTGTACAACCACAGGTACACACACTGTACTACACAACCACAGGTACACACACTGTACAACCACAGGTACACACACTGTACTACACAACCACAGGTACACACACTGTACTACACAACCCCAGGTACACACACTGTACAACCACAGGTACACACACTGTACTACACAACCACAGGTACACACACTGTACTACACAACCCCAGGTACACACACTGTATTACACAACCCCAGGTACACACTCTGTACTACACAACCACAGGTACGCACACTGTACAACCACAGGTACACACACTGTACTACACAACCACAGGTACACACACTGTACAACCACAGGTACACACACTGTACTACACAACCACAGGTACACACACTGTACTACACAACCACAGGTACACACACTGTACTACACAACCCCAGGTACACACACTGTACTACACAACCCCAGGTACACACACTGTACTACACAACCCCAGGTACACACACTGTACTACACAACCCCAGGTACACACACTGTACTACACAACCCCAGGTACACACACTGTACTACACAACCACAGGTACACACACTGTACTACACAACCCCAGGTACACACACTGTACTACACAACCCCAGGTACACACACTGTACTACACAACCCCAGGTACACACACTGTACTACACAACCCCAGGTACACACACTGTACTACACAACCACAGGTACACACACTGTACTACACAACCACAGGTACACACACTGTACTACACAACCACAGGTACACACACTGTACAACCACAGGTACACACACTGTACTACACAACCACAGGTACACACACTGTACTACACAACCACAGGTACACACACTGTACTACACAACCCCAGGTACGCACACTGTACTACACAACCCCAGGTACGCACACTGTACTACACAACCCCAGGTACGCACACTGTACTACACAACCCCAGGTACGCACACTGTATTACACAACCCCAGGTACGCACACTGTACTACACAACCCCAGGTACACACACTGTACTACACAACCCCAGGTACAGACACTGTACTACACAACCCCAGGTACACACACTGTACTACACAACCACAGGTACACACACTGTACTACACAACCACAGGTACGCACACTGTACTACACAACCCCAGGTACACACACTGTATTACACAACCCCAGGTACGCACACTGTACTACACAACCCCAGGTACACACACTGTACTACACAACCCCAGGTACACACGCTGTACTACACAACCCCAGGTACACACACTGTACTACACAACCCCAGGTACACACACTGTACTACACAACCACAGGTACACACACTGTACTACACAACCACAGGTACACACACTGTACTACACAACCTCAGGTACACACACTGTACTACACAACCACAGGTACACACACTGTACAACCACAGGTACACACACTGTACTACACAACCACAGGTACACACACTGTACTACACAACCACAGGTACACACACTGTACAACCACAGGTACACACACTGTACTACACAACCGCAGGTACACACACTGTACTACACAACCACAGGTACACACACTGTACTACACAACCCCAGGTACACACACTGTACTACACAACCCCAGGTACACACACTGTACTACACAACCACAGGTACACACACTGTACTACACAACCACAGGTACACACACTGTACTACACAACCACAGGTACACACACTGTACAACCACAGGTACACACACTGTACTACACAACCACAGGTACACACACTGTACTACACAACCACAGGTACACACACTGTACTACACAACCCCAGGTACGCACACTGTACTACACAACCCCAGGTACGCACACTGTACTACACAACCCCAGGTACGCACACTGTATTACACAACCCCAGGTACGCACACTGTACTACACAACCCCAGGTACACACACTGTACTACACAACCCCAGGTACAGACACTGTACTACACAACCCCAGGTACACACACTGTACTACACAACCACAGGTACACACACTGTACTACACAACCACAGGTACACACACTGTACTACACAACCACAGGTACACACACTGTACTACACAACCCCAGGTACACACACTGTACTACACAACCCCAGGTACACACACTGTACTACACAACCCCAGGTACACACACTGTACTACACAACCCCAGGTACACACACTGTACTACACAACCCCAGGTACACACACTGTACTACACAACCACAGGTACACACACTGTACTACACAACCACAGGTACACACACTGTACAACCACAGGTACACACACTGTACTACACAACCACAGGTACGCACACTGTACTACACAACCCCAGGTACGCACACTGTACTACACAACCCCAGGTACGCACACTGTACTACACAACCCCAGGTACGCACACTGTACTACACAACCCCAGGTACGCACACTGTACTACACAACCCCAGGTACGCACACTGTACTACACAACCCCAGGTACACACACTGTACTACACAACCCCAGGTACAGACACTGTACTACACAACCCCAGGTACACACACTGTACTACACAACCACAGGTACACACACTGTACTACACAACCACAGGTACACACACTGTACTACACAACCACAGGTACACACACTGTACTACACAACCCCAGGTACACACACTGTACTACACAACCCCAGGTACACACACTGTACTACACAACCCCAGGTACACACACTGTACTACACAACCCCAGGTACACACACTGTACTACACAACCCCAGGTACACACACTGTACTACACAACCACAGGTACACACACTGTACTACACAACCACAGGTACACACACTGTACAACCACAGGTACACACACTGTACTACACAACCACAGGTACACACACTGTACTACACAACCCCAGGTACACACACTGTATTACACAACCCCAGGTACACACTCTGTACTACACAACCACAGGTACGCACACTGTACAACCACAGGTACACACACTGTACTACACAACCACAGGTACACACACTGTACAACCACAGGTACACACACTGTACTACACAACCACAGGTACACACACTGTACTACACAACCCCAGGTACACACACTGTACAACCACAGGTACACACACTGTACTACACAACCACAGGTACACACACTGTACTACACAACCCCAGGTACACACACTGTATTACACAACCCCAGGTAAACACTCTGTACTACACAACCACAGGTACGCACACTGTACAACCACACGTACACACACTGTACTACACAACCACAGGTACACACACTGTACAACCACAGGTACACACACTGTACTACACAACCCCAGGTACACACACTGTACTACACAACCCCAGGTACACACACTGTACAACCACAGGTACACACACTGTACTACACAACCACAGGTACACACACTGTACTACACAACCCCAGGTACACACACTGTATTACACAACCCCAGGTACACACTCTGTACTACACAACCACAGGTACGCACACTGTACAACCACAGGTACACACACTGTACTACACAACCACAGGTACACACACTGTACAACCACAGGTACACACACTGTACTACACAACCACAGGTACACACACTGTACTACACAACCACAGGTACACACACTGTACTACACAACCCCAGGTACACACACTGTACTACACAACCCCAGGTACACACACTGTACTACACAACCCCAGGTACACACACTGTACTACACAACCCCAGGTACACACACTGTACTACACAACCCCAGGTACACACACTGTACTACACAACCCCAGGTACACACACTGTACTACACAACCCCAGGTACACACACTGTACTACACAACCCCAGGTACACACACTGTACTACACAACCCCAGGTACACACACTGTACTACACAACCACAGGTACACACACTGTACTACACAACCACAGGTACACACACTGTACAACCACAGGTACACACACTGTACTACACAACCACAGGTACACACACTGTACTACACAACCACAGGTACACACACTGTACTACACAACCCCAGGTACGCACACTGTACTACACAACCCCAGGTACGCACACTGTACTACACAACCCCAGGTACGCACACTGTACTACACAACCCCAGGTACGCACACTGTATTACACAACCCCAGGTACGCACACTGTACTACACAACCCCAGGTACACACACTGTACTACACAACCACAGGTACACACACTGTACTACACAACCACAGGTACACACACTGTACTACACAACCACAGGTACACACACTGTACTACACAACCCCAGGTACACACACTGTACTACACAACCCCAGGTACACACACTGTACTACACAACCCCAGGTACACACACTGTACTACACAACCACAGGTACACACACTGTACTACACAACCACAGGTACACACACTGTACAACCACAGGTACACACACTGTACTACACAACCACAGGTACACACACTGTACTACACAACCCCAGGTACACACACTGCACAACCACAGGTACACACACTGTACTACACAACCCCAGGTACACACACTGTACTACACAACCCCAGGTACGCACACTGTACTACACAACCGCAGGTACGCACACTGTACTACACAACCCCAGGTACGCACACTGTACTACACAACCCCAGGTACGCACACTGTACTACACAACCCCAGGTACGCACACTGTACTACACAACCCCAGGTACACACACTGTACTACACAACCCCAGGTACACACACTGTACTACACAACCCCAGGTACACACACTGTACTACACAACCCCAGGTACACACACTGTACTACACAACCCCAGGTACACACACTGTACTACACAACCACAGGTACACACACTGTACTACACAACCACAGGTACGCACACTGTACTACACAACCCCAGGTACGCACACTGTACTACACAACCCCAGGTACAGACACTGTACTACACAACCCCAGGTACAGACACTGTACTACACAACCCCAGGTACACACACTGTACTACACAACCACAGGTACACACACTGTACTACACAACCACAGGTACACACACTGTACTACACAACCCCAGGTACACACACTGTACTACACAACCCCAGGTACACACACTGTACTACACAACCCCAGGTACACACACTGTACTACACAACCCCAGGTACACACACTGTACTACACAACCCCAGGTACACACACTGTACTACACAACCACAGGTACACACACTGTACTACACAACCACAGGTACACACACTGTACAACCACAGGTACACACACTGTACTACACAACCACAGGTACACACACTGTACTACACAACCCCAGGTACACACACTGTATTACACAACCCCAGGTACACACTCTGTACTACACAACCACAGGTACGCACACTGTACAACCACAGGTACACACACTGTACTACACAACCACAGGTACACACACTGTACAACCACAGGTACACACACTGTACTACACAACCACAGGTACACACACTGTACTACACAACCCCAGGTACACACACTGTACAACCACAGGTACACACACTGTACTACACAACCACAGGTACACACACTGTACTACACAACCCCAGGTACACACACTGTATTACACAACCCCAGGTAAACACTCTGTACTACACAACCACAGGTACGCACACTGTACAACCACAGGTACACACACTGTACTACACAACCACAGGTACACACACTGTACAACCACAGGTACACACACTGTACTACACAACCACAGGTACACACACTGTACTACACAACCCCAGGTACACACACTGTACAACCACAGGTACACACACTGTACTACACAACCACAGGTACACACACTGTACTACACAACCCCAGGTACACACACTGTATTACACAACCCCAGGTACACACTCTGTACTACACAACCACAGGTACGCACACTGTACAACCACAGGTACACACACTGTACTACACAACCACAGGTACACACACTGTACAACCACAGGTACACACACTGTACTACACAACCACAGGTACACACACTGTACTACACAACCACAGGTACACACACTGTACTACACAACCCCAGGTACACACACTGTACTACACAACCCCAGGTACACACACTGTACTACACAACCCCAGGTACACACACTGTACTACACAACCCCAGGTACACACACTGTACTACACAACCCCAGGTACACACACTGTACTACACAACCACAGGTACACACACTGTACTACACAACCCCAGGTACACACACTGTACTACACAACCCCAGGTACACACACTGTACTACACAACCCCAGGTACACACACTGTACTACACAACCCCAGGTACACACACTGTACTACACAACCACAGGTACACACACTGTACTACACAACCACAGGTACACACACTGTACTACACAACCACAGGTACACACACTGTACAACCACAGGTACACACACTGTACTACACAACCACAGGTACACACACTGTACTACACAACCACAGGTACACACACTGTACTACACAACCCCAGGTACGCACACTGTACTACACAACCCCAGGTACGCACACTGTACTACACAACCCCAGGTACGCACACTGTACTACACAACCCCAGGTACGCACACTGTATTACACAACCCCAGGTACGCACACTGTACTACACAACCCCAGGTACACACACTGTACTACACAACCCCAGGTACAGACACTGTACTACACAACCCCAGGTACACACACTGTACTACACAACCACAGGTACACACACTGTACTACACAACCACAGGTACACACACTGTACTACACAACCACAGGTACACACACTGTACTACACAACCCCAGGTACACACACTGTACTACACAACCCCAGGTACACACACTGTACTACACAACCCCAGGTACACACACTGTACTACACAACCACAGGTACACACACTGTACTACACAACCACAGGTACACACACTGTACTACACAACCACAGGTACACACACTGTACTACACAACCACAGGTACACACACTGTACAACCACAGGTACACACACTGTACTACACAACCACAGGTACACACACTGTACTACACAACCCCAGGTACACACACTGCACAACCACAGGTACACACACTGTACTACACAACCCCAGGTACACACACTGTACTACACAACCCCAGGTACGCACACTGTACTACACAACCGCAGGTACGCACACTGTACTACACAACCCCAGGTACGCACACTGTACTACACAACCCCAGGTACGCACACTGTACTACACAACCCCAGGTACGCACACTGTACTACACAACCCCAGGTACGCACACTGTACTACACAACCCCAGGTACGCACACTGTACTACACAACCCCAGGTACACACACTGTACTACACAACCCCAGGTACACACACTGTACTACACAACCCCAGGTACACACACTGTACTACACAACCCCAGGTACACACACTGTACTACACAACCCCAGGTACACACACTGTACTACACAACCACAGGTACACACACTGTACTACACAACCACAGGTACACACACTGTACTACACAACCACAGGTACACACACTGTACAACCACAGGTACACACACTGTACTACACAACCACAGGTACACACACTGTACTACACAACCACAGGTACACACACTGTACTACACAACCCCAGGTACGCACACTGTACTACACAACCCCAGGTACGCACACTGTATTACACAACCCCAGGTACGCACACTGTACTACACAACCCCAGGTACACACACTGTACTACACAACCCCAGGTACAGACACTGTACTACACAACCCCAGGTACACACACTGTACTACACAACCCCAGGTACACACACTGTACTACACAACCACAGGTACACACACTGTACTACACAACCACAGGTACACACACTGTACTACACAACCCCAGGTACACACACTGTACTACACAACCCCAGGTACACACACTGTACTACACAACCCCAGGTACACACACTGTACTACACAACCCCAGGTACACACACTGTACTACACAACCACAGGTACACACACTGTACTACACAACCACAGGTACACACACTGTACTACACAACCACAGGTACACACACTGTACAACCACAGGTACACACACTGTACTACACAACCACAGGTACACACACTGTACTACACAACCCCAGGTACACACACTGTATTACACAACCCCAGGTACACACTCTGTACTACACAACCACAGGTACGCACACTGTACAACCACAGGTACACACACTGTACTACACAACCACAGGTACACACACTGTACAACCACAGGTACACACACTGTACTACACAACCACAGGTACACACACTGTACTACACAACCCCAGGTACACACACTGTACAACCACAGGTACACACACTGTACTACACAACCACAGGTACACACACTGTACTACACAACCCCAGGTACACACACTGTATTACACAACCCCAGGTACACACACTGTATTACACAACCCCAGGTAAACACTCTGTACTGTACAACCACAGGTACACACACTGTACTACACAACCACAGGTACACACACTGTACAACCACAGGTACACACACTGTACTACACAACCACAGGTACACACACTGTACTACACAACCCCAGGTACACACACTGTACAACCACAGGTACACACACTGTACTACACAACCACAGGTACACACACTGTACTACACAACCCCAGGTACACACACTGTATTACACAACCCCAGGTACACACTCTGTACTACACAACCACAGGTACGCACACTGTACAACCACAGGTACACACACTGTACTACACAACCACAGGTACACACACTGTACAACCACAGGTACACACACTGTACTACACAACCACAGGTACACACACTGTACTACACAACCGCAGGTACACACACTGTACTACACAACCGCAGGTACACACACTGTACTACACAACCGCAGGTACACACACTGTACTACACAACCCCAGGTACACACACTGTACTACACAACCCCAGGTACACACACTGTACTACACAACCCCAGGTACACACACTGTACTACACAACCGCAGGTACACACACTGTACTACACAACCCCAGGTACACACACTGCATAACCACAGGTACACACACTGTACTACACAACCCCAGGTACACACACTGTACTACACAACCCCAGGTACGCACACTGTACTACACAACCGCAGGTACGCACACTGTACTACACAACCACAGGTACGCACACTGTACTACACAACCCCAGGTACGCACACTGTACTACACAACCCCAGGTACTCACACTGTACTACACAACCCCAGGTACGCACACTGTACTACACAACCCCAGGTACGCACACTGTACTACACAACCCCAGGTACACACACTGTACTACACAACCCCAGGTACACACACTGTACTACACAACCCCAGGTACACACACTGTACTACACAACCACAGGTACACACACTGTACTACACAACCACAGGTACACACACTGTACTACACAACCACAGGTACACACACTGTACAACCACAGGTACACACACTGTACTACACAACCACAGGTACACACACTGTACTACACAACCCCAGGTACACACACTGTATTACACAACCCCAGGTACACACTCTGTACTACACAACCACAGGTACGCACACTGTACAACCACAGGTACACACACTGTACTACACAACCACAGGTACACACACTGTACAACCACAGGTACACACACTGTACTACACAACCACAGGTACACACACTGTACTACACAACCCCAGGTACACACACTGTACAACCACAGGTACACACACTGTACTACACAACCACAGGTACACACACTGTACTACACAACCCCAGGTACACACACTGTATTACACAACCCCAGGTAAACACTCTGTACTACACAACCACAGGTACGCACACTGTACAACCACAGGTACACACACTGTACTACACAACCACAGGTACACACACTGTACAACCACAGGTACACACACTGTACTACACAACCCCAGGTACACACACTGTACAACCACAGGTACACACACTGTATTACACAACCACAGGTACACACACTGTACAACCACAGGTACACACACTGTACTACACAACCGCAGGTACACACACTGTACTACACAACCACAGGTACACACACTGTACTACACAACCCCAGGTACACACACTGTACTACACAACCCCAGGTACACACACTGTACTACACAACCACAGGTACACACACTGTACTACACAACCACAGGTACACACACTGTACTACACAACCACAGGTACACACACTGTACAACCACAGGTACACACACTGTACTACACAACCACAGGTACACACACTGTACTACACAACCACAGGTACACACACTGTACTACACAACCCCAGGTACGCACACTGTACTACACAACCCCAGGTACGCACACTGTACTACACAACCCCAGGTACGCACACTGTATTACACAACCCCAGGTACGCACACTGTACTACACAACCCCAGGTACACACACTGTACTACACAACCCCAGGTACAGACACTGTACTACACAACCCCAGGTACACACACTGTACTACACAACCACAGGTACACACACTGTACTACACAACCACAGGTACACACACTGTACTACACAACCACAGGTACACACACTGTACTACACAACCCCAGGTACACACACTGTACTACACAACCCCAGGTACACACACTGTACTACACAACCCCAGGTACACACACTGTACTACACAACCCCAGGTACACACACTGTACTACACAACCACAGGTACACACACTGTACTACACAACCACAGGTACACACACTGTACTACACAACCACAGGTACACACACTGTACAACCACAGGTACACACACTGTACTACACAACCACAGGTACACACACTGTACTACACAACCCCAGGTACGCACACTGTACTACACAACCCCAGGTACGCACACTGTACTACACAACCCCAGGTACGCACACTGTACTACACAACCCCAGGTACGCACACTGTATTACACAACCCCAGGTACGCACACTGTACTACACAACCCCAGGTACACACACTGTACTACACAACCCCAGGTACAGACACTGTACTACACAACCCCAGGTACACACACTGTACTACACAACCACAGGTACACACACTGTACTACACAACCACAGGTACACACACTGTACTACACAACCACAGGTACACACACTGTACTACACAACCCCAGGTACACACACTGTACTACACAACCCCAGGTACACACACTGTACTACACAACCCCAGGTACACACACTGTACTACACAACCACAGGTACACACACTGTACTACACAACCACAGGTACACACACTGTACAACCACAGGTACACACACTGTACTACACAACCACAGGTACACACACTGTACTACACAACCCCAGGTACACACACTGTATTACACAACCCCAGGTACACACTCTGTACTACACAACCACAGGTACGCACACTGTACAACCACAGGTACACACACTGTACTACACAACCACAGGTACACACACTGTACAACCACAGGTACACACACTGTACTACACAACCACAGGTACACACACTGTACTACACAACCCCAGGTACACACACTGTACAACCACAGGTACACACACTGTACTACACAACCACAGGTACACACACTGTACTACACAACCACAGGTACACACACTGTATTACACAACCCCAGGTAAACACTCTGTACTACACAACCACAGGTACGCACACTGTACAACCACAGGTACACACACTGTACTACACAACCACAGGTACACACACTGTACAACCACAGGTACACACACTGTACTACACAACCACAGGTACACACACTGTACTACACAACCCCAGGTACACACACTGTACAACCACAGGTACACACACTGTACTACACAACCACAGGTACACACACTGTACTACACAACCCCAGGTACACACACTGTATTACACAACCCCAGGTACACACTCTGTACTACACAACCACAGGTACGCACACTGTACAACCACAGGTACACACACTGTACTACACAACCACAGGTACACACACTGTACAACCACAGGTACACACACTGTACTACACAACCACAGGTACACACACTGTACTACACAACCCCAGGTACACACACTGTACTACACAACCCCAGGTACACACACTGTACTACACAACCCCAGGTACACACACTGTACTACACAACCCCAGGTACACACACTGTACTACACAACCCCAGGTACACACACTGTACTACACAACCACAGGTACACACACTGTACTACACAACCACAGGTACACACACTGTACTACACAACCACAGGTACACACACTGTACAACCACAGGTACACACACTGTACTACACAACCACAGGTACGCACACTGTACTACACAACCCCAGGTACGCACACTGTACTACACAACCCCAGGTACGCACACTGTACTACACAACCCCAGGTACGCACACTGTACTACACAACCCCAGGTACGCACACTGTACTACACAACCCCAGGTACACACACTGTATTACACAACCCCAGGTACACACTCTGTACTACACAACCACAGGTACGCACACTGTACAACCACAGGTACACACACTGTACTACACAACCACAGGTACACACACTGTACTACACAACCCCAGGTACACACACTGTACAACCACAGGTACACACACTGTACTACACAACCACAGGTACACACACTGTACTACACAACCCCAGGTACACACACTGTATTACACAACCCCAGGTAAACACTCTGTACTACACAACCACAGGTACGCACACTGTACAACCACAGGTACACACACTGTACTACACAACCACAGGTACACACACTGTACAACCACAGGTACACACACTGTACTACACAACCACAGGTACACACACTGTACTACACAACCCCAGGTACACACACTGTACAACCACAGGTACACACACTGTATTACACAACCACAGGTACACACACTGTACAACCACAGGTACACACACTGTACTACACAACCGCAGGTACACACACTGTACTACACAACCACAGGTACACACACTGTACTACACAACCCCAGGTACACACACTGTACTACACAACCCCAGGTACACACACTGTACTACACAACCACAGGTACACACACTGTACTACACAACCACAGGTACACACACTGTACTACACAACCACAGGTACACACACTGTACAACCACAGGTACACACACTGTACTACACAACCACAGGTACACACACTGTACTACACAACCACAGGTACACACACTGTACTACACAACCCCAGGTACGCACACTGTACTACACAACCCCAGGTACGCACACTGTACTACACAACCCCAGGTACGCACACTGTATTACACAACCCCAGGTACGCACACTGTACTACACAACCCCAGGTACACACACTGTACTACACAACCCCAGGTACAGACACTGTACTACACAACCCCAGGTACACACACTGTACTACACAACCACAGGTACACACACTGTACTACACAACCACAGGTACACACACTGTACTACACAACCACAGGTACACACACTGTACTACACAACCCCAGGTACACACACTGTACTACACAACCCCAGGTACACACACTGTACTACACAACCCCAGGTACACACACCGTACTACACAACCCCAGGTACACACACTGTACTACACAACCACAGGTACACACACTGTACTACACAACCACAGGTACACACACTGTACTACACAACCACAGGTACACACACTGTACAACCACAGGTACACACACTGTACTACACAACCCCAGGTACGCACACTGTACTACACAACCCCAGGTACGCACACTGTACTACACAACCCCAGGTACGCACACTGTACTACACAACCCCAGGTACGCACACTGTACTACACAACCCCAGGTACGCACACTGTATTACACAACCCCAGGTACGCACACTGTACTACACAACCCCAGGTACACACACTGTACTACACAACCCCAGGTACAGACACTGTACTACACAACCCCAGGTACACACACTGTACTACACAACCACAGGTACACACACTGTACTACACAACCACAGGTACACACACTGTACTACACAACCACAGGTACACACACTGTACTACACAACCCCAGGTACACACACTGTACTACACAACCCCAGGTACACACACTGTACTACACAACCCCAGGTACACACACTGTACTACACAACCCCAGGTACACACACTGTACTACACAACCCCAGGTACACACACTGTACTACACAACCACAGGTACACACACTGTACTACACAACCACAGGTACACACACTGTACAACCACAGGTACACACACTGTACTACACAACCACAGGTACACACACTGTACTACACAACCCCAGGTACACACACTGTATTACACAACCCCAGGTACACACTCTGTACTACACAACCACAGGTACGCACACTATACAACCACAGGTACACACACTGTACTACACAACCACAGGTACACACACTGTACAACCACAGGTACACACACTGTACTACACAACCACAGGTACACACACTGTACTACACAACCCCAGGTACACACACTGTACAACCACAGGTACACACACTGTACTACACAACCACAGGTACACACACTGTACTACACAACCCCAGGTACACACACTGTATTACACAACCCCAGGTAAACACTCTGTACTACACAACCACAGGTACGCACACTGTACAACCACAGGTACACACACTGTACTACACAACCACAGGTACACACACTGTACAACCACAGGTACACACACTGTACTACACAACCACAGGTACACACACTGTACTACACAACCCCAGGTACACACACTGTACAACCACAGGTACACACACTGTACTACACAACCACAGGTACACACACTGTACTACACAACCCCAGGTACACACACTGTATTACACAACCCCAGGTACACACTCTGTACTACACAACCACAGGTACGCACACTGTACAACCACAGGTACACACACTGTACTACACAACCACAGGTACACACACTGTACAACCACAGGTACACACACTGTACTACACAACCACAGGTACACACACTGTACTACACAACCACAGGTACACACACTGTACTACACAACCCCAGGTACACACACTGTACTACACAACCCCAGGTACACACACTGTACTACACAACCCCAGGTACACACACTGTACTACACAACCCCAGGTACACACACTGTACTACACAACCACAGGTACACACACTGTACTACACAACCCCAGGTACACACACTGTACTACACAACCCCAGGTACACACACTGTACTACACAACCCCAGGTACACACACTGTACTACACAACCCCAGGTACACACACTGTACTACACAACCACAGGTACACACACTGTACTACACAACCACAGGTACACACACTGTACTACACAACCACAGGTACACACACTGTACTACACAACCACAGGTACACACACTGTACTACACAACCCCAGGTACACACACTGTACTACACAACCCCAGGTACGCACACTGTACTACACAACCCCAGGTACGCACACTGTACTACACAACCCCAGGTACGCACACTGTATTACACAACCCCAGGTACGCACACTGTACTACACAACCCCAGGTACACACACTGTACTACACAACCCCAGGTACAGACACTGTACTACACAACCCCAGGTACACACACTGTACTACACAACCACAGGTACACACACTGTACTACACAACCACAGGTACACACACTGTACTACACAACCACAGGTACACACACTGTACTACACAACCCCAGGTACACACACTGTACTACACAACCCCAGGTACACACACTGTACTACACAACCCCAGGTACACACACTGTACTACACAACCCCAGGTACACACACTGTACTACACAACCACAGGTACACACACTGTACTACACAACCACAGGTACACACACTGTACTACACAACCACAGGTACACACACTGTACAACCACAGGTACACACACTGTACTACACAACCACAGGTACACACACTGTACTACACAACCCCAGGTACACACACTGCACAACCACAGGTACACACACTGTACTACACAACCCCAGGTACACACACTGTACTACACAACCCCAGGTACGCACACTGTACTACACAACCGCAGGTACGCACACTGTACTACACAACCACAGGTACGCACACTGTACTACACAACCCCAGGTACGCACACTGTACTACACAACCCCAGGTACGCACACTGTACTACACAACCCCAGGTACACACACTGTACTACACAACCCCAGGTACACACACTGTACTACACAACCCCAGGTACACACACTGTACTACACAACCCCAGGTACACACACTGTACTACACAACCCCAGGTACACACACTGTACTACACAACCACAGGTACGCACACTGTACTACACAACCCCAGGTACGCACACTGTATTACACAACCCCAGGTACGCACACTGTACTACACAACCCCAGGTACACACACTGTACTACACAACCCCAGGTACAGACACTGTACTACACAACCCCAGGTACACACACTGTACTACACAACCCCAGGTACACACACTGTACTACACAACCACAGGTACACACACTGTACTACACAACCACAGGTACACACACTGTACTACACAACCCCAGGTACACACACTGTACTACACAACCCCAGGTACACACATTGTACTACACAACCCCAGGTACACACACTGTACTACACAACCCCAGGTACACACACTGTACTACACAACCACAGGTACACACACTGTACTACACAACCACAGGTACACACACTGTACTACACAACCACAGGTACACACACTGTACAACCACAGGTACACACACTGTACTACACAACCACAGGTACACACACTGTACTACACAACCCCAGGTACACACACTGTATTACACAACCCCAGGTACACACTCTGTACTACACAACCACAGGTACGCACACTGTACAACCACAGGTACACACACTGTACTACACAACCACAGGTACACACACTGTACAACCACAGGTACACACACTGTACTACACAACCACAGGTACACACACTGTACTACACAACCCCAGGTACACACACTGTACAACCACAGGTACACACACTGTACTACACAACCACAGGTACACACACTGTACTACACAACCACAGGTACACACACTGTATTACACAACCCCAGGTAAACACTCTGTACTACACAACCACAGGTACGCACACTGTACAACCACAGGTACACACACTGTACTACACAACCACAGGTACACACACTGTACAACCACAGGTACACACACTGTACTACACAACCACAGGTACACACACTGTACTACACAACCCCAGGTACACACACTGTACAACCACAGGTACACACACTGTACTACACAACCACAGGTACACACACTGTACTACACAACCCCAGGTACACACACTGTATTACACAACCCCAGGTACACACTCTGTACTACACAACCACAGGTACGCACACTGTACAACCACAGGTACACACACTGTACTACACAACCACAGGTACACACACTGTACAACCACAGGTACACACACTGTACTACACAACCACAGGTACACACACTGTACTACACAACCGCAGGTACACACACTGTACTACACAACCGCAGGTACACACACTGTACTACACAACCGCAGGTACACACACTGTACTACACAACCCCAGGTACACACACTGTACTACACAACCCCAGGTACACACACTGTACTACACAACCCCAGGTACACACACTGTACTACACAACCGCAGGTACACACACTGTACTACACAACCCCAGGTACACACACTGCACAACCACAGGTACACACACTGTACTACACAACCCCAGGTACACACACTGTACTACACAACCCCAGGTACGCACACTGTACTACACAACCGCAGGTACGCACACTGTACTACACAACCACAGGTACGCACACTGTACTACACAACCCCAGGTACGCACACTGTACTACACAACCCCAGGTACTCACACTGTACTACACAACCCCAGGTACGCACACTGTACTACACAACCCCAGGTACGCACACTGTACTACACAACCCCAGGTACACACACTGTACTACACAACCCCAGGTACACACACTGTACTACACAACCCCAGGTACACACACTGTACTACACAACCACAGGTACACACACTGTACTACACAACCACAGGTACACACACTGTACTACACAACCACAGGTACACACACTGTACAACCACAGGTACACACACTGTACTACACAACCACAGGTACACACACTGTACTACACAACCCCAGGTACACACACTGTATTACACAACCCCAGGTACACACTCTGTACTACACAACCACAGGTACGCACACTGTACAACCACAGGTACACACACTGTACTACACAACCACAGGTACACACACTGTACAACCACAGGTACACACACTGTACTACACAACCACAGGTACACACACTGTACTACACAACCCCAGGTACACACACTGTACAACCACAGGTACACACACTGTACTACACAACCACAGGTACACACACTGTACTACACAACCCCAGGTACACACACTGTATTACACAACCCCAGGTAAACACTCTGTACTACACAACCACAGGTACGCACACTGTACAACCACAGGTACACACACTGTACTACACAACCACAGGTACACACACTGTACAACCACAGGTACACACACTGTACTACACAACCACAGGTACACACACTGTACTACACAACCCCAGGTACACACACTGTACAACCACAGGTACACACACTGTACTACACAACCACAGGTACACACACTGTACTACACAACCCCAGGTACACACACTGTATTACACAACCCCAGGTACACACTCTGTACTACACAACCACAGGTACGCACACTGTACAACCACAGGTACACACACTGTACTACACAACCACAGGTACACACACTGTACAACCACAGGTACACACACTGTACTACACAACCACAGGTACACACACTGTACTACACAACCGCAGGTACACACACTGTACTACACAACCGCAGGTACACACACTGTACTACACAACCGCAGGTACACACACTGTACTACACAACCCCAGGTACACACACTGTACTACACAACCCCAGGTACACACACTGTACTACACAACCCCAGGTACACACACTGTACTACACAACCGCAGGTACACACACTGTACTACACAACCCCAGGTACACACACTGCACAACCCCAGGTACACACACTGTACTACACAACCCCAGGTACGCACACTGTACTACACAACCGCAGGTACGCACACTGTACTACACAACCCCAGGTACGCACACTGTACTACACAACCCCAGGTACGCACACTGTACTACACAACCCCAGGTACGCACACTGTACTACACAACCCCAGGTACGCACACTGTACTACACAACCCCAGGTACGCACACTGTACTACACAACCCCAGGTACGCACACAGGTACGCACACTGTACTACACAACCCCAGGTACACACACTGTACTACACAACCCCAGGTACACACACTGTACTACACAACCCCAGGTACACACACTGTACTACACAACCACAGGTACACACACTGTATTACACAACCACAGGTACACACACTGTACAACCACAGGTACACACACTGTACAACCACAGGTACACACACTGTACTACACAACCACAGGTACGCACACTGTACTACACAACCCCAGGTACGCACACTGTACTACACAACCGCAGGTACGCACACTGTACTACACAACCCCAGGTACGCACACTGTACTACACAACCCCAGGTACGCACACTGTACTACACAACCCCAGGTACGCACACTGTACTACACAACCCCAGGTACGCACACTGTACTACACAACCCCAGGTACACACACTGTACTACACAACCCCAGGTACACACACTGTACTACACAACCCCAGGTACACACACTGTACTACACAACCCCAGGTACACACACTGTACTACACAACCCCAGGTACACACACTGTACTACACAACCACAGGTACACACACTGTACTACACAACCACAGGTACACACACTGTACAACCACAGGTACACACACTGTACTACACAACCACAGGTACACACACTGTACTACACAACCACAGGTACACACACTGTACTACACAACCCCAGGTACACACACTGTACTACACAACCCCAGGTACGCACACTGTACTACACAACCCCAGGTACACACACTGTATTACACAACCCCAGGTACGCACACTGTACTACACAACCCCAGGTACACACACTGTACTACACAACCCCAGGTACACACACTGTACTACACAACCACAGGTACACACACTGTACTACACAACCACAGGTACACACACTGTACTACACAACCCCAGGTACACACACTGTACTACACAACCACAGGTACACACACTGTACTACACAACCACAGGTACACACACTGTACTACACAACCTCAGGTACACACACTGTACTACACAACCACAGGTACACACACTGTACTACACAACCCCAGGTACACACACTGTACTACACAACCACAGGTACACACACTGTACTACACAACCACAGGTACACACACTGTACAACCACAGGTACACGCACTGTACTACACAACCGCAGGTACACGCACTGTACTACACAACCACAGGTACACACACTGTACTACACAACCCCAGGTACACACACTGTACTACACAACCCCAGGTACACACACTGTACTACACAACCACAGGTACGCACACTGTACTACACAACCCCAGGTACGCACACTGTACTACACAACCGCAGGTACGCACACTGTACTACACAACCACAGGTACGCACACTGTACTACACAACCCCAGGTACACACACTGTACTACACAACCCCAGGTACGCACACTGTACTACACAACCCCAGGTACGCACACTGTACTACACAACCCCAGGTACGCACACTGTACTACACAACCCCAGGTACACACACTGTACTACACAACCCCAGGTACGCACACAGGTACGCACACTGTACTACACAACCCCAGGTACACACACTGTACTACACAACCCCAGGTACGCACACTGTACTACACAACCCCAGGTACACACACTGTACTACACAACCCCAGGTACACACACTGTATTACACAACCACAGGTACACACACTGTACAACCACAGGTACACACACTGTACAACCACAGGTACACACACTGTACTACACAACCCCAGGTACGCACACTGTACTACACAACCCCAGGTACGCACACTGTACTACACAACCCCAGGTACACACACTGTACTACACAACCCCAGGTACACACACTGTACTACACAACCACAGGTACACACACTGTACAACCACAGGTACACACACTGTACTACACAACCACAGGTACACACACTGTACTACACAACCACAGGTACACACACTGTACTACACAACCACAGGTACACACACTGTACTACACAACCCCAGGTACACACACTGTACTACACAACCCCAGGTACGCACACTGTACTACACAACCCCAGGTACACACACTGTATTACACAACCCCAGGTACGCACACTGTACTACACAACCCCAGGTACACACACTGTACTACACAACCCCAGGTACACACACTGTACTACACAACCACAGGTACACACACTGTACTACACAACCACAGGTACACACACTGTACTACACAACCCCAGGTACACACACTGTACTACACAACCACAGGTACACACACTGTACTACACAACCACAGGTACACACACTGTACTACACAACCTCAGGTACACACACTGTACTACACAACCACAGGTACACACACTGTACTACACAACCCCAGGTACACACACTGTACTACACAACCCCAGGTACACACACTGTACTACACAACCACAGGTACACACACTGTACAACCACAGGTACACGCACTGTACTACACAACCGCAGGTACACGCACTGTACTACACAACCACAGGTACACACACTGTACTACACAACCCCAGGTACACACACTGTACTACACAACCCCAGGTACACACACTGTACTACACAACCCCAGGTACACACACTGTACTACACAACCACAGGTACACACACTGTACTACACAACCCCAGGTACGCACACTGTACTACACAACCGCAGGTACGCACACTGTACTACACAACCACAGGTACGCACACTGTACTACACAACCCCAGGTACACACACTGTACTACACAACCCCAGGTACGCACACTGTACTACACAACCCCAGGTACGCACACTGTACTACACAACCCCAGGTACGCACACTGTACTACACAACCCCAGGTACACACACTGTACTACACAACCCCAGGTACGCACACAGGTACGCACACTGTACTACACAACCCCAGGTACACACACTGTACTACACAACCCCAGGTACGCACACTGTACTACACAACCCCAGGTACACACACTGTACTACACAACCCCAGGTACACACACTGTATTACACAACCACAGGTACACACACTGTACAACCACAGGTACACACACTGTACAACCACAGGTACACACACTGTACTACACAACCCCAGGTACGCACACTGTACTACACAACCCCAGGTACGCACACTGTACTACACAACCCCAGGTACACACACTGTACTACACAACCCCAGGTACACACACTGTACTACACAACCACAGGTACACACACTGTACAACCACAGGTACACACACTGTACTACACAACCACAGGTACACACACTGTACTACACAACCCCAGGTACACACACTGTACTACACAACCCCAGGTACACACACTGTACTACACAACCCCAGGTACGCACACTGTACTACACAACCCCAGGTACACACACTGTATTACACAACCCCAGGTACGCACACTGTACTACACAACCCCAGGTACACACACTGTACTACACAACCCCAGGTACACACGCTGTACTACACAACCCCAGGTACACACACTGTACTACACAACCCCAGGTACACACACTGTACTACACAACCACAGGTACACACACTGTACTACACAACCTCAGGTACACACACTGTACTACACAACCACAGGTACACACACTGTACAACCACAGGTACACACACTGTACTACACAACCACAGGTACACACACTGTACTACACAACCACAGGTACACACACTGTACAACCACAGGTACACACACTGTACTACACAACCGCAGGTACACACACTGTACTACACAACCACAGGTACACACACTGTACTACACAACCACAGGTACACACACTGTACTACACAACCACAGGTACACACACTGTACTACACAACCACAGGTACACACACTGTACAACCACAGGTACACACACTGTACTACACAACCACAGGTACACACACTGTACTACACAACCACAGGTACACACACTGTACTACACAACCCCAGGTACGCACACTGTACTACACAACCCCAGGTACACACACTGTATTACACAACCCCAGGTACGCACACTGTACTACACAACCCCAGGTACACACACTGTACTACACAACCCCAGGTACACACACTGTACTACACAACCCCAGGTACAGACACTGTACTACACAACCCCAGGTACACACACTGTACTACACAACCACAGGTACACACACTGTACTACACAACCCCAGGTACACACACTGTACTACACAACCCCAGGTACACACACTGTACTACACAACCCCAGGTACACACACTGTACTACACAACCACAGGTACACACACTGTACAACCACAGGTACACACACTGTACTACACAACCGCAGGTACACGCACTGTACTACACAACCACAGGTACACACACTGTACTACACAACCCCAGGTACACACACTGTACTACACAACCCCAGGTACACACACTGTACTACACAACCACAGGTACACACACTGTACTACACAACCACAGGTACGCACACTGTACTACACAACCCCAGGTACGCACACTGTACTACACAACCGCAGGTACGCACACTGTACTACACAACCACAGGTACGCACACTGTACTACACAACCCCAGGTACGCACACTGTACTACACAACCCCAGGTACGCACACTGTACTACACAACCCCAGGTACGCACACTGTACTACACAACCCCAGGTACGCACACTGTACTACACAACCGCAGGTACGCACACTGTACTACACAACCGCAGGTACGCACACTGTACTACACAACCCCAGGTACGCACACTGTACTACACAACCCCAGGTACGCACACTGTACTACACAACCCCAGGTACGCACACTGTACTACACAACCCCAGGTACGCACACTGTACTACACAACCCCAGGTACACACACTGTACTACACAACCCCAGGTACACACACTGTACTACACAACCCCAGGTACACACACTGTACTACACAACCCCAGGTACACACACTGTACAACCCCAGGTACACACACTGTACAACCACAGGTACACACACTGTACTACACAACCACAGGTACGCACACTGTACTACACAACCCCAGGTACGCACACTGTACTACACAACCGCAGGTACGCACACTGTACTACACAACCCCAGGTACGCACACTGTACTACACAACCCCAGGTACGCACACTGTACTACACAACCCCAGGTACGCACACTGTACTACACAACCCCAGGTACGCACACTGTACTACACAACCCCAGGTACGCACACTGTACTACACAACCACAGGTACACACACTGTACAACCACAGGTACACACACTGTACTACACAACCACAGGTACACACACTGTACTACACAACCACAGGTACACACACTGTACTACACAACCCCAGGTACGCACACTGTACTACACAACCCCAGGTACACACACTGTATTACACAACCCCAGGTACGCACACTGTACTACACAACCCCAGGTACACACACTGTACTACACAACCCCAGGTACACACACTGTACTACACAACCCCAGGTACAGACACTGTACTACACAACCCCAGGTACACACACTGTACTACACAACCACAGGTACACACACTGTACTACACAACCCCAGGTACACACACTGTACTACACAACCCCAGGTACACACACTGTACTACACAACCCCAGGTACACACACTGTACTACACAACCACAGGTACACACACTGTACAACCACAGGTACACACACTGTACTACACAACCGCAGGTACACGCACTGTACTACACAACCACAGGTACACACACTGTACTACACAACCCCAGGTACACACACTGTACTACACAACCCCAGGTACACACACTGTACTACACAACCACAGGTACACACACTGTACTACACAACCACAGGTACGCACACTGTACTACACAACCCCAGGTACGCACACTGTACTACACAACCCCAGGTACGCACACTGTACTACACAACCACAGGTACGCACACTGTACTACACAACCCCAGGTACGCACACTGTACTACACAACCCCAGGTACGCACACTGTACTACACAACCCCAGGTACGCACACTGTACTACACAACCCCAGGTACGCACACTGTACTACACAACCGCAGGTACGCACACTGTACTACACAACCGCAGGTACGCACACTGTACTACACAACCCCAGGTACGCACACTGTACTACACAACCCCAGGTACGCACACTGTACTACACAACCCCAGGTACGCACACTGTACTACACAACCCCAGGTACGCACACTGTACTACACAACCCCAGGTACACACACTGTACTACACAACCCCAGGTACACACACTGTACTACACAACCCCAGGTACACACACTGTACTACACAACCCCAGGTACACACACTGTACAACCACAGGTACACACACTGTACAACCACAGGTACACACACTGTACTACACAACCACAGGTACGCACACTGTACTACACAACCCCAGGTACGCACACTGTACTACACAACCGCAGGTACGCACACTGTACTACACAACCCCAGGTACGCACACTGTACTACACAACCCCAGGTACGCACACTGTACTACACAACCCCAGGTACGCACACTGTACTACACAACCCCAGGTACGCACACTGTACTACACAACCCCAGGTACGCACACTGTACTACACAACCCCAGGTACACACACTGTACTACACAACCCCAGGTACACACACTGTACTACACAACCACAGGTACACACACTGTACAACCACAGGTACACACACTGTACTACACAACCACAGGTACACACACTGTACTACACAACCACAGGTACACACACTGTACTACACAACCCCAGGTACGCACACTGTACTACACAACCCCAGGTACGCACACTGTACTACACAACCCCAGGTACACACACTGTATTACACAACCCCAGGTACGCACACTGTACTACACAACCCCAGGTACACACACTGTACTACACAACCCCAGGTACACACGCTGTACTACACAACCCCAGGTACACACACTGTACTACACAACCCCAGGTACACACACTGTACTACACAACCCCAGGTACACACACTGTACTACACAACCACAGGTACACACACTGTACTACACGACCACAGGTACACACACTGTACTACACAACCTCAGGTACACACACTGTACTACACAACCTCAGGTACACACACTGTACTACACAACCACAGGTACACACACTGTACTACACAACCACAGGTACACACACTGTACTACACAACCGCAGGTACACACACTGTACTACACAACCCCAGGTACACACACTGTACTACACAACCACAGGTACACACACTGTACTACACAACCCCAGGTACACACACTGTACTACACAACCCCAGGTACACACACTGTACTACACAACCACAGGTACACACACTGTACTACACAACCACAGGTACACACACTGTACTACACAACCACAGGTACACACACTGTACTACACAACCCCAGGTACACACACTGTACTACACAACCACAGGTACACACACTGTACTACACAACCACAGGTACACACACTGTACAACCACAGGTACACACACTGTACTACACAACCACAGGTACACACACTGTACAACCACAGGTAC
Source organism: Telmatherina bonti (assembly GCF_933228915.1). NCBI lineage: Eukaryota > Metazoa > Chordata > Actinopteri > Atheriniformes > Telmatherinidae > Telmatherina > Telmatherina bonti. The sequence continues at coordinate 1,284,325 of NC_136613.1, forward strand.
ACACACTGTACTACACAACCACAGGTACACACACTGTACTACACAACCCCAGGTACACACACTGTATTACACAACCCCAGGTACACACTCTGTACTACACAACCACAGGTACGCACACTGTACAACCACAGGTACACACACTGTACTACACAACCACAGGTACACACACTGTACAACCACAGGTACACACACTGTACTACACAACCACAGGTACACACACTGTACTACACAACCGCAGGTACACACACTGTACTACACAACCGCAGGTACACACACTGTACTACACAACCCCAGGTACACACACTGTACTACACAACCCCAGGTACACACACTGTACTACACAACCGCAGGTACACACACTGTACTACACAACCGCAGGTACACACACTGTACTACACAACCGCAGGTACACACACTGTATTACACAACCCCAGGTACGCACACTGTACTACACAACCCCAGGTACACACACTGTACTACACAACCACAGGTACACACACTGTACTACACAACCACAGGTACACACACTGTACTACACAACCTCAGGTACACACACTGTACTACACAACCTCAGGTACACACACTGTACTACACAACCACAGGTACACACACTGTACTACACAACCACAGGTACACACACTGTACTACACAACCACAGGTACACACACTGTACAACCACAGGTACACACACTGTACTACACAACCGCAGGTACACACACTGTACTACACAACCCCAGGTACACACACTGTACTACACAACCCCAGGTACACACACTGTACTACACAACCCCAGGTACACACACTGTACTACACAACCACAGGTACACACACTGTACTACACAACCACAGGTACACACACTGTACTACACAACCACAGGTACACACACTGTACTACACAACCCCAGGTACACACACTGTACTACACAACCACAGGTACACACACTGTACTACACAACCACAGGTACACACACTGTACTACACAACCACAGGTACACACACTGTACAACCACAGGTACACACACTGTACTACACAACCACAGGTACACACACTGTACTACACAACCACAGGTACACACACTGTACAACCACAGGTACACACACTGTACTACACAACCACAGGTACACACACTGTACAACCACAGGTACACACACTGTACTACACAACCACAGGTACACACACTGTACTACACAACCCCAGGTACACACACTGTATTACACAACCCCAGGTACACACTCTGTACTACACAACCACAGGTACGCACACTGTACAACCACAGGTACACACACTGTACTACACAACCACAGGTACACACACTGTACAACCACAGGTACACACACTGTACTACACAACCACAGGTACACACACTGTACTACACAACCGCAGGTACACACACTGTACTACACAACCGCAGGTACACACACTGTACTACACAACCGCAGGTACACACACTGTACTACACAACCCCAGGTACACACACTGTACTACACAACCCCAGGTACACACACTGTACTACACAACCCCAGGTACACACACTGTACTACACAACCGCAGGTACACACACTGTACTACACAACCCCAGGTACACACACTGCACAACCACAGGTACACACACTGTACTACACAACCCCAGGTACACACACTGTACTACACAACCCCAGGTACGCACACTGTACTACACAACCGCAGGTACGCACACTGTACTACACAACCACAGGTACGCACACTGTACTACACAACCCCAGGTACGCACACTGTACTACACAACCCCAGGTACGCACACTGTACTACACAACCCCAGGTACGCACACTGTACTACACAACCCCAGGTACGCACACTGTACTACACAACCCCAGGTACACACACTGTACTACACAACCACAGGTACACACACTGTACTACACAACCACAGGTACACACACTGTACTACACAACCCCAGGTACACACACTGTACTACACAACCACAGGTACACACACTGTACTACACAACCACAGGTACACACACTGTACTACACAACCACAGGTACACACACTGTACAACCACAGGTACACACACTGTACTACACAACCACAGGTACACACACTGTACTACACAACCACAGGTACACACACTGTACAACCACAGGTACACACACTGTACTACACAACCACAGGTACACACACTGTACAACCACAGGTACACACACTGTACTACACAACCACAGGTACACACACTGTACTACACAACCCCAGGTACACACACTGTATTACACAACCCCAGGTACACACTCTGTACTACACAACCACAGGTACGCACACTGTACAACCACAGGTACACACACTGTACTACACAACCACAGGTACACACACTGTACAACCACAGGTACACACACTGTACTACACAACCACAGGTACACACACTGTACTACACAACCGCAGGTACACACACTGTACTACACAACCGCAGGTACACACACTGTACTACACAACCGCAGGTACACACACTGTACTACACAACCCCAGGTACACACACTGTACTACACAACCCCAGGTACACACACTGTACTACACAACCCCAGGTACACACACTGTACTACACAACCGCAGGTACACACACTGTACTACACAACCCCAGGTACACACACTGCACAACCACAGGTACACACACTGTACTACACAACCCCAGGTACACACACTGTACTACACAACCCCAGGTACGCACACTGTACTACACAACCGCAGGTACGCACACTGTACTACACAACCACAGGTACGCACACTGTACTACACAACCCCAGGTACGCACACTGTACTACACAACCCCAGGTACGCACACTGTACTACACAACCCCAGGTACGCACACTGTACTACACAACCCCAGGTACGCACACTGTACTACACAACCCCAGGTACGCACACTGTACTACACAACCCCAGGTACGCACACTGTACTACACAACCCCAGGTACGCACACAGGTACGCACACTGTACTACACAACCCCAGGTACACACACTGTACTACACAACCCCAGGTACACACACTGTACTACACAACCCCAGGTACACACACTGTACTACACAACCACAGGTACACACACTGTATTACACAACCACAGGTACACACACTGTACAACCACAGGTACACACACTGTACAACCACAGGTACACACACTGTACTACACAACCACAGGTACGCACACTGTACTACACAACCCCAGGTACGCACACTGTACTACACAACCGCAGGTACGCACACTGTACTACACAACCCCAGGTACGCACACTGTACTACACAACCCCAGGTACGCACACTGTACTACACAACCCCAGGTACGCACACTGTACTACACAACCCCAGGTACGCACACTGTACTACACAACCCCAGGTACACACACTGTACTACACAACCCCAGGTACACACACTGTACTACACAACCCCAGGTACACACACTGTACTACACAACCCCAGGTACACACACTGTACTACACAACCCCAGGTACACACACTGTACTACACAACCACAGGTACACACACTGTACTACACAACCACAGGTACACACACTGTACAACCACAGGTACACACACTGTACTACACAACCACAGGTACACACACTGTACTACACAACCACAGGTACACACACTGTACTACACAACCCCAGGTACGCACACTGTACTACACAACCCCAGGTACGCACACTGTACTACACAACCCCAGGTACACACACTGTATTACACAACCCCAGGTACGCACACTGTACTACACAACCCCAGGTACACACACTGTACTACACAACCCCAGGTACACACACTGTACTACACAACCACAGGTACACACACTGTACTACACAACCACAGGTACACACACTGTACTACACAACCCCAGGTACACACACTGTACTACACAACCACAGGTACACACACTGTACTACACAACCACAGGTACACACACTGTACTACACAACCTCAGGTACACACACTGTACTACACAACCACAGGTACACACACTGTACTACACAACCCCAGGTACACACACTGTACTACACAACCACAGGTACACACACTGTACTACACAACCACAGGTACACACACTGTACAACCACAGGTACACGCACTGTACTACACAACCGCAGGTACACGCACTGTACTACACAACCACAGGTACACACACTGTACAACCACAGGTACACACACTTTACTACACAACCGCAGGTACACACACTGTACTACACAACCACAGGTACACACACTGTACTACACAACCCCAGGTACACACACTGTACTACACAACCCCAGGTACACACACTGTACTACACAACCACAGGTACACACACTGTACTACACAACCACAGGTACACACACTGTACTACACAACCACAGGTACACACACTGTACTACACAACCCCAGGTACACACACTGTACTACACAACCACAGGTACACACACTGTACTACACAACCACAGGTACACACACTGTACTACACAACCACAGGTACACACACTGTACAACCACAGGTACACACACTGTACTACACAACCACAGGTACACACACTGTACTACACAACCACAGGTACACACACTGTACAACCACAGGTACACACACTGTACTACACAACCACAGGTACACACACTGTACAACCACAGGTACACACACTGTACTACACAACCACAGGTACACACACTGTACTACACAACCCCAGGTACACACACTGTATTACACAACCCCAGGTACACACTCTGTACTACACAACCACAGGTACGCACACTGTACAACCACAGGTACACACACTGTACTACACAACCACAGGTACACACACTGTACAACCACAGGTACACACACTGTACTACACAACCACAGGTACAAACACTGTACTACACAACCGCAGGTACACACACTGTACTACACAACCGCAGGTACACACACTGTACTACACAACCGCAGGTACACACACTGTACTACACAACCCCAGGTACACACACTGTACTACACAACCCCAGGTACACACACTGTACTACACAACCCCAGGTACACACACTGTACTACACAACCGCAGGTACACACACTGTACTACACAACCCCAGGTACACACACTGCACAACCACAGGTACACACACTGTACTACACAACCCCAGGTACACACACTGTACTACACAACCCCAGGTACGCACACTGTACTACACAACCGCAGGTACGCACACTGTACTACACAACCACAGGTACGCACACTGTACTACACAACCCCAGGTACGCACACTGTACTACACAACCCCAGGTACGCACACTGTACTACACAACCCCAGGTACGCACACTGTACTACACAACCTCAGGTACGCACACTGTACTACACAACCCCAGGTACGCACACTGTACTACACAACCCCAGGTACGCACACTGTACTACACAACCCCAGGTACGCACACAGGTACGCACACTGTACTACACAACCCCAGGTACACACACTGTACTACACAACCCCAGGTACACACACTGTACTACACAACCCCAGGTACACACACTGTACTACACAACCACAGGTACACACACTGTATTACACAACCACAGGTACACACACTGTAAAACCACAGGTACACACACTGTACAACCACAGGTACACACACTGTACTACACAACCACAGGTACGCACACTGTACTACACAACCCCAGGTACGCACACTGTACTACACAACCGCAGGTACGCACACTGTACTACACAACCCCAGGTACGCACACTGTACTACACAACCCCAGGTACGCACACTGTACTACACAACCCCAGGTACGCACACTGTACTACACAACCCCAGGTACGCACACTGTACTACACAACCCCAGGTACACACACTGTACTACACAACCCCAGGTACACACACTGTACTACACAACCCCAGGTACACACACTGTACTACACAACCCCAGGTACACACACTGTACTACACAACCCCAGGTACACACACTGTACTACACAACCACAGGTACACACACTGTACTACACAACCACAGGTACACACACTGTACAACCACAGGTACACACACTGTACTACACAACCACAGGTACACACACTGTACTACACAACCACAGGTACACACACTGTACTACACAACCCCAGGTACGCACACTGTACTACACAACCCCAGGTACGCACACTGTACTACACAACCCCAGGTACACACACTGTATTACACAACCCCAGGTACGCACACTGTACTACACAACCCCAGGTACACACACTGTACTACACAACCCCAGGTACACACACTGTACTACACAACCACAGGTACACACACTGTACTACACAACCACAGGTACACACACTGTACTACACAACCCCAGGTACACACACTGTACTACACAACCACAGGTACACACACTGTACTACACAACCACAGGTACACACACTGTACTACACAACCTCAGGTACACACACTGTACTACACAACCACAGGTACACACACTGTACTACACAACCCCAGGTACACACACTGTACTACACAACCACAGGTACACACACTGTACTACACAACCACAGGTACACACACTGTACAACCACAGGTACACGCACTGTACTACACAACCGCAGGTACACGCACTGTACTACACAACCACAGGTACACACACTGTACTACACAACCCCAGGTACACACACTGTACTACACAACCCCAGGTACACACACTGTACTACACAACCCCAGGTACACACACTGTACTACACAACCACAGGTACACACACTGTACTACACAACCCCAGGTACGCACACTGTACTACACAACCGCAGGTACGCACACTGTACTACACAACCACAGGTACGCACACTGTACTACACAACCCCAGGTACACACACTGTACTACACAACCCCAGGTACGCACACTGTACTACACAACCCCAGGTACGCACACTGTACTACACAACCCCAGGTACGCACACTGTACTACACAACCCCAGGTACGCACACTGTACTACACAACCCCAGGTACGCACACTGTACTACACAACCCCAGGTACGCACACAGGTACGCACACTGTACTACACAACCCCAGGTACACACACTGTACTACACAACCCCAGGTACGCACACTGTACTACACAACCCCAGGTACACACACTGTACTACACAACCCCAGGTACACACACTGTATTACACAACCACAGGTACACACACTGTACAACCACAGGTACACACACTGTACAACCACAGGTACACACACTGTACTACACAACCCCAGGTACGCACACTGTACTACACAACCCCAGGTACGCACACTGTACTACACAACCCTAGGTACACACACTGTACTACACAACCCCAGGTACACACACTGTACTACACAACCACAGGTACACACACTGTACAACCACAGGTACACACACTGTACTACACAACCACAGGTACACACACTGTACTACACAACCACAGGTACACACACTGTACTACACAACCCCAGGTACACACACTGTACTACACAACCCCAGGTACGCACACTGTACTACACAACCCCAGGTACACACACTGTATTACACAACCCCAGGTACGCACACTGTACTACACAACCCCAGGTACACACACTGTACTACACAACCCCAGGTACACACGCTGTACTACACAACCCCAGGTACACACACTGTACTACACAACCCCAGGTACACACACTGTACTACACAACCACAGGTACACACACTGTACTACACAACCACAGGTACACACACTGTACTACACAACCTCAGGTACACACACTGTACTACACAACCACAGGTACACACACTGTACAACCACAGGTACACACACTATACTACACAACCACAGGTACACACACTGTACTACACAACCACAGGTACACACACTGTACAACCACAGGTACACACACTGTACTACACAACCGCAGGTACACACACTGTACTACACAACCACAGGTACACACACTGTACTACACAACCCCAGGTACACACACTGTACTACACAACCCCAGGTACACACACTGTACTACACAACCACAGGTACACACACTGTACTACACAACCACAGGTACACACACTGTACTACACAACCACAGGTACACACACTGTACAACCACAGGTACACACACTGTACTACACAACCACAGGTACACACACTGTACTACACAACCACAGGTACACACACTGTACTACACAACCCCAGGTACGCACACTGTACTACACAACCCCAGGTACGCACACTGTACTACACAACCCCAGGTACACACACAGTATTACACAACCCCAGGTACGCACACTGTACTACACAACCCCAGGTACACACACTGTACTACACAACCCCAGGTACAGACACTGTACTACACAACCCCAGGTACACACACTGTACTACACAACCACAGGTACACACACTGTACTACACAACCCCAGGTACACACACTGTACTACACAACCCCAGGTACACACACTGTACTACACAACCCCAGGTACACACACTGTACTACACAACCACAGGTACACACACTGTACAACCACAGGTACACACACTGTACTACACAACCGCAGGTACACGCACTGTACTACACAACCACAGGTACACACACTGTACTACACAACCCCAGGTACACACACTGTACTACACAACCCCAGGTACACACACTGTACTACACAACCACAGGTACACACACTGTACTACACAACCACAGGTACGCACACTGTACTACACAACCCCAGGTACGCACACTGTACTACACAACCGCAGGTACGCACACTGTACTACACAACCGCAGGTACGCACACTGTACTACACAACCCCAGGTACGCACACTGTACTACACAACCCCAGGTACGCACACTGTACTACACAACCCCAGGTACGCACACTGTACTACACAACCCCAGGTACGCACACTGTACTACACAACCGCAGGTACGCACACTGTACTACACAACCGCAGGTACGCACACTGTACTACACAACCCCAGGTACGCACACTGTACTACACAACCCCAGGTACGCACACTGTACTACACAACCCCAGGTACGCACACTGTACTACACAACCCCAGGTACGCACACTGTACTACACAACCCCAGGTACGCACACTGTACTACACAACCCCAGGTACACACACTGTACTACACAACCACAGGTACACACACTGTACAACCACAGGTACACACACTGTACAACCACAGGTACACACACTGTACTACACAACCACAGGTACGCACACTGTACTACACAACCCCAGGTACGCACACTGTACTACACAACCGCAGGTACGCACACTGTACTACACAACCCCAGGTACGCACACTGTACTACACAACCCCAGGTACGCACACTGTACTACACAACCCCAGGTACGCACACTGTACTACACAACCCCAGGTACGCACACTGTACTACACAACCCCAGGTACGCACACTGTACTACACAACCCCAGGTACACACACTGTACTACACAACCCCAGGTACACACACTGTACTACACAACCACAGGTACACACACTGTACTACACAACCACAGGTACACACACTGTACTACACAACCACAGGTACGCACACTGTACTACACAACCCCAGGTACGCACACTGTACTACACAACCCCAGGTACGCACACTGTACTACACAACCCCAGGTACGCACACTGTATTACACAACCCCAGGTACGCACACTGTACTACACAACCCCAGGTACACACGCTGTACTACACAACCCCAGGTACACACGCTGTACTACACAACCCCAGGTACACACGCTGTACTACACAACCCCAGGTACACACACTGTACTACACAACCCCAGGTACACACACTGTACTACACAACCACAGGTACACACACTGTACTACACGACCACAGGTACACACACTGTACTACACAACCTCAGGTACACACACTGTACTACACAACCACAGGTACACACACTGTACTACACAACCACAGGTACACACACTGTACTACACAACCGCAGGTACACACACTGTACTACACAACCGCAGGTACACACACTGTACTACACAACCACAGGTACACACACTGTACTACACAACCCCAGGTACACACACTGTACTACACAACCCCAGGTACACACACTGTACTACACAACCCCAGGTACACACACTGTACTACACAACCACAGGTACACACACTGTACTACACAACCACAGGTACACACACTGTACTACACAACCCCAGGTACACACACTGTACAACCACAGGTACACACACTGTACTACACAACCACAGGTACACACACTGTACAACCACAGGTACACACACTGTACTACACAACCACAGGTACACACACTGTACTACACAACCCCAGGTACACACACTGTATTACACAACCCCAGGTACACACTCTGTACTACACAACCACAGGTACGCACACTGTACAACCACAGGTACACACACTGTACTACACAACCACAGGTACACACACTGTACAACCACAGGTACACACACTGTACTACACAACCACAGGTACACACACTGTACTACACAACCGCAGGTACACACACTGTACTACACAACCGCAGGTACACACACTGTACTACACAACCCCAGGTACACACACTGTACTACACAACCCCAGGTACACACACTGTACTACACAACCCCAGGTACACACACTGTACTACACAACCGCAGGTACACACACTGTACTACACAACCCCAGGTACACACACTGTATTACACAACCCCAGGTACGCACACTGTACTACACAACCCCAGGTACACACACTGTACTACACAACCACAGGTACACACACTGTACTACACAACCCCAGGTACACACACTGTACTACACAACCCCAGGTACACACACTGTACTACACAACCCCAGGTACACACACTGTACTACACAACCACAGGTACACACACTGTACAACCACAGGTACACACACTGTACTACACAACCGCAGGTACACGCACTGTACTACACAACCACAGGTACACACACTGTACTACACAACCCCAGGTACACACACTGTACTACACAACCCCAGGTACACACACTGTACTACACAACCACAGGTACACACACTGTACTACACAACCACAGGTACGCACACTGTACTACACAACCCCAGGTACGCACACTGTACTACACAACCGCAGGTACGCACACTGTACTACACAACCGCAGGTACGCACACTGTACTACACAACCCCAGGTACGCACACTGTACTACACAACCCCAGGTACGCACACTGTACTACACAACCCCAGGTACGCACACTGTACTACACAACCCCAGGTACGCACACTGTACTACACAACCGCAGGTACGCACACTGTACTACACAACCGCAGGTACGCACACTGTACTACACAACCCCAGGTACGCACACTGTACTACACAACCCCAGGTACGCACACTGTACTACACAACCCCAGGTACGCACACTGTACTACACAACCCCAGGTACGCACACTGTACTACACAACCCCAGGTACGCACACTGTACTACACAACCCCAGGTACACACACTGTACTACACAACCACAGGTACACACACTGTACAACCACAGGTACACACACTGTACAACCACAGGTACACACACTGTACTACACAACCACAGGTACGCACACTGTACTACACAACCCCAGGTACGCACACTGTACTACACAACCGCAGGTACGCACACTGTACTACACAACCCCAGGTACGCACACTGTACTACACAACCCCAGGTACGCACACTGTACTACACAACCCCAGGTACGCACACTGTACTACACAACCCCAGGTACGCACACTGTACTACACAACCCCAGGTACGCACACTGTACTACACAACCCCAGGTACACACACTGTACTACACAACCCCAGGTACACACACTGTACTACACAACCACAGGTACACACACTGTACTACACAACCACAGGTACACACACTGTACTACACAACCACAGGTACGCACACTGTACTACACAACCCCAGGTACGCACACTGTACTACACAACCCCAGGTACGCACACTGTACTACACAACCCCAGGTACGCACACTGTATTACACAACCCCAGGTACGCACACTGTACTACACAACCCCAGGTACACACGCTGTACTACACAACCCCAGGTACACACGCTGTACTACACAACCCCAGGTACACACGCTGTACTACACAACCCCAGGTACACACACTGTACTACACAACCCCAGGTACACACACTGTACTACACAACCACAGGTACACACACTGTACTACACGACCACAGGTACACACACTGTACTACACAACCTCAGGTACACACACTGTACTACACAACCACAGGTACACACACTGTACTACACAACCACAGGTACACACACTGTACTACACAACCGCAGGTACACACACTGTACTACACAACCGCAGGTACACACACTGTACTACACAACCACAGGTACACACACTGTACTACACAACCCCAGGTACACACACTGTACTACACAACCCCAGGTACACACACTGTACTACACAACCCCAGGTACACACACTGTACTACACAACCACAGGTACACACACTGTACTACACAACCACAGGTACACACACTGTACTACACAACCCCAGGTACACACACTGTACAACCACAGGTACACACACTGTACTACACAACCACAGGTACACACACTGTACAACCACAGGTACACACACTGTACTACACAACCACAGGTACACACACTGTACTACACAACCCCAGGTACACACACTGTACAACCACAGGTACACACACTGTACTACACAACCACAGGTACACACACTGTACAACCACAGGTACACACACTGTACTACACAACCACAGGTACACACACTGTACTACACAACCGCAGGTACACACACTGTACTACACAACCGCAGGTACACACACTGTACTACACAACCCCAGGTACACACACTGTACTACACAACCCCAGGTACACACACTGTACTACACAACCCCAGGTACACACACTGTACTACACAACCGCAGGTACACACACTGTACTACACAACCCCAGGTACACACACTGTATTACACAACCCCAGGTACGCACACTGTACTACACAACCCCAGGTACACACACTGTACTACACAACCACAGGTACACACACTGTACTACACAACCTCAGGTACACACACTGTACTACACAACCACAGGTACACACACTGTACAACCACAGGTACACACACTGTACTACACAACCACAGGTACACACACTGTACAACCACAGGTACACACACTGTACTACACAACCGCAGGTACACACACTGTACTACACAACCACAGGTACACACACTGTACTACACAACCCCAGGTACACACACTGTACTACACAACCCCAGGTACACACACTGTACTACACAACCCCAGGTACACACACTGTACTACACAACCCCAGGTACACACACTGTACTACACAACCACAGGTACACACACTGTACTACACAACCACAGGTACACACACTGTACTACACAACCCCAGGTACACACACTGTACTACACAACCACAGGTACACACACTGTACTACACAACCACAGGTACACACACTGTACTACACAACCACAGGTACACACACTGTACTACACAACCACAGGTACACACACTGTACTACACAACCACAGGTACACACACTGTACTACACAACCACAGGTACACACACTGTACAACCACAGGTACACACACTGTACTACACAACCACAGGTACACACACTGTACTACACAACCCCAGGTACACACACTGTATCACACAACCCCAGGTACACACACTGTACTACACAACCACAGGTACACACACTGTACAACCACAGGTACACACACTGTACTACACAACCACAGGTACACACACTGTACTACACAACCACAGGTACACACACTGTACAACCACAGGTACACACACTGTACTACACAACCACAGGTACACACACTGTACTACACAACCCCAGGTACACACACTGTATTACACAACCCCAGGTACACACTCTGTACTACACAACCACAGGTACGCACACTGTACAACCACAGGTACACACACTGTACTACACAACCACAGGTACACACACTGTACAACCACAGGTACACACACTGTACTACACAACCGCAGGTACACACACTGTACTACACAACCGCAGGTACACACACTGTACTACACAACCGCAGGTACACACACTGTACTACACAACCGCAGGTACACACACTGTACTACACAACCCCAGGTACACACACTGTATTACACAACCCCAGGTACACACACTGTATTACACAACCCCAGGTACGCACACTGTACTACACAACCCCAGGTACACACACTGTACTACACAACCCCAGGTACACACACTGTACTACACAACCCCAGGTACACACGCTGTACTACACAACCCCAGGTACACACACTGTACTACACAACCACAGGTACACACACTGTACTACACAACCACAGGTACACACACTGTACTACACAACCACAGGTACACACACTGTACTACACAACCTCAGGTACACACACTGTACTACACAACCACAGGTACACACACTGTACAACCACAGGTACACACACTGTACTACACAACCACAGGTACACACACTGTACTACACAACCACAGGTACACACACTGTACAACCACAGGTACACACACTGTACTACACAACCGCAGGTACACACAGTGTACTACACAACCACAGGTACACACACTGTACTACACAACCCCAGGTACACACACTGTACTACACAACCCCAGGTACACACACTGTACTACACAACCACAGGTACACACACTGTACTACACAACCACAGGTACACACACTGTACTACACAACCACAGGTACACACACTGTACTACACAACCCCAGGTACACACACTGTACTACACAACCACAGGTACACACACTGTACTACACAACCACAGGTACACACACTGTACAACCACAGGCACACACACTGTACTACACAACCACAGGTACACACACTGTACTACACAACCACAGGTACACACACTGTACAACCACAGGTACACACACTGTACTACACAACCACAGGTACACACACTGTACTACACAACCCCAGGTACACACACTGTATCACACAACCCCAGGTACACACACTGTACTACACAACCACAGGTACACACACTGTACAACCACAGGTACACACACTGTACTACACAACCACAGGTACACACACTGTACTACACAACCACAGGTACACACACTGTACAACCACAGGTACACACACTGTACTACACAACCACAGGTACACACACTGTACTACACAACCCCAGGTACACACACTGTATTACACAACCCCAGGTACACACTCTGTACTACACAACCACAGGTACGCACACTGTACAACCACAGGTACACACACTGTACTACACAACCACAGGTACACACACTGTACAACCACAGGTACACACACTGTACTACACAACCACAGGTACACACACTGTACTACACAACCGCAGGTACACACACTGTACTACACAACCGCAGGTACACACACTGTACTACACAACCGCAGGTACACACACTGTACTACACAACCCCAGGTACACACACTGTACTACACAACCCCAGGTACACACACTGTACTACACAACCGCAGGTACACACACTGTACTACACAACCCCAGGTACACACACTGTACAACCACAGGTACACACACTGTACTACACAACCCCAGGTACACACACTGTACTACACAACCCCAGGTACGCACACTGTACTACACAACCGCAGGTACGCACACTGTACTACACAACCACAGGTACGCACACTGTACTACACAACCCCAGGTACGCACACTGTACTACACAACCCCAGGTACGCACACTGTACTACACAACCCCAGGTACGCACACTGTACTACACAACCCCAGGTACGCACACTGTACTACACAACCCCAGGTACGCACACTGTACTACACAACCCCAGGTACGCACACTGTACTACACAACCCCAGGTACACACACTGTACTACACAACCCCAGGTACACACACTGTACTACACAACCACAGGTACACACACTGTACAACCACAGGTACACACACTGTACAACCACAGGTACACACACTGTACAACCACAGGTACACACACTGTACTACACAACCCCAGGTACGCACACTGTACTACACAACCCCAGGTACGCACACTGTACTACACAACCCCAGGTACACACACTGTACTACACAACCACAGGTACACACACTGTACAACCACAGGTACACACACTGTACTACACAACCACAGGTACACACACTGTACTACACAACCACAGGTACACACACTGTACTACACAACCCCAGGTACACACACTGTACTACACAACCCCAGGTACACACACTGTATTACACAACCCCAGGTACGCACACTGTACTACACAACCCCAGGTACACACACTGTACTACACAACCCCAGGTACACACGCTGTACTACACAACCCCAGGTACACACACTGTACTACACAACCCCAGGTACACACACTGTACTACACAACCACAGGTACACACACTGTACTACACAACCACAGGTACACACACTGTACTACACAACCACAGGTACACACACTGTACTACACAACCTCAGGTACACACACTGTACTACACAACCACAGGTACACACACTGTACAACCACAGGTACACACACTGTACTACACAACCACAGGTACACACACTGTACTACACAACCACAGGTACACACACTGTACAACCACAGGTACACACACTGTACTACACAACCGCAGGTACACACACTGTACTACACAACCACAGGTACACACACTGTACTACACAACCCCAGGTACACACACTGTACTACACAACCCCAGGTACACACACTGTACTACACAACCACAGGTACACACACTGTACTACACAACCACAGGTACACACACTGTACTACACAACCACAGGTACACACACTGTACAACCACAGGTACACACACTGTACTACACAACCACAGGTACACACACTGTACTACACAACCACAGGTACACACACTGTACTACACAACCCCAGGTACACACACTGTACTACACAACCCCAGGTACGCACACTGTACTACACAACCCCAGGTACACACACTGTATTACACAACCCCAGGTACGCACACTGTACTACACAACCCCAGGTACACACACTGTACTACACAACCCCAGGTACACACACTGTACTACACAACCCCAGGTACAGACACTGTACTACACAACCCCAGGTACACACACTGTACTACACAACCACAGGTACACACACTGTACTACACAACCCCAGGTACACACACTGTACTACACAACCACAGGTACACACACTGTACTACACAACCACAGGTACACACACTGTACTACACAACCACAGGTACACACACTGTACAACCACAGGTACACACACTGTACTACACAACCGCAGGTACACGCACTGTACTACACAACCACAGGTACACACACTGTACTACACAACCCCAGGTACACACACTGTACTACACAACCCCAGGTACACACACTGTACTACACAACCACAGGTACACACACTGTACTACACAACCACAGGTACACACACTGTACTACACAACCCCAGGTACGCACACTGTACTACACAACCGCAGGTACGCACACTGTACTACACAACCACAGGTACGCACACTGTACTACACAACCCCAGGTACGCACACTGTACTACACAACCCCAGGTACGCACACTGTACTACACAACCCCAGGTACGCACACTGTACTACACAACCCCAGGTACGCACACTGTACTACACAACCGCAGGTACGCACACTGTACTACACAACCCCAGGTACGCACACTGTACTACACAACCCCAGGTACGCACACTGTACTACACAACCCCAGGTACGCACACTGTACTACACAACCCCAGGTACGCACACTGTACTACACAACCCCAGGTACACACACTGTACTACACAACCCCAGGTACACACACTGTACTACACAACCCCAGGTACACACACTGTACTACACAACCACAGGTACACACACTGTACAACCACAGGTACACACACTGTACAACCACAGGTACACACACTGTACTACACAACCACAGGTACGCACACTGTACTACACAACCCCAGGTACGCACACTGTACTACACAACCGCAGGTACGCACACTGTACTACACAACCCCAGGTACGCACACTGTACTACACAACCGCAGGTACGCACACTGTACTACACAACCCCAGGTACGCACACTGTACTACACAACCCCAGGTACGCACACTGTACTACACAACCCCAGGTACGCACACTGTACTACACAACCCCAGGTACACACACTGTACTACACAACCCCAGGTACACACACTGTACTACACAACCCCAGGTACACACACTGTACTACACAACCACAGGTACACACACTGTACTACACAACCACAGGTACACACACTGTACTACACAACCCCAGGTACACACACTGTACAACCACAGGTACACACACTGTACTACACAACCACAGGTACACACACTGTACAACCACAGGTACACACACTGTACTACACAACCACAGGTACACACACTGTACTACACAACCCCAGGTACACACACTGTATTACACAACCCCAGGTACACACTCTGTACTACACAACCACAGGTACGCACACTGTACAACCACAGGTACACACACTGTACTACACAACCACAGGTACACACACTGTACAACCACAGGTACACACACTGTACTACACAACCACAGGTACACACACTGTACTACACAACCGCAGGTACACACACTGTACTACACAACCGCAGGTACACACACTGTACTACACAACCCCAGGTACACACACTGTACTACACAACCCCAGGTACACACACTGTACTACACAACCCCAGGTACACACACTGTACTACACAACCGCAGGTACACACACTGTACTACACAACCCCAGGTACACACACTGTATTACACAACCCCAGGTACGCACACTGTACTACACAACCCCAGGTACACACACTGTACTACACAACCACAGGTACACACACTGTACTACACAACCACAGGTACACACACTGTACTACACAACCTCAGGTACACACACTGTACTACACAACCACAGGTACACACACTGTACAACCACAGGTACACACACTGTACTACACAACCACAGGTACACACACTGTACAACCACAGGTACACACACTGTACTACACAACCGCAGGTACACACACTGTACTACACAACCACAGGTACACACACTGTACTACACAACCCCAGGTACACACACTGTACTACACAACCCCAGGTACACACACTGTACTACACAACCCCAGGTACACACACTGTACTACACAACCCCAGGTACACACACTGTACTACACAACCACAGGTACACACACTGTACTACACAACCACAGGTACACACACTGTACTACACAACCCCAGGTACACACACTGTACTACACAACCACAGGTACACACACTGTACTACACAACCACAGGTACACACACTGTACTACACAACCACAGGTACACACACTGTACTACACAACCACAGGTACACACACTGTACAACCACAGGTACACACACTGTACTACACAACCACAGGTACACACACTGTACTACACAACCCCAGGTACACACACTGTATCACACAACCCCAGGTACACACACTGTACTACACAACCACAGGTACACACACTGTACAACCACAGGTACACACACTGTACTACACAACCACAGGTACACACACTGTACTACACAACCACAGGTACACACACTGTACAACCACAGGTACACACACTGTACTACACAACCCCAGGTACACACACTGTATTACACAACCCCAGGTACACACTCTGTACTACACAACCACAGGTACGCACACTGTACAACCACAGGTACACACACTGTACTACACAACCACAGGTACACACACTGTACAACCACAGGTACACACACTGTACTACACAACCGCAGGTACACACACTGTACTACACAACCGCAGGTACACACACTGTACTACACAACCGCAGGTACACACACTGTACTACACAACCGCAGGTACACACACTGTACTACACAACCCCAGGTACACACACTGTATTACACAACCCCAGGTACACACACTGTATTACACAACCCCAGGTACGCACACTGTACTACACAACCCCAGGTACACACACTGTACTACACAACCCCAGGTACACACACTGTACTACACAACCCCAGGTACACACGCTGTACTACACAACCCCAGGTACACACACTGTACTACACAACCACAGGTACACACACTGTACTACACAACCACAGGTACACACACTGTACTACACAACCACAGGTACACACACTGTACTACACAACCTCAGGTACACACACTGTACTACACAACCACAGGTACACACACTGTACAACCACAGGTACACACACTGTACTACACAACCACAGGTACACACACTGTACTACACAACCACAGGTACACACACTGTACAACCACAGGTACACACACTGTACTACACAACCGCAGGTACACACAGTGTACTACACAACCACAGGTACACACACTGTACTACACAACCCCAGGTACACACACTGTACTACACAACCCCAGGTACACACACTGTACTACACAACCACAGGTACACACACTGTACTACACAACCACAGGTACACACACTGTACTACACAACCACAGGTACACACACTGTACTACACAACCCCAGGTACACACACTGTACTACACAACCACAGGTACACACACTGTACTACACAACCACAGGTACACACACTGTACAACCACAGGCACACACACTGTACTACACAACCACAGGTACACACACTGTACTACACAACCACAGGTACACACACTGTACAACCACAGGTACACACACTGTACTACACAACCACAGGTACACACACTGTACTACACAACCCCAGGTACACACACTGTATCACACAACCCCAGGTACACACACTGTACTACACAACCACAGGTACACACACTGTACAACCACAGGTACACACACTGTACTACACAACCACAGGTACACACACTGTACTACACAACCACAGGTACACACACTGTACAACCACAGGTACACACACTGTACTACACAACCACAGGTACACACACTGTACTACACAACCCCAGGTACACACACTGTATTACACAACCCCAGGTACACACTCTGTACTACACAACCACAGGTACGCACACTGTACAACCACAGGTACACACACTGTACTACACAACCACAGGTACACACACTGTACAACCACAGGTACACACACTGTACTACACAACCACAGGTACACACACTGTACTACACAACCGCAGGTACACACACTGTACTACACAACCGCAGGTACACACACTGTACTACACAACCGCAGGTACACACACTGTACTACACAACCCCAGGTACACACACTGTACTACACAACCCCAGGTACACACACTGTACTACACAACCGCAGGTACACACACTGTACTACACAACCCCAGGTACACACACTGTACAACCACAGGTACACACACTGTACTACACAACCCCAGGTACACACACTGTACTACACAACCCCAGGTACGCACACTGTACTACACAACCGCAGGTACGCACACTGTACTACACAACCACAGGTACGCACACTGTACTACACAACCCCAGGTACGCACACTGTACTACACAACCCCAGGTACGCACACTGTACTACACAACCCCAGGTACGCACACTGTACTACACAACCCCAGGTACGCACACTGTACTACACAACCCCAGGTACGCACACTGTACTACACAACCCCAGGTACGCACACTGTACTACACAACCCCAGGTACACACACTGTACTACACAACCACAGGTACACACACTGTACAACCACAGGTACACACACTGTACAACCACAGGTACACACACTGTACAACCACAGGTACACACACTGTACTACACAACCCCAGGTACGCACACTGTACTACACAACCCCAGGTACGCACACTGTACTACACAACCCCAGGTACACACACTGTACTACACAACCACAGGTACACACACTGTACAACCACAGGTACACACACTGTACTACACAACCACAGGTACACACACTGTACTACACAACCACAGGTACACACACTGTACTACACAACCCCAGGTACACACACTGTACTACACAACCCCAGGTACACACACTGTATTACACAACCCCAGGTACGCACACTGTACTACACAACCCCAGGTACACACACTGTACTACACAACCCCAGGTACACACGCTGTACTACACAACCCCAGGTACACACACTGTACTACACAACCCCAGGTACACACACTGTACTACACAACCACAGGTACACACACTGTACTACACAACCACAGGTACACACACTGTACTACACAACCACAGGTACACACACTGTACTACACAACCTCAGGTACACACACTGTACTACACAACCACAGGTACACACACTGTACAACCACAGGTACACACACTGTACTACACAACCACAGGTACACACACTGTACTACACAACCACAGGTACACACACTGTACAACCACAGGTACACACACTGTACTACACAACCGCAGGTACACACACTGTACTACACAACCACAGGTACACACACTGTACTACACAACCCCAGGTACACACACTGTACTACACAACCCCAGGTACACACACTGTACTACACAACCACAGGTACACACACTGTACTACACAACCACAGGTACACACACTGTACAACCACAGGTACACACACTGTACTACACAACCACAGGTACACACACTGTACTACACAACCACAGGTACACACACTGTACTACACAACCCCAGGTACACACACTGTACTACACAACCCCAGGTACGCACACTGTACTACACAACCCCAGGTACACACACTGTATTACACAACCCCAGGTACGCACACTGTACTACACAACCCCAGGTACACACACTGTACTACACAACCCCAGGTACACACACTGTACTACACAACCCCAGGTACAGACACTGTACTACACAACCCCAGGTACACACACTGTACTACACAACCACAGGTACACACACTGTACTACACAACCCCAGGTACACACACTGTACTACACAACCACAGGTACACACACTGTACTACACAACCACAGGTACACACACTGTACTACACAACCACAGGTACACACACTGTACAACCACAGGTACACACACTGTACTACACAACCGCAGGTACACGCACTGTACTACACAACCACAGGTACACACACTGTACTACACAACCCCAGGTACACACACTGTACTACACAACCCCAGGTACACACACTGTACTACACAACCACAGGTACACACACTGTACTACACAACCACAGGTACACACACTGTACTACACAACCCCAGGTACGCACACTGTACTACACAACCGCAGGTACGCACACTGTACTACACAACCACAGGTACGCACACTGTACTACACAACCCCAGGTACGCACACTGTACTACACAACCCCAGGTACGCACACTGTACTACACAACCCCAGGTACGCACACTGTACTACACAACCCCAGGTACGCACACTGTACTACACAACCGCAGGTACGCACACTGTACTACACAACCCCAGGTACGCACACTGTACTACACAACCCCAGGTACGCACACTGTACTACACAACCCCAGGTACGCACACTGTACTACACAACCCCAGGTACGCACACTGTACTACACAACCCCAGGTACACACACTGTACTACACAACCCCAGGTACACACACTGTACTACACAACCCCAGGTACACACACTGTACTACACAACCACAGGTACACACACTGTACAACCACAGGTACACACACTGTACAACCACAGGTACACACACTGTACTACACAACCACAGGTACGCACACTGTACTACACAACCCCAGGTACGCACACTGTACTACACAACCGCAGGTACGCACACTGTACTACACAACCCCAGGTACGCACACTGTACTACACAACCGCAGGTACGCACACTGTACTACACAACCCCAGGTACGCACACTGTACTACACAACCCCAGGTACGCACACTGTACTACACAACCCCAGGTACGCACACTGTACTACACAACCCCAGGTACACACACTGTACTACACAACCCCAGGTACACACACTGTACTACACAACCACAGGTACACACACTGTACAACCACAGGTACACACACTGTACTACACAACCACAGGTACACACACTGTACTACACAACCACAGGTACACACACTGTACTACACAACCCCAGGTACGCACACTGTACTACACAACCCCAGGTACGCACACTGTACTACACAACCCCAGGTACACACACTGTATTACACAACCCCAGGTACGCACACTGTACTACACAACCCCAGGTACACACGCTGTACTACACAACCCCAGGTACACACGCTGTACTACACAACCCCAGGTACGCACACTGTACTACACAACCCCAGGTACACACACTGTACTACACAACCCCAGGTACACACACTGTACTACACAACCCCAGGTACACACACTGTACTACACAACCACAGGTACACACACTGTACTACACAACCACAGGTACACACACTGTACTACACAACCTCAGGTACACACACTGTACTACACAACCTCAGGTACACACACTGTACTACACAACCACAGGTACACACACTGTACTACACAACCACAGGTACACACACTGTACTACACAACCGCAGGTACACACACTGTACTACACAACCACAGGTACACACACTGTACTACACAACCACAGGTACACACACTGTACAACCACAGGTACACACACTGTACTACACAACCACAGGTACACACACTGTACAACCACAGGTACACACACTGTACTACGCAACCACAGGTACACACACTGTACTACACAACCCCAGGTACACACACTGTATTACACAACCCCAGGTACACACTCTGTACTACACAACCACAGGTACGCACACTGTACAACCACAGGTACACACACTGTACTACACAACCACAGGTACACACACTGTACAACCACAGGTACACACACTGTACTACACAACCACAGGTACACACACTGTACTACACAACCGCAGGTACACACACTGTACTACACAACCGCAGGTACACACACTGTACTACACAACCGCAGGTACACACACTGTACTACACAACCCCAGGTACACACACTGTACTACACAACCCCAGGTACACACACTGTACTACACAACCCCAGGTACACACACTGTACTACACAACCGCAGGTACACACACTGTACTACACAACCCCAGGTACACACACTGTATTACACAACCCCAGGTACGCACACTGTACTACACAACCCCAGGTACACACACTGTACTACACAACCCCAGGTACACACACTGTACTACACAACCACAGGTACACACACTGTACTACACAACCACAGGTACACACACTGTACTACACAACCTCAGGTACACACACTGTACTACACAACCACAGGTACACACACTGTACAACCACAGGTACACACACTGTACTACACAACCACAGGTACACACACTGTACTACACAACCACAGGTACACACACTGTACAACCACAGGTACACACACTGTACTACACAACCGCAGGTACACACACTGTACTACACAACCACAGGTACACACACTGTACTACACAACCCCAGGTACACACACTGTACTACACAACCCCAGGTACACACACTGTACTACACAACCACAGGTACACACACTGTACTACACAACCACAGGTACACACACTGTACTACACAACCACAGGTACACACACTGTACTACACAACCCCAGGTACACACACTGTACTACACAACCACAGGTACACACACTGTACTACACAACCACAGGTACACACACTGTACAACCACAGGTACACACACTGTACTACACAACCACAGGTACACACACTGTACTACACAACCACAGGTACACACACTGTACAACCACAGGTACACACACTGTACTACACAACCACAGGTACACACACTGTACTACACAACCCCAGGTACACACACTGTATCACACAACCCCAGGTACACACACTGTACTACACAACCACAGGTACACACACTGTACAACCACAGGTACACACACTGTACTACACAACCACAGGTACACACACTGTACTACACAACCACAGGTACACACACTGTACAACCACAGGTACACACACTGTACTACACAACCACAGGTACACACACTGTACTACACAACCCCAGGTACACACACTGTATTACACAACCCCAGGTACACACTCTGTACTACACAACCACAGGTACGCACACTGTACAACCACAGGTACACACACTGTACTACACAACCACAGGTACACACACTGTACAACCACAGGTACACACACTGTACTACACAACCGCAGGTACACACACTGTACTACACAACCGCAGGTACACACACTGTACTACACAACCGCAGGTACACACACTGTACTACACAACCGCAGGTACACACACTGTATTACACAACCCCAGGTACGCACACTGTACTACACAACCCCAGGTACACACACTGTATTACACAACCCCAGGTACGCACACTGTACTACACAACCCCAGGTACACACACTGTACTACACAACCCCAGGTACACACGCTGTACTACACAACCCCAGGTACACACGCTGTACTACACAACCCCAGGTACACACACTGTACTACACAACCCCAGGTACACACACTGTACTACACAACCCCAGGTACACACACTGTACTACACAACCACAGGTACACACACTGTACTACACAACCCCAGGTACACACACTGTACTACACAACCCCAGGTACGCACACTGTACTACACAACCCCAGGTACGCACACTGTATTACACAACCCCAGGTACGCACACTGTACTACACAACCCCAGGTACACACACTGTACTACACAACCCCAGGTACACACACTGTACTACACAACCCCAGGTACAGACACTGTACTACACAACCCCAGGTACACACACTGTACTACACAACCACAGGTACACACACTGTACTACACAACCCCAGGTACACACACTGTACTACACAACCCCAGGTACACACACTGTACAACTACAGGTACACACACTGTACTACACAACCGCAGGTACACGCACTGTACTACACAACCACAGGTACACGCACTGTACTACACAACCACAGGTACACACACTGTACTACACAACCACAGGTACACACACTGTACAACCACAGGTACACACACTGTACTACACAACCACAGGTACACACACTGTACTACACAACCCCAGGTACACACACTGTATTACACAACCCCAGGTACACACTCTGTACTACACAACCACAGGTACGCACACTGTACAACCACAGGTACACACACTGTACTACACAACCACAGGTACACACACTGTACAACCACAGGTACACACACTGTACTACACAACCACAGGTACACACACTGTACTACACAACCGCAGGTACACACACTGTACTACACAACCGCAGGTACACACACTGTACTACACAACCCCAGGTACACACACTGTACTACACAACCCCAGGTACACACACTGTACTACACAACCCCAGGTACACACACTGTACTACACAACCGCAGGTACACACACTGTACTACACAACCCCAGGTACACACACTGTATTACACAACCCCAGGTACGCACACTGTACTACACAACCCCAGGTACACACACTGTACTACACAACCCCAGGTACACACACTGTACTACACAACCACAGGTACACACACTGTACTACACAACCACAGGTACACACACTGTACTACACAACCTCAGGTACACACACTGTACTACACAACCACAGGTACACACACTGTACAACCACAGGTACACACACTGTACTACACAACCACAGGTACACACACTGTACTACACAACCACAGGTACACACACTGTACAACCACAGGTACACACACTGTACTACACAACCGCAGGTACACACACTGTACTACACAACCACAGGTACACACACTGTACTACACAACCCCAGGTACACACACTGTACTACACAACCCCAGGTACACACACTGTACTACACAACCACAGGTACACACACTGTACTACACAACCACAGGTACACACACTGTACTACACAACCACAGGTACACACACTGTACTACACAACCCCAGGTACACACACTGTACTACACAACCACAGGTACACACACTGTACTACACAACCACAGGTACACACACTGTACTACACAACCACAGGTACACACACTGTACAACCACAGGTACACACACTGTACTACACAACCACAGGTACACACACTGTACAACCACAGGTACACACACTGTACTACACAACCACAGGTACACACACTGTACTACACAACCCCAGGTACACACACTGTATCACACAACCCCAGGTACACACACTGTACTACACAACCACAGGTACACACACTGTACAACCACAGGTACACACACTGTACTACACAACCACAGGTACACACACTGTACTACACAACCACAGGTACACACACTGTACAACCACAGGTACACACACTGTACTACACAACCACAGGTACACACACTGTACTACACAACCCCAGGTACACACACTGTATTACACAACCCCAGGTACACACTCTGTACTACACAACCACAGGTACGCACACTGTACAACCACAGGTACACACACTGTACTACACAACCACAGGTACACACACTGTACAACCACAGGTACACACACTGTACTACACAACCGCAGGTACACACACTGTACTACACAACCGCAGGTACACACACTGTACTACACAACCGCAGGTACACACACTGTACTACACAACCGCAGGTACACACACTGTATTACACAACCCCAGGTACGCACACTGTACTACACAACCCCAGGTACACACACTGTATTACACAACCCCAGGTACGCACACTGTACTACACAACCCCAGGTACACACACTGTACTACACAACCCCAGGTACACACGCTGTACTACACAACCCCAGGTACACACGCTGTACTACACAACCCCAGGTACACACACTGTACTACACAACCCCAGGTACACACACTGTACTACACAACCCCAGGTACACACACTGTACTACACAACCACAGGTACACACACTGTACTACACAACCCCAGGTACACACACTGTACTACACAACCCCAGGTACGCACACTGTACTACACAACCCCAGGTACACACACTGTACTACACAACCACAGGTACACACACTGTACTACACAACCACAGGTACACACACTGTACAACCACAGGTACACACACTGTACTACACAACCGCAGGTACACACACTGTACTACACAACCACAGGTACACACACTGTACTACACAACCCCAGGTACACACACTGTACTACACAACCCCAGGTACACACACTGTACTACACAACCACAGGTACACACACTGTACTACACAACCACAGGTACACACACTGTACTACACAACCACAGGTACACACACTGTACAACCACAGGTACACACACTGTACTACACAACCACAGGTACACACACTGTACTACACAACCACAGGTACACACACTGTACTACACAACCCCAGGTACACACACTGTACTACACAACCCCAGGTACGCACACTGTACTACACAACCCCAGGTACACACACTGTATTACACAACCCCAGGTACGCACACTGTACTACACAACCCCAGGTACACACACTGTACTACACAACCCCAGGTACACACACTGTACTACACAACCCCAGGTACAGACACTGTACTACACAACCCCAGGTACACACACTGTACTACACAACCACAGGTACACACACTGTACTACACAACCCCAGGTACACACACTGTACTACACAACCACAGGTACACACACTGTACTACACAACCACAGGTACACACACTGTACTACACAACCACAGGTACACACACTGTACAACCACAGGTACACACACTGTACTACACAACCGCAGGTACACGCACTGTACTACACAACCACAGGTACACACACTGTACTACACAACCCCAGGTACACACACTGTACTACACAACCCCAGGTACACACACTGTACTACACAACCACAGGTACACACACTGTACTACACAACCACAGGTACACACACTGTACTACACAACCCCAGGTACGCACACTGTACTACACAACCGCAGGTACGCACACTGTACTACACAACCCCAGGTACGCACACTGTACTACACAACCCCAGGTACGCACACTGTACTACACAACCCCAGGTACGCACACTGTACTACACAACCCCAGGTACGCACACTGTACTACACAACCCCAGGTACGCACACTGTACTACACAACCCCAGGTACGCACACTGTACTACACAACCGCAGGTACGCACACTGTACTACACAACCCCAGGTACGCACACTGTACTACACAACCCCAGGTACGCACACTGTACTACACAACCCCAGGTACGCACACTGTACTACACAACCCCAGGTACACACACTGTACTACACAACCCCAGGTACACACACTGTACTACACAACCCCAGGTACACACACTGTACTACACAACCCCAGGTACACACACTGTACTACACAACCACAGGTACACACACTGTACAACCACAGGTACACACACTGTACTACACAACCACAGGTACGCACACTGTACTACACAACCCCAGGTACGCACACTGTACTACACAACCGCAGGTACGCACACTGTACTACACAACCCCAGGTACGCACACTGTACTACACAACCGCAGGTACGCACACTGTACTACACAACCCCAGGTACGCACACTGTACTACACAACCCCAGGTACGCACACTGTACTACACAACCCCAGGTACGCACACTGTACTACACAACCCCAGGTACACACACTGTACTACACAACCCCAGGTACAGACACTGTACTACACAACCACAGGTACACACACTGTACAACCACAGGTACACACACTGTACTACACAACCACAGGTACACACACTGTACTACACAACCACAGGTACACACACTGTACTACACAACCCCAGGTACGCACACTGTACTACACAACCCCAGGTACGCACACTGTACTACACAACCCCAGGTACACACACTGTATTACACAACCCCAGGTACGCACACTGTACTACACAACCCCAGGTACACACGCTGTACTACACAACCCCAGGTACACACGCTGTACTACACAACCCCAGGTACGCACACTGTACTACACAACCCCAGGTACACACACTGTACTACACAACCCCAGGTACACACACTGTACTACACAACCCCAGGTACACACACTGTACTACACAACCACAGGTACACACACTGTACTACACAACCACAGGTACACACACTGTACTACACAACCTCAGGTACACACACTGTACTACACAACCTCAGGTACACACACTGTACTACACAACCACAGGTACACACACTGTACTACACAACCACAGGTACACACACTGTACTACACAACCGCAGGTACACACACTGTACTACACAACCACAGGTACACACACTGTACTACACAACCACAGGTACACACACTGTACAACCACAGGTACACACACTGTACTACACAACCACAGGTACACACACTGTACAACCACAGGTACACACACTGTACTACACAACCACAGGTACACACACTGTACTACACAACCCCAGGTACACACACTGTATTACACAACCCCAGGTACACACTCTGTACTACACAACCACAGGTACGCACACTGTACAACCACAGGTACACACACTGTACTACACAACCACAGGTACACACACTGTACAACCACAGGTACACACACTGTACTACACAACCACAGGTACACACACTGTACTACACAACCGCAGGTACACACACTGTACTACACAACCGCAGGTACACACACTGTACTACACAACCGCAGGTACACACACTGTACTACACAACCCCAGGTACACACACTGTACTACACAACCCCAGGTACACACACTGTACTACACAACCCCAGGTACACACACTGTACTACACAACCGCAGGTACACACACTGTACTACACAACCCCAGGTACACACACTGTATTACACAACCCCAGGTACGCACACTGTACTACACAACCCCAGGTACACACACTGTACTACACAACCCCAGGTACACACACTGTACTACACAACCACAGGTACACACACTGTACTACACAACCACAGGTACACACACTGTACTACACAACCTCAGGTACACACACTGTACTACACAACCACAGGTACACACACTGTACAACCACAGGTACACACACTGTACTACACAACCACAGGTACACACACTGTACTACACAACCACAGGTACACACACTGTACAACCACAGGTACACACACTGTACTACACAACCGCAGGTACACACACTGTACTACACAACCACAGGTACACACACTGTACTACACAACCCCAGGTACACACACTGTACTACACAACCCCAGGTACACACACTGTACTACACAACCACAGGTACACACACTGTACTACACAACCACAGGTACACACACTGTACTACACAACCACAGGTACACACACTGTACTACACAACCCCAGGTACACACACTGTACTACACAACCACAGGTACACACACTGTACTACACAACCACAGGTACACACACTGTACTACACAACCACAGGTACACACACTGTACAACCACAGGTACACACACTGTACTACACAACCACAGGTACACACACTGTACTACACAACCACAGGTACACACACTGTACAACCACAGGTACACACACTGTACTACACAACCACAGGTACACACACTGTACTACACAACCCCAGGTACACACACTGTATCACACAACCCCAGGTACACACACTGTACTACACAACCACAGGTACACACACTGTACAACCACAGGTACACACACTGTACTACACAACCACAGGTACACACACTGTACTACACAACCACAGGTACACACACTGTACAACCACAGGTACACACACTGTACTACACAACCACAGGTACACACACTGTACTACACAACCCCAGGTACACACACTGTATTACACAACCCCAGGTACACACTCTGTACTACACAACCACAGGTACGCACACTGTACAACCACAGGTACACACACTGTACTACACAACCACAGGTACACACACTGTACAACCACAGGTACACACACTGTACTACACAACCGCAGGTACACACACTGTACTACACAACCGCAGGTACACACACTGTACTACACAACCGCAGGTACACACACTGTACTACACAACCGCAGGTACACACACTGTATTACACAACCCCAGGTACGCACACTGTACTACACAACCCCAGGTACACACACTGTATTACACAACCCCAGGTACGCACACTGTACTACACAACCCCAGGTACACACACTGTACTACACAACCCCAGGTACACACGCTGTACTACACAACCCCAGGTACACACGCTGTACTACACAACCCCAGGTACACACACTGTACTACACAACCCCAGGTACACACACTGTACTACACAACCCCAGGTACACACACTGTACTACACAACCACAGGTACACACACTGTACTACACAACCCCAGGTACACACACTGTACTACACAACCCCAGGTACGCACACTGTACTACACAACCCCAGGTACGCACACTGTATTACACAACCCCAGGTACGCACACTGTACTACACAACCCCAGGTACACACACTGTACTACACAACCCCAGGTACAGACACTGTACTACACAACCCCAGGTACACACACTGTACTACACAACCACAGGTACACACACTGTACTACACAACCCCAGGTACACACACTGTACTACACAACCACAGGTACACACACTGTACAACCACAGGTACACACACTGTACTACACAACCGCAGGTACACGCACTGTACTACACAACCACAGGTACACGCACTGTACTACACAACCACAGGTACACACACTGTACTACACAACCACAGGTACACACACTGTACAACCACAGGTACACACACTGTACTACACAACCACAGGTACACACACTGTACTACACAACCCCAGGTACACACACTGTATTACACAACCCCAGGTACACACTCTGTACTACACAACCACAGGTACGCACACTGTACAACCACAGGTACACACACTGTACTACACAACCACAGGTACACACACTGTACAACCACAGGTACACACACTACTACACAACCACAGGTACACACACTGTACTACACAACCGCAGGTACACACACTGTACTACACAACCGCAGGTACACACACTGTACTACACAACCGCAGGTACACACACTGTACTACACAACCCCAGGTACACACACTGTACTACACAACCCCAGGTACACACACTGTACTACACAACCCCAGGTACACACACTGTACTACACAACCGCAGGTACACACACTGTACTACACAACCCCAGGTACACACACTGTATTACACAACCCCAGGTACGCACACTGTACTACACAACCCCAGGTACACACACTGTACTACACAACCCCAGGTACACACACTGTACTACACAACCACAGGTACACACACTGTACTACACAACCACAGGTACACACACTGTACTACACAACCTCAGGTACACACACTGTACTACACAACCACAGGTACACACACTGTACAACCACAGGTACACACACTGTACTACACAACCACAGGTACACACACTGTACTACACAACCACAGGTACACACACTGTACAACCACAGGTACACACACTGTACTACACAACCGCAGGTACACACACTGTACTACACAACCACAGGTACACACACTGTACTACACAACCCCAGGTACACACACTGTACTACACAACCCCAGGTACACACACTGTACTACACAACCACAGGTACACACACTGTACTACACAACCACAGGTACACACACTGTACTACACAACCACAGGTACACACACTGTACTAAACAACCACAGGTACACACACTGTACTACACAACCACAGGTACACACACTGTACTACACAACCACAGGTACACACACTGTACTACACAACCACAGGTACACACACTGTACAACCACAGGTACACACACTGTACTACACAACCACAGGTACACACACTGTACTACACAACCACAGGTACACACACTGTACAACCACAGGTACACACACTGTACTACACAACCACAGGTACACACACTGTACTACACAACCCCAGGTACACACACTGTATCACACAACCCCAGGTACACACACTGTACTACACAACCACAGGTACACACACTGTACAACCACAGGTACACACACTGTACTACACAACCACAGGTACACACACTGTACTACACAACCACAGGTACACACACTGTACAACCACAGGTACACACACTGTACTACACAACCACAGGTACACACACTGTACTACACAACCCCAGGTACACACACTGTATTACACAACCCCAGGTACACACTCTGTACTACACAACCACAGGTACGCACACTGTACAACCACAGGTACACACACTGTACTACACAACCACAGGTACACACACTGTACAACCACAGGTACACACACTGTACTACACAACCGCAGGTACACACACTGTACTACACAACCGCAGGTACACACACTGTACTACACAACCGCAGGTACACACACTGTACTACACAACCGCAGGTACACACACTGTATTACACAACCCCAGGTACGCACACTGTACTACACAACCCCAGGTACACACACTGTATTACACAACCCCAGGTACGCACACTGTACTACACAACCCCAGGTACACACACTGTACTACACAACCCCAGGTACACACGCTGTACTACACAACCCCAGGTACACACGCTGTACTACACAACCCCAGGTACACACACTGTACTACACAACCCCAGGTACACACACTGTAATACACAACCCCAGGTACACACACTGTACTACACAACCACAGGTACACACACTGTACTACACAACCCCAGGTACACACACTGTACTACACAACCCCAGGTACGCACACTGTACTACACAACCCCAGGTACACACACTGTATTACACAACCCCAGGTACGCACACTGTACTACACAACCCCAGGTACACACACTGTACTACACAACCCCAGGTACACACACTGTACTACACAACCCCAGGTACAGACACTGTACTACACAACCCCAGGTACACACACTGTACTACACAACCACAGGTACACACACTGTACTACACAACCCCAGGTACACACACTGTACTACACAACCACAGGTACACACACTGTACAACCACAGGTACACACACTGTACTACACAACCGCAGGTACACGCACTGTACTACACAACCACAGGTACACACACTGTACTACACAACCCCAGGTACACACACTGTACTACACAACCCCAGGTACACACACTGTACTACACAACCACAGGTACACACACTGTACTACACAACCACAGGTACACACACTGTACTACACAACCGCAGGTACGCACACTGTACTACACAACCACAGGTACGCACACTGTACTACACAACCCCAGGTACGCACACTGTACTACACAACCCCAGGTACGCACACTGTACTACACAACCCCAGGTACGCACACTGTACTACACAACCCCAGGTACGCACACTGTACTACACAACCGCAGGTACGCACACTGTACTACACAACCCCAGGTACGCACACTGTACTACACAACCCCAGGTACGCACACTGTACTACACAACCCCAGGTACGCACACTGTACTACACAACCCCAGGTACGCACACTGTACTACACAACCCCAGGTACACACACTGTACTACACAACCCCAGGTACACACACTGTACTACACAACCACAGGTACACACACTGTACAACCACAGGTACACACACTGTACAACCACAGGTACACACACTGTACTACACAACCACAGGTACGCACACTGTACTACACAACCCCAGGTACGCACACTGTACTACACAACCGCAGGTACGCACACTGTACTACACAACCCCAGGTACGCACACTGTACTACACAACCCCAGGTACGCACACTGTACTACACAACCCCAGGTACACACACTGTACTACACAACCCCAGGTACACACACTGTACTACACAACCACAGGTACACACACTGTACAACCACAGGTACACACACTGTACTACACAACCACAGATACACACACTGTACTACACAACCACAGGTACACACACTGTACTACACAACCCCAGGTACGCACACTGTACTACACAACCCCAGGTACGCACACTGTACTACACAACCCCAGGTACACACACTGTATTACACAACCCCAGGTACGCACACTGTACTACACAACCCCAGGTACACACACTGTACTACACAACCCCAGGTACGCACGCTGTACTACACAACCCCAGGTACACACACTGTACTACACAACCCCAGGTACACACACTGTACTACACAACCCCAGGTACACACACTGTACTACACAACCACAGGTACACACACTGTACTACACGACCACAGGTACACACACTGTACTACACAACCTCAGGTACACACACTGTACTACACAACCTCAGGTACACACACTGTACTACACAACCACAGGTACACACACTGTACTACACAACCACAGGTACACACACTGTACTACACAACCGCAGGTACACACACTGTACAACCACAGGTACACACACTGTACTACACAACCGCAGGTACACACACTGTACTACACAACCACAGGTACACACACTGTACTACACAACCCCAGGTACACACACTGTACTACACAACCCCAGGTACACACACTGTACTACACAACCACAGGTACACACACTGTACTACACAACCACAGGTACACACACTGTACTACACAACCACAGGTACACACACTGTACTACACAACCCCAGGTACACACACTGTACTACACAACCACAGGTACACACACTGTACTACACAACCACAGGTACACACACTGTACAACCACAGGTACACACACTGTACAACCACAGGTACACACACTGTACAACCACAGGTACACACACTGTACTACACAACCACAGGTACACACACTGTACTACACAACCCCAGGTACACACACTGTATTACACAACCCCAGGTACACACTCTGTACTACACAACCACAGGTACGCACACTGTACAACCACAGGTACACACACTGTACTACACAACCACAGGTACACACACTGTACAACCACAGGTACACACACTGTACTACACAACCACAGGTACACACACTGTACTACACAACCGCAGGTACACACACTGTACTACACAACCGCAGGTACACACACTGTACTACACAACCCCAGGTACACACACTGTACTACACAACCCCAGGTACACACACTGTACTACACAACCCCAGGTACACACACTGTACTACACAACCCCAGGTACACACACTGTACTACACAACCGCAGGTACACACACTGTACTACACAACCCCAGGTACACACACTGTATTACACAACCCCAGGTACGCACACTGTACTACACAACCCCAGGTACACACACTGTACTACACAACCACAGGTACACACACTGTACTACACAACCACAGGTACACACACTGTACTACACAACCTCAGGTACAC
This sequence comes from Telmatherina bonti, assembly GCF_933228915.1. NCBI lineage: Eukaryota > Metazoa > Chordata > Actinopteri > Atheriniformes > Telmatherinidae > Telmatherina > Telmatherina bonti. Next base: position 1,322,767 of record NC_136613.1, read on the forward strand.
ACACTGTACTACACAACCACAGGTACACACACTGTACAACCACAGGTACACACACTGTACTACACAACCACAGGTACACACACTGTACTACACAACCACAGGTACACACACTGTACAACCACAGGTACACACACTGTACTACACAACCGCAGGTACACACACTGTACTACACAACCACAGGTACACACACTGTACTACACAACCCCAGGTACACACACTGTACTACACAACCCCAGGTACACACACTGTACTACACAACCACAGGTACACACACTGTACTACACAACCACAGGTACACACACTGTACTACACAACCACAGGTACACACACTGTACTACACAACCCCAGGTACACACACTGTACTACACAACCACAGGTACACACACTGTACTACACAACCACAGGTACACACACTGTACAACCACAGGTACACACACTGTACTACACAACCACAGGTACACACACTGTACTACACAACCACAGGTACACACACTGTACAACCACAGGTACACACACTGTACTACACAACCACAGGTACACACACTGTACTACACAACCCCAGGTACACACACTGTATCACACAACCCCAGGTACACACACTGTACTACACAACCACAGGTACACACACTGTACAACCACAGGTACACACACTGTACTACACAACCACAGGTACACACACTGTACTACACAACCACAGGTACACACACTGTACAACCACAGGTACACACACTGTACTACACAACCACAGGTACACACACTGTACTACACAACCCCAGGTACACACACTGTATTACACAACCCCAGGTACACACTCTGTACTACACAACCACAGGTACGCACACTGTACAACCACAGGTACACACACTGTACTACACAACCACAGGTACACACACTGTACAACCACAGGTACACACACTGTACTACACAACCGCAGGTACACACACTGTACTACACAACCGCAGGTACACACACTGTACTACACAACCGCAGGTACACACACTGTACTACACAACCCCAGGTACACACACTGTATTACACAACCCCAGGTACGCACACTGTACTACACAACCCCAGGTACACACACTGTATTACACAACCCCAGGTACGCACACTGTACTACACAACCCCAGGTACACACACTGTACTACACAACCCCAGGTACACACGCTGTACTACACAACCCCAGGTACACACACTGTACTACACAACCACAGGTACACACACTGTACTACACAACCACAGGTACACACACTGTACTACACAACCACAGGTACACACACTGTACTACACAACCCCAGGTACGCACACTGTACTACACAACCACAGGTACGCACACTGTACTACACAACCCCAGGTACGCACACTGTACTACACAACCCCAGGTACGCACACTGTACTACACAACCCCAGGTACGCACACTGTACTACACAACCCCAGGTACGCACACTGTACTACACAACCCCAGGTACACACACTGTACTACACAACCCCAGGTACACACACTGTACTACACAACCCCAGGTACACACACTGTACTACACAACCACAGGTACACACACTGTACAACCACAGGTACACACACTGTACAACCACAGGTACACACACTGTACAACCACAGGTACACACACTGTACTACACAACCCCAGGTACGCACACTGTACTACACAACCCCAGGTACGCACACTGTACTACACAACCCCAGGTACACACACTGTACTACACAACCCCAGGTACACACACTGTACTACACAACCACAGGTACACACACTGTACAACCACAGGTACACACACTGTACTACACAACCACAGGTACACACACTGTACTACACAACCACAGGTACACACACTGTACTACACAACCCCAGGTACACACACTGTACTACACAACCCCAGGTACGCACACTGTACTACACAACCCCAGGTACACACACTGTACTACACAACCCCAGGTACGCACACTGTACTACACAACCCCAGGTACACACACTGTACTACACAACCCCAGGTACACACACTGTACTACACAACCCCAGGTACACACACTGTACTACACAACCACAGGTACACACACTGTACTACACAACCACAGGTACACACACTGTACTACACAACCACAGGTACACACACTGTACTACACAACCTCAGGTACACACACTGTACTACACAACCACAGGTACACACACTGTACAACCACAGGTACACACACTGTACTACACAACCACAGGTACACACACTGTACTACACAACCACAGGTACACACACTGTACAACCACAGGTACACACACTGTACTACACAACCGCAGGTACACACACTGTACTACACAACCACAGGTACACACACTGTACTACACAACCCCAGGTACACACACTGTACTACACAACCCCAGGTACACACACTGTACTACACAACCACAGGTACACACACTGTACTACACAACCACAGGTACACACACTGTACTACACAACCACAGGTACACACACTGTACAACCACAGGTACACACACTGTACTACACAACCACAGGTACACACACTGTACTACACAACCACAGGTACACACACTGTACTACACAACCCCAGGTACACACACTGTACTACACAACCCCAGGTACGCACACTGTACTACACAACCCCAGGTACACACACTGTATTACACAACCCCAGGTACGCACACTGTACTACACAACCCCAGGTACACACACTGTACTACACAACCCCAGGTACACACACTGTACTACACAACCCCAGGTACAGACACTGTACTACACAACCCCAGGTACACACACTGTACTACACAACCACAGGTACACACACTGTACTACACAACCCCAGGTACACACACTGTACTACACAACCACAGGTACACACACTGTACTACACAACCACAGGTACACACACTGTACTACACAACCACAGGTACACACACTGTACAACCACAGGTACACACACTGTACTACACAACCGCAGGTACACGCACTGTACTACACAACCACAGGTACACACACTGTACTACACAACCCCAGGTACACACACTGTACTACACAACCCCAGGTACACACACTGTACTACACAACCACAGGTACACACACTGTACTACACAACCACAGGTACACACACTGTACTACACAACCCCAGGTACGCACACTGTACTACACAACCGCAGGTACGCACACTGTACTACACAACCCCAGGTACGCACACTGTACTACACAACCCCAGGTACGCACACTGTACTACACAACCCCAGGTACGCACACTGTACTACACAACCCCAGGTACGCACACTGTACTACACAACCCCAGGTACGCACACTGTACTACACAACCCCAGGTACAGACACTGTACTACACAACCACAGGTACACACACTGTACAACCACAGGTACACACACTGTACAACCACAGGTACACACACTGTACTACACAACCCCAGGTACGCACACTGTACTACACAACCCCAGGTACGCACACTGTACTACACAACCCCAGGTACACACACTGTACTACACAACCACAGGTACACACACTGTACTACACAACCACAGGTACACACACTGTACAACCACAGGTACACACACTGTACTACACAACCACAGGTACACACACTGTACTACACAACCACAGGTACACACACTGTACTACACAACCCCAGGTACACACACTGTACTACACAACCCCAGGTACGCACACTGTACTACACAACCCCAGGTACACACACTGTACTACACAACCCCAGGTACGCACACTGTACTACACAACCCCAGGTACACACACTGTACTACACAACCCCAGGTACACACACTGTACTACACAACCCCAGGTACACACACTGTACTACACAACCACAGGTACACACACTGTACTACACAACCACAGGTACACACACTGTACTACACAACCACAGGTACACACACTGTACTACACAACCTCAGGTACACACACTGTACTACACAACCACAGGTACACACACTGTACAACCACAGGTACACACACTGTACTACACAACCACAGGTACACACACTGTACTACACAACCACAGGTACACACACTGTACAACCACAGGTACACACACTGTACTACACAACCGCAGGTACACACACTGTACTACACAACCACAGGTACACACACTGTACTACACAACCCCAGGTACACACACTGTACTACACAACCCCAGGTACACACACTGTACTACACAACCACAGGTACACACACTGTACTACACAACCACAGGTACACACACTGTACTACACAACCACAGGTACACACACTGTACAACCACAGGTACACACACTGTACTACACAACCACAGGTACACACACTGTACTACACAACCACAGGTACACACACTGTACTACACAACCCCAGGTACACACACTGTACTACACAACCCCAGGTACGCACACTGTACTACACAACCCCAGGTACACACACTGTATTACACAACCCCAGGTACGCACACTGTACTACACAACCCCAGGTACACACACTGTACTACACAACCCCAGGTACACACACTGTACTACACAACCCCAGGTACAGACACTGTACTACACAACCCCAGGTACACACACTGTACTACACAACCACAGGTACACACACTGTACTACACAACCCCAGGTACACACACTGTACTACACAACCCCAGGTACACACACTGTACTACACAACCACAGGTACACACACTGTACTACACAACCACAGGTACACACACTGTACAACCACAGGTACACACACTGTACTACACAACCGCAGGTACACGCACTGTACTACACAACCACAGGTACACACACTGTACTACACAACCCCAGGTACACACACTGTACTACACAACCCCAGGTACACACACTGTACTACACAACCACAGGTACACACACTGTACTACACAACCACAGGTACGCACACTGTACTACACAACCCCAGGTACGCACACTGTACTACACAACCGCAGGTACGCACACTGTACTACACAACCCCAGGTACGCACACTGTACTACACAACCCCAGGTACGCACACTGTACTACACAACCCCAGGTACGCACACTGTACTACACAACCCCAGGTACGCACACTGTACTACACAACCGCAGGTACGCACACTGTACTACACAACCGCAGGTACGCACACTGTACTACACAACCCCAGGTACGCACACTGTACTACACAACCCCAGGTACGCACACTGTACTACACAACCCCAGGTACGCACACTGTACTACACAACCCCAGGTACGCACACTGTACTACACAACCCCAGGTACACACACTGTACTACACAACCCCAGGTACACACACTGTACTACACAACCACAGGTACACACACTGTACTACACAACCACAGGTACACACACTGTACAACCACAGGTACACACACTGTACTACACAACCACAGGTACGCACACTGTACTACACAACCCCAGGTACGCACACTGTACTACACAACCGCAGGTACGCACACTGTACTACACAACCCCAGGTACGCACACTGTACTACACAACCGCAGGTACGCACACTGTACTACACAACCCCAGGTACGCACACTGTACTACACAACCCCAGGTACGCACACTGTACTACACAACCCCAGGTACACACACTGTACTACACAACCACAGGTACTCACACTGTACTACACAACCACAGGTACACACACTGTACTACACAACCACAGGTACACACACTGTACTACACAACCCCAGGTACGCACACTGTACTACACAACCCCAGGTACGCACACTGTACTACACAACCCCAGGTACGCACACTGTACTACACAACCCCAGGTACACACACTGTACTACACAACCCCAGGTACACACACTGTACTACACAACCCCAGGTACACACGCTGTACTACACAACCCCAGGTACGCACACTGTACTACACAACCCCAGGTACACACACTGTACTACACAACCCCAGGTACACACACTGTACTACACAACCCCAGGTACACACACTGTACTACACAACCACAGGTACACACACTGTACTACACAACCACAGGTACACACACTGTACTACACAACCTCAGGTACACACACTGTACTACACAACCTCAGGTACACACACTGTACTACACAACCACAGGTACACACACTGTACTACACAACCACAGGTACACACACTGTACTACAAAACCGCAGGTACACACACTGTACTACACAACCACAGGTACACACACTGTACTACACAACCACAGGTACACACACTGTACAACCACAGGTACACACACTGTACTACACAACCACAGGTACACACACTGTACAACCACAGGTACACACACTGTACTACACAACCACAGGTACACACACTGTACTACACAACCCCAGGTACACACACTGTATTACACAACCCCAGGTACACACTCTGTACTACACAACCACAGGTACGCACACTGTACAACCACAGGTACACACACTGTACTACACAACCACAGGTACACACACTGTACAACCACAGGTACACACACTGTACTACACAACCACAGGTACACACACTGTACTACACAACCGCAGGTACACACACTGTACTACACAACCGCAGGTACACACACTGTACTACACAACCCCAGGTACACACACTGTACTACACAACCCCAGGTACACACACTGTACTACACAACCCCAGGTACACACACTGTACTACACAACCGCAGGTACACACACTGTACTACACAACCCCAGGTACACACACTGTATTACACAACCCCAGGTACGCACACTGTACTACACAACCCCAGGTACACACACTGTACTACACAACCCCAGGTACACACACTGTACTACACAACCACAGGTACACACACTGTACTACACAACCACAGGTACACACACTGTACTACACAACCACAGGTACACACACTGTACAACCACAGGTACACACACTGTACTACACAACCGCAGGTACACACACTGTACTACACAACCACAGGTACACACACTGTACTACACAACCCCAGGTACACACACTGTACTACACAACCCCAGGTACACACACTGTACTACACAACCACAGGTACACACACTGTACTACACAACCACAGGTACACACACTGTACTACACAACCACAGGTACACACACTGTACTACACAACCCCAGGTACACACACTGTACTACACAACCACAGGTACACACACTGTACTACACAACCACAGGTACACACACTGTACTACACAACCACAGGTACACACACTGTACAACCACAGGTACACACACTGTACTACACAACCACAGGTACACACACTGTACTACACAACCACAGGTACACACACTGTACAACCACAGGTACACACACTGTACTACACAACCACAGGTACACACACTGTACTACACAACCCCAGGTACACACACTGTATCACACAACCCCAGGTACACACACTGTACTACACAACCACAGGTACACACACTGTACAACCACAGGTACACACACTGTACTACACAACCACAGGTACACACACTGTACTACACAACCACAGGTACACACACTGTACAACCGCAGGTACACACACTGTACTACACAACCCCAGGTACACACACTGTATTACACAACCCCAGGTACGCACACTGTATTACACAACCCCAGGTACGCACACTGTACTACACAACCACAGGTACACACACTGTACTACACAACCTCAGGTACACACACTGTACTACACAACCACAGGTACACACACTGTACTACACAACCACAGGTACACACACTGTACTACACAACCCCAGGTACACACACTGTACTACACAACCCCAGGTACACACACTGTACTACACAACCACAGGTACACACACTGTACTACACAACCACAGGTACACACACTGTACTACACAACCCCAGGTACACACACTGTACTACACAACCACAGGTACACACACTGTACTACACAACCACAGGTACACACACTGTACTACACAACCCCAGGTACACACACTGTACTACACAACCCCAGGTACACACACTGTACTACACAACCACAGGTACACACACTGTACTACACAACCACAGGTACACACACTGTACAACCACAGGTACACACACTGTACTACACAACCACAGGTACACACACTGTACTACACAACCACAGGTACACACACTGTACAACCACAGGTACACACACTGTACTACACAACCACAGGTACACACACTGTACTACACAACCCCAGGTACACACACTGTATCACACAACCCCAGGTACACACACTGTACTACACAACCACAGGTACACACACTGTACAACCACAGGTACACACACTGTACTACACAACCACAGGTACACACACTGTACTACACAACCACAGGTACACACACTGTACAACCACAGGTACACACACTGTACTACACAACCACAGGTACACACACTGTACTACACAACCCCAGGTACACACACTGTATTACACAACCCCAGGTACACACTCTGTACTACACAACCACAGGTACGCACACTGTACAACCACAGGTACACACACTGTACTACACAACCACAGGTACACACACTGTACAACCACAGGTACACACACTGTACTACACAACCGCAGGTACACACACTGTACTACACAACCGCAGGTACACACACTGTACTACACAACCGCAGGTACACACACTGTACTACACAACCGCAGGTACACACACTGTACTACACAACCCCAGGTACACACACTGTATTACACAACCCCAGGTACGCACACTGTACTACACAACCCCAGGTACACACACTGTATTACACAACCCCAGGTACGCACACTGTACTACACAACCCCAGGTACACACACTGTACTACACAACCCCAGGTACACACGCTGTACTACACAACCCCAGGTACACACGCTGTACTACACAACCCCAGGTACACACACTGTACTACACAACCACAGGTACACACACTGTACTACACAACCACAGGTACACACACTGTACTACACAACCGCAGGTACACACACTGTACAACCACAGGTACACACACTGTACTACACAACCCCAGGTACACACACTGTACTACACAACCACAGGTACACACACTGTACTACACAACCACAGGTACACACACTGTACTACACAACCTCAGGTACACACACTGTACAACCACAGGTACACACACTGTACTACACAACCACAGGTACACACACTGTACTACACAACCACAGGTACACACACTGTACAACCACAGGTACACACACTGTACTACACAACCGCAGGTACACACACTGTACTACACAACCACAGGTACACACACTGTACTACACAACCCCAGGTACACACACTGTACTACACAACCCCAGGTACACACACTGTACTACACAACCACAGGTACACACACTGTACTACACAACCACAGGTACACACACTGTACTACACAACCACAGGTACACACACTGTACTACACAACCCCAGGTACACACACTGTACTACACAACCACAGGTACACACACTGTACTACACAACCACAGGTACACACACTGTACAACCACAGGTACACACACTGTACTACACAACCCCAGGTACACACACTGTACTACACAACCACAGGTACACACACTGTACAACCACAGGTACACACACTGTACTACACAACCACAGGTACACACACTGTACTACACAACCACAGGTACACACACTGTACAACCACAGGTACACACACTGTACTACACAACCACAGGTACACACACTGTACTACACAACCCCAGGTACACACACTGTATTACACAACCCCAGGTACACACTCTGTACTACACAACCACAGGTACGCACACTGTACAACCACAGGTACACACACTGTACTACACAACCGCAGGTACACACACTGTACTACACAACCGCAGGTACACACACTGTACTACACAACCGCAGGTACACACACTGTACTACACAACCCCAGGTACACACACTGTACTACACAACCCCAGGTACACACACGGTACTACACAACCCCAGGTACACACACTGTACTACACAACCGCAGGTACACACACTGTACTACACAACCCCAGGTACACACACTGTACAACCACAGGTACACACACTGTACTACACAACCCCAGGTACACACACTGTACTACACAACCCCAGGTACGCACACTGTACTACACAACCGCAGGTACGCACACTGTACTACACAACCACAGGTACGCACACTGTACTACACAACCCCAGGTACGCACACTGTACTACACAACCCCAGGTACGCACACTGTACTACACAACCCCAGGTACGCACACTGTACTACACAACCCCAGGTACGCACACTGTACTACACAACCCCAGGTACGCACACTGTACTACACAACCCCAGGTACGCACACTGTACTACACAACCCCAGGTACACACACTGTACTACACAACCCCAGGTACACACACTGTACTACACAACCCCAGGTACACACACTGTACTACACAACCACAGGTACACACACTGTACAACCACAGGTACACACACTGTACAACCACAGGTACACACACTGTACTACACAACCCCAGGTACGCACACTGTACTACACAACCGCAGGTACGCACACTGTACTACACAACCCCAGGTACGCACACTGTACTACACAACCGCAGGTACGCACACTGTACTACACAACCCCAGGTACGCACACTGTACTACACAACCCCAGGTACGCACACTGTACTACACAACCCCAGGTACGCACACTGTACTACACAACCCCAGGTACACACACTGTACTACACAACCCCAGGTACACACACTGTACTACACAACCACAGGTACACACACTGTACAACCACAGGTACACACACTGTACTACACAACCACAGGTACACACACTGTACTACACAACCACAGGTACACACACTGTACTACACAACCCCAGGTACGCACACTGTACTACACAACCCCAGGTACACACACTGTACTACACAACCCCAGGTACACACACTGTATTACACAACCCCAGGTACGCACACTGTACTACACAACCCCAGGTACACACACTGTACTACACAACCCCAGGTACACACGCTGTACTACACAACCCCAGGTACACACACTGTACTACACAACCCCAGGTACACACACTGTACTACACAACCCCAGGTACACACACTGTACTACACAACCCCAGGTACACACACTGTACTACACAACCCCAGGTACACACACTGTACTACACAACCACAGGTACACACACTGTACTACACAACCTCAGGTACACACACTGTACTACACAACCTCAGGTACACACACTGTACTACACAACCACAGGTACACACACTGTACTACACAACCACAGGTACACACACTGTACTACACAACCGCAGGTACACACACTGTACAACCACAGGTACACACACTGTACTACACAACCGCAGGTACACACACTGTACTACACAACCGCAGGTACACACACTGTACTACACAACCCCAGGTACACACACTGTACTACACAACCCCAGGTACACACACTGTACTACACAACCACAGGTACACACACTGTACTACACAACCACAGGTACACACACTGTACTACACAACCCCAGGTACACACACTGTACTACACAACCCCAGGTACACACACTGTACTACACAACCACAGGTACACACACTGTACAACCACAGGTACACACACTGTACTACACAACCACAGGTACACACACTGTACAACCACAGGTACACACACTGTACTACACAACCACAGGTACACACACTGTACTACACAACCCCAGGTACACACACTGTATTACACAACCCCAGGTACACACTCTGTACTACACAACCACAGGTACGCACACTGTACAACCACAGGTACACACACTGTACTACACAACCACAGGTACACACACTGTACAACCACAGGTACACACACTGTACTACACAACCGCAGGTACACACACTGTACTACACAACCGCAGGTACACACACTGTACTACACAACCGCAGGTACACACACTGTACTACACAACCCCAGGTACACACACTGTACTACACAACCCCAGGTACACACACTGTACTACACAACCCCAGGTACACACACTGTACTACACAACCGCAGGTACACACACTGTACTACACAACCCCAGGTACACACACTGTACAACCACAGGTACACACACTGTACTACACAACCCCAGGTACACACACTGTATTACACAACCCCAGGTACGCACACTGTACTACACAACCCCAGGTACACACACTGTACTACACAACCCCAGGTACACACGCTGTACTACACAATCCCAGGTACACACACTGTACTACACAACCCCAGGTACACACACTGTACTACACAACCACAGGTACACACACTGTACTACACAACCACAGGTACACACACTGTACTACACAACCACAGGTACACACACTGTACTACACAACCACAGGTACACACACTGTACTACACAACCTCAGGTACACACACTGTACTACACAACCGCAGGTACACACACTGTACTACACAACCGCAGGTACACACACTGTACTACACAACCGCAGGTACACACACTGTACTACACAACCCCAGGTACACACACTGTACTACACAACCCCAGGTACACACACTGTACTACACAACCGCAGGTACACACACTGTACTACACAACCCCAGGTACACACACTGTACAACCACAGGTACACACACTGTACTACACAACCCCAGGTACACACACTGTATTACACAACCCCAGGTACGCACACTGTACTACACAACCCCAGGTACACACGCTGTACTACACAACCCCAGGTACACACGCTGTACTACACAACCCCAGGTACACACACTGTACTACACAACCCCAGGTACACACACTGTACTACACAACCACAGGTACACACACTGTACTACACAACCCCAGGTACACACACTGTACTACACAACCACAGGTACACACACTGTACTACACAACCTCAGGTACACACACTGTACTACACAACCTCAGGTACACACACTGTACTACACAACCTCAGGTACACACACTGTACTACACAACCACAGGTACACACACTGTACTACACAACCACAGGTACACACACTGTACTACACAACCGCAGGTACACACACTGTACAACCACAGGTACACACACTGTACTACACAACCGCAGGTACACACACTGTACTACACAACCACAGGTACACACACTGTACTACACAACCCCAGGTACACACACTGTACTACACAACCCCAGGTACACACACTGTACTACACAACCACAGGTACACACACTGTACTACACAACCACAGGTACACACACTGTACTACACAACCACAGGTACACACACTGTACTACACAACCCCAGGTACACACACTGTACTACACAACCACAGGTACACACACTGTACTACACAACCACAGGTACACACACTGTACAACCACAGGTACACACACTGTACTACACAACCACAGGTACACACACTGTACAACCACAGGTACACACACTGTACTACACAACCCCAGGTACGCACACTGTACTACACAACCGCAGGTACACACACTGTACTACACAACCCCAGGTACGCACACTGTACTACACAACCACAGGTACACACACTGTACTACACAACCACAGGTACACACACTGTACAACCACAGGTACACGCACTGTACTACACAACCGCAGGTACACGCACTGTACTACACAACCACAGGTACACACACTGTACTACACAACCACAGGTACACACACTGTACTACACAACCACAGGTACACACACTGTACAACCACAGGTACACGCACTGTACTACACAACCGCAGGTACACGCACTGTACTACACAACCACAGGTACACACACTGTACTACACAACCCCAGGTACACACACTGTACTACACAACCCCAGGTACACACACTGTACTACACAACCCCAGGTACACACACTGTACTACACAACCACAGGTACACACACTGTACTACACAACCCCAGGTACGCACACTGTACTACACAACCGCAGGTACGCACACTGTACTACACAACCACAGGTACGCACACTGTACTACACAACCCCAGGTACACACACTGTACTACACAACCCCAGGTACGCACACTGTACTACACAACCCCAGGTACGCACACTGTACTACACAACCCCAGGTACGCACACTGTACTACACAACCCCAGGTACGCACACTGTACTACACAACCCCAGGTACACACACTGTACTACACAACCCCAGGTACGCACACAGGTACGCACACTGTACTACACAACCCCAGGTACACACACTGTACTACACAACCCCAGGTACGCACACTGTACTACACAACCCCAGGTACACACACTGTACTACACAACCCCAGGTACACACACTGTATTACACAACCACAGGTACACACACTGTACAACCACAGGTACACACACTGTACAACCACAGGTACACACACTGTACTACACAACCCCAGGTACGCACACTGTACTACACAACCCCAGGTACGCACACTGTACTACACAACCCCAGGTACACACACTGTACTACACAACCCCAGGTACACACACTGTACTACACAACCACAGGTACACACACTGTACAACCACAGGTACACACACTGTACTACACAACCACAGGTACACACACTGTACTACACAACCACAGGTACACACACTGTACTACACAACCCCAGGTACACACACTGTACTACACAACCCCAGGTACGCACACTGTACTACACAACCCCAGGTACACACACTGTATTACACAACCCCAGGTACGCACACTGTACTACACAACCCCAGGTACACACACTGTACTACACAACCCCAGGTACACACGCTGTACTACACAACCCCAGGTACACACACTGTACTACACAACCCCAGGTACACACACTGTACTACACAACCACAGGTACACACACTGTACTACACAACCACAGGTACACACACTGTACTACACAACCACAGGTACACACACTGTACTACACAACCTCAGGTACACACACTGTACTACACAACCACAGGTACACACACTGTACAACCACAGGTACACACACTGTACTACACAACCACAGGTACACACACTGTACTACACAACCACAGGTACACACACTGTACAACCACAGGTACACACACTGTACTACACAACCGCAGGTACACACACTGTACTACACAACCACAGGTACACACACTGTACTACACAACCCCAGGTACACACACTGTACTACACAACCCCAGGTACACACACTGTACTACACAACCACAGGTACACACACTGTACTACACAACCACAGGTACACACACTGTACTACACAACCACAGGTACACACACTGTACAACCACAGGTACACACACTGTACTACACAACCACAGGTACACACACTGTACTACACAACCACAGGTACGCACACTGTACTACACAACCCCAGGTACGCACACTGTACTACACAACCCCAGGTACGCACACTGTATTACACAACCCCAGGTACGCACACTGTACTACACAACCCCAGGTACACACACTGTACTACACAACCCCAGGTACACACACTGTACTACACAACCCCAGGTACAGACACTGTACTACACAACCCCAGGTACACACACTGTACTACACAACCCCAGGTACGCACACTGTACTACACAACCCCAGGTACGCACACTGTACTACACAACCCCAGGTACGCACACTGTACTACACAACCCCAGGTACACACACTGTACTACACAACCCCAGGTACACACACTGTACTACACAACCCCAGGTACACACACTGTACTACACAACCCCAGGTACACACACTGTACTACACAACCACAGGTACACACACTGTACAACCACAGGTACACACACTGTACAACCACAGGTACACACACTGTACTACACAACCACAGGTACGCACACTGTACTACACAACCCCAGGTACACACACTGTACTACACAACCCCAGGTACGCACACTGTACTACACAACCGCAGGTACGCACACTGTACTACACAACCCCAGGTACGCACACTGTACTACACAACCCCAGGTACGCACACTGTACTACACAACCCCAGGTACGCACACTGTACTACACAACCCCAGGTACACACACTGTACTACACAACCCCAGGTACACACACTGTACTACACAACCACAGGTACACACACTGTACAACCACAGGTACACACACTGTACTACACAACCACAGGTACACACACTGTACTACACAACCACAGGTACACACACTGTACTACACAACCCCAGGTACGCACACTGTACTACACAACCCCAGGTACGCACACTGTACTACACAACCCCAGGTACACACACTGTATTACACAACCCCAGGTACGCACACTGTACTACACAACCCCAGGTACACACACTGTACTACACAACCCCAGGTACACACGCTGTACTACACAACCCCAGGTACGCACACTGTACTACACAACCCCAGGTACACACACTGTACTACACAACCCCAGGTACACACACTGTACTACACAACCCCAGGTACACACACTGTACTACACAACCACAGGTACACACACTGTACTACACAACCACAGGTACACACACTGTACTACACAACCTCAGGTACACACACTGTACTACACAACCGCAGGTACACACACTGTACTACACAACCACAGGTACACACACTGTACTACACAACCGCAGGTACACACACTGTACTACACAACCACAGGTACACACACTGTACTACACAACCACAGGTACACACACTGTACAACCACAGGTACACACACTGTACTACACAACCACAGGTACACACACTGTACAACCACAGGTACACACACTGTACTACACAACCACAGGTACACACACTGTACTACACAACCCCAGGTACACACACTGTATTACACAACCCCAGGTACACACTCTGTACTACACAACCACAGGTACGCACACTGTACAACCACAGGTACACACACTGTACTACACAACCACAGGTACACACACTGTACAACCACAGGTACACACACTGTACTACACAACCACAGGTACACACACTGTACTACACAACCGCAGGTACACACACTGTACTACACAACCGCAGGTACACACACTGTACTACACAACCGCAGGTACACACACTGTACTACACAACCCCAGGTACACACACTGTACTACACAACCCCAGGTACACACACTGTACTACACAACCCCAGGTACACACACTGTACTACACAACCGCAGGTACACACACTGTACTACACAACCCCAGGTACACACACTGTATTACACAAGCCCAGGTACGCACACTGTACTACACAACCCCAGGTACACACACTGTACTACACAACCCCAGGTACACACACTGTACTACACAACCACAGGTACACACACTGTACTACACAACCACAGGTACACACACTGTACTACACAACCCCAGGTACACACACTGTACTACACAACCACAGGTACACACACTGTACTACACAACCCCAGGTACGCACACTGTACTACACAACCGCAGGTACGCACACTGTACTACACCACCCCAGGTACGCACACTGTACTACACAACCGCAGGTACGCACACTGTACTACACAACCCCAGGTACACACACTGTATTACACAACCCCAGGTACGCACACTGTACTACACAACCCCAGGTACACACACTGTACTACACAACCCCAGGTACACACACTGTACTACACAACCACAGGTACACACACTGTACTACACAACCCCAGGTACACACACTGTACTACACAACCCCAGGTACACACACTGTACTACACAACCACAGGTACACACACTGTACTACACAACCCCAGGTACGCACACTGTACTACACAACCGCAGGTACGCACACTGTACTACACAACCACAGGTACGCACACTGTACTACACAACCCCAGGTACACACACTGTACTACACAACCCCAGGTACGCACACTGTACTACACAACCCCAGGTACACACACTGTACTACACAACCCCAGGTACGCACACTGTACTACACAACCCCAGGTACGCACACTGTACTACACAACCCCAGGTACACACACTGTACTACACAACCCCAGGTACGCACACAGGTACGCACACTGTACTACACAACCCCAGGTACACACACTGTACTACACAACCCCAGGTACGCACACTGTACTACACAACCCCAGGTACGCACACTGTACTACACAACCCCAGGTACACACACTGTACTACACAACCCCAGGTACACACACTGTATTACACAACCACAGGTACACACACTGTACAACCACAGGTACACACACTGTACAACCACAGGTACACACACTGTACTACACAACCCCAGGTACGCACACTGTACTACACAACCCCAGGTACGCACACTGTACTACACAACCCCAGGTACACACACTGTACTACACAACCCCAGGTACACACACTGTACTACACAACCACAGGTACACACACTGTACAACCACAGGTACACACACTGTACTACACAACCACATGTACACACACTGTACTACACAACCACAGGTACACACACTGTACTACACAACCCCAGGTACACACACTGTACTACACAACCCCAGGTACGCACACTGTACTACACAACCCCAGGTACACACACTGTATTACACAACCCCAGGTACGCACACTGTACTACACAACCCCAGGTACACACACTGTACTACACAACCCCAGGTACACACGCTGTACTACACAACCCCAGGTACACACACTGTACTACACAACCCCAGGTACACACACTGTACTACACAACCACAGGTACACACACTGTACTACACAACCACAGGTACACACACTGTACTACACAACCACAGGTACACACACTGTACTACACAACCTCAGGTACACACACTGTACTACACAACCACAGGTACACACACTGTACAACCACAGGTACACACACTGTACTACACAACCACAGGTACACACACTGTACTACACAACCACAGGTACACACACTGTACAACCACAGGTACACACACTGTACTACACAACCGCAGGTACACACACTGTACTACACAACCACAGGTACACACACTGTACTACACAACCCCAGGTACACACACTGTACTACACAACCCCAGGTACACACACTGTACTACACAACCACAGGTACACACACTGTACTACACAACCACAGGTACACACACTGTACTACACAACCACAGGTACACACACTGTACAACCACAGGTACACACACTGTACTACACAACCACAGGTACACACACTGTACTACACAACCACAGGTACACACACTGTACTACACAACCCCAGGTACACACACTGTACTACACAACCCCAGGTACGCACACTGTACTACACAACCCCAGGTACACACACTGTATTACACAACCCCAGGTACGCACACTGTACTACACAACCCCAGGTACACACACTGTACTACACAACCCCAGGTACACACACTGTACTACACAACCCCAGGTACAGACACTGTACTACACAACCCCAGGTACACACACTGTACTACACAACCACAGGTACACACACTGTACTACACAACCCCAGGTACACACACTGTACTACACAACCACAGGTACACACACTGTACTACACAACCACAGGTACACACACTGTACTACACAACCACAGGTACACACACTGTACAACCACAGGTACACACACTGTACTACACAACCGCAGGTACACGCACTGTACTACACAACCACAGGTACACACACTGTACTACACAACCCCAGGTACACACACTGTACTACACAACCCCAGGTACACACACTGTACTACACAACCACAGGTACACACACTGTACTACACAACCACAGGTACACACACTGTACTACACAACCCCAGGTACGCACACTGTACTACACAACCGCAGGTACGCACACTGTACTACACAACCACAGGTACGCACACTGTACTACACAACCCCAGGTACGCACACTGTACTACACAACCCCAGGTACGCACACTGTACTACACAACCCCAGGTACGCACACTGTACTACACAACCCCAGGTACGCACACTGTACTACACAACCCCAGGTACGCACACTGTACTACACAACCCCAGGTACGCACACTGTACTACACAACCCCAGGTACGCACACTGTACTACACAACCCCAGGTACGCACACTGTACTACACAACCCCAGGTACACACACTGTACTACACAACCCCAGGTACACACACTGTACTACACAACCCCAGGTACACACACTGTACTACACAACCCCAGGTACACACACTGTACAACCACAGGTACACACACTGTACAACCACAGGTACACACACTGTACTACACAACCACAGGTACGCACACTGTACTACACAACCCCAGGTACGCACACTGTACTACACAACCGCAGGTACGCACACTGTACTACACAACCCCAGGTACGCACACTGTACTACACAACCGCAGGTACGCACACTGTACTACACAACCCCAGGTACGCACACTGTACTACACAACCCCAGGTACGCACACTGTACTACACAACCCCAGGTACGCACACTGTACTACACAACCCCAGGTACGCACACTGTACTACACAACCCCAGGTACACACACTGTACTACACAACCACAGGTACACACACTGTACAACCACAGGTACACACACTGTACTACACAACCACAGGTACACACACTGTACTACACAACCACAGGTACACACACTGTACTACACAACCCCAGGTACGCACACTGTACTACACAACCCCAGGTACGCACACTGTACTACACAACCCCAGGTACACACACTGTATTACACAACCCCAGGTACGCACACTGTACTACACAACCCCAGGTACACACACTGTACTACACAACCCCAGGTACACACGCTGTACTACACAACCCCAGGTACGCACACTGTACTACACAACCCCAGGTACACACACTGTACTACACAACCCCAGGTACACACACTGTACTACACAACCCCAGGTACACACACTGTACTACACAACCACAGGTACACACACTGTACTACACAACCACAGGTACACACACTGTACTACACAACCTCAGGTACACACACTGTACTACACAACCTCAGGTACACACACTGTACTACACAACCACAGGTACACACACTGTACTACACAACCACAGGTACACACACTGTACTACACAACCGCAGGTACACACACTGTACTACACAACCACAGGTACACACACTGTACTACACAACCACAGGTACACACACTGTACAACCACAGGTACACACACTGTACTACACAACCACAGGTACACACACTGTACAACCACAGGTACACACACTGTACTACACAACCCCAGGTACACACACTGTATTACACAACCCCAGGTACACACTCTGTACTACACAACCACAGGTACGCACACTGTACAACCACAGGTACACACACTGTACTACACAACCACAGGTACACACACTGTACAACCACAGGTACACACACTGTACTACACAACCACAGGTACACACACTGTACTACACAACCGCAGGTACACACACTGTACTACACAACCGCAGGTACACACACTGTACTACACAACCGCAGGTACGCACACTGTACTACACAACCCCAGGTACACACACTGTACTACACAACCCCAGGTACACACACTGTACTACACAACCCCAGGTACACACACTGTACTACACAACCGCAGGTACACACACTGTACTACACAACCCCAGGTACACACACTGTATTACACAACCCCAGGTACGCACACTGTACTACACAACCCCAGGTACACACACTGTACTACACAACCCCAGGTACACACACTGTACTACACAACCACAGGTACACACACTGTACTACACAACCACAGGTACACACACTGTACTACACAACCTCAGGTACACACACTGTACTACACAACCACAGGTACACACACTGTACAACCACAGGTACACACACTGTACTACACAACCACAGGTACACACACTGTACTACACAACCACAGGTACACACACTGTACAACCACAGGTACACACACTGTACTACACAACCGCAGGTACACACACTGTACTACACAACCCCAGGTACACACACTGTACTACACAACCCCAGGTACACACACTGTACTACACAACCACAGGTACACACACTGTACTACACAACCACAGGTACACACACTGTACTACACAACCACAGGTACACACACTGTACTACACAACCCCAGGTACACACACTGTACTACACAACCCCAGGTACACACACTGTACTACACAACCACAGGTACACACACTGTACTACACAACCACAGGTACACACACTGTACAACCACAGGTACACACACTGTACTACACAACCACAGGTACACACACTGTACTACACAACCACAGGTACACACACTGTACAACCACAGGTACACACACTGTACTACACAACCACAGGTACACACACTGTACTACACAACCCCAGGTACACACACTGTATCACACAACCACAGGTACACACACTGTACTACACAACCACAGGTACACACACTGTACAACCACAGGTACACACACTGTACTACACAACCACAGGTACACACACTGTACTACACAACCACAGGTACACACACTGTACAACCACAGGTACACACACTGTACTACACAACCACAGGTACACACACTGTACTACACAACCCCAGGTACACACACTGTATTACACAACCCCAGGTACACACTCTGTACTACACAACCACAGGTACGCACACTGTACAACCACAGGTACACACACTGTACTACACAACCACAGGTACACACACTGTACAACCACAGGTACACACACTGTACTACACAACCGCAGGTACACACACTGTACTACACAACCGCAGGTACACACACTGTACTACACAACCGCAGGTACACACACTGTACTACACAACCGCAGGTACACACACTGTACTACACAACCCCAGGTACACACACTGTATTACACAACCCCAGGTACGCACACTGTACTACACAACCCCAGGTACACACACTGTATTACACAACCCCAGGTACGCACACTGTACTACACAACCCCAGGTACACACACTGTACTACACAACCCCAGGTACACACGCTGTACTACACAACCCCAGGTACACACGCTGTACTACACAACCCCAGGTACACACACTGTACTACACAACCACAGGTACACACACTGTACTACACAACCACAGGTACACACACTGTACTACACAACCACAGGTACACACACTGTACTACACAACCCCAGGTACGCACACTGTACTACACAACCCCAGGTACACACACTGTATTACACAACCCCAGGTACGCACACTGTACTACACAACCCCAGGTACACACACTGTACTACACAACCCCAGGTACACACACTGTACTACACAACCCCAGGTACAGACACTGTACTACACAACCCCAGGTACACACACTGTACTACACAACCACAGGTACACACACTGTACTACACAACCACAGGTACACACACTGTACTACACAACCACAGGTACACACACTGTACTACACAACCACAGGTACACACACTGTACAACCACAGGTACACACACTGTACTACACAACCGCAGGTACACGCACTGTACTACACAACCACAGGTACACACACTGTACTACACAACCCCAGGTACACACACTGTACTACACAACCCCAGGTACACACACTGTACTACACAACCACAGGTACACACACTGTACTACACAACCACAGGTACGCACACTGTACTACACAACCCCAGGTACGCACACTGTACTACACAACCGCAGGTACGCACACTGTACTACACAACCGCAGGTACGCACACTGTACTACACAACCACAGGTACGCACACTGTACTACACAACCCCAGGTACGCACACTGTACTACACAACCCCAGGTACGCACACTGTACTACACAACCGCAGGTACGCACACTGTACTACACAACCCCAGGTACGCACACTGTACTACACAACCGCAGGTACGCACACTGTACTACACAACCCCAGGTACGCACACTGTACTACACAACCCCAGGTACGCACACTGTACTACACAACCCCAGGTACGCACACTGTACTACACAACCCCAGGTACACACACTGTACTACACAACCCCAGGTACACACACTGTACTACACAACCCCAGGTACACACACTGTACTACACAACCACAGGTACACACACTGTACAACCACAGGTACACACACTGTACAACCACAGGTACACACACTGTACTACACAACCACAGGTACGCACACTGTACTACACAACCCCAGGTACGCACACTGTACTACACAACCGCAGGTACGCACACTGTACTACACAACCCCAGGTACGCACACTGTACTACACAACCGCAGGTACGCACACTGTACTACACAACCCCAGGTACGCACACTGTACTACACAACCCCAGGTACGCACACTGTACTACACAACCCCAGGTACGCACACTGTACTACACAACCCCAGGTACACACACTGTACTACACAACCCCAGGTACACACACTGTACTACACAACCACAGGTACACA
Organism: Telmatherina bonti; assembly: GCF_933228915.1. NCBI lineage: Eukaryota > Metazoa > Chordata > Actinopteri > Atheriniformes > Telmatherinidae > Telmatherina > Telmatherina bonti. The sequence goes on from NC_136613.1 coordinate 1,347,128, forward strand.
CACTGTACAACCACAGGTACACACACTGTACTACACAACCACAGGTACACACACTGTACTACACAACCACAGGTACACACACTGTACTACACAACCCCAGGTACGCACACTGTACTACACAACCCCAGGTACGCACACTGTACTACACAACCCCAGGTACGCACACTGTATTACACAACCCCAGGTACGCACACTGTACTACACAACCCCAGGTACACACGCTGTACTACACAACCCCAGGTACACACGCTGTACTACACAACCCCAGGTACACACACTGTACTACACAACCCCAGGTACACACACTGTACTACACAACCCCAGGTACACACACTGTACTACACGACCCCAGGTACACACACTGTACTACACGACCACAGGTACACACACTGTACTACACGACCACAGGTACACACACTGTACTACACAACCTCAGGTACACACACTGTACTACACAACCTCAGGTACACACACTGTACTACACAACCACAGGTACACACACTGTACTACACAACCACAGGTACACACACTGTACTACACAACCGCAGGTACACACACTGTACAACCACAGGTACACACACTGTACTACACAACCGCAGGTACACACACTGTACTACACAACCACAGGTACACACACTGTACTACACAACCCCAGGTACACACACTGTACTACACAACCACAGGTACACACACTGTACTACACAACCACAGGTACACACACTGTACTACACAACCACAGGTACACACACTGTACTACACAACCACAGGTACACACACTGTACTACACAACCCCAGGTACACACACTGTACTACACAACCACAGGTACACACACTGTACAACCACAGGTACACACACTGTACTACACAACCACAGGTACACACACTGTACAACCACAGGTACACACACTGTACTACACAACCACAGGTACACACACTGTACTACACAACCCCAGGTACACACACTGTATTACACAACCCCAGGTACACACTCTGTACTACACAACCACAGGTACGCACACTGTACAACCACAGGTACACACACTGTACTACACAACCACAGGTACACACACTGTACAACCACAGGTACACACACTGTACTACACAACCGCAGGTACACACACTGTACTACACAACCGCAGGTACACACACTGTACTACACAACCGTAGGTACACACACTGTACTACACAACCGCAGGTACACACACTGTACTACACAACCCCAGGTACACACACTGTACTACACAACCCCAGGTACACACACTGTACTACACAACCGCAGGTACACACACTGTACTACACAACCCCAGGTACACACACTGTATTACACAACCCCAGGTACGCACACTGTACTACACAACCCCAGGTACACACACTGTACTACACAACCACAGGTACACACACTGTACTACACAACCACAGGTACACACACTGTACTACACAACCTCAGGTACACACACTGTACTACACAACCACAGGTACACACACTGTACAACCACAGGTACACACACTGTACTACACAACCACAGGTACACACACTGTACTACACAACCACAGGTACACACACTGTACAACCACAGGTACACACACTGTACTACACAACCGCAGGTACACACACTGTACTACACAACCACAGGTACACACACTGTACTACACAACCCCAGGTACACACACTGTACTACACAACCCCAGGTACACACACTGTACTACACAACCCCAGGTACACACACTGTACTACACAACCACAGGTACACACACTGTACTACACAACCACAGGTACACACACTGTACTACACAACCCCAGGTACACACACTGTACTACACAACCACAGGTACACACACTGTACTACACAACCACAGGTACACACACTGTACTACACAACCACAGGTACACACACTGTACAACCACAGGTACACACACTGTACTACACAACCACAGGTACACACACTGTACTACACAACCACAGGTACACACACTGTACAACCACAGGTACACACACTGTACTACACAACCACAGGTACACACACTGTACTACACAACCCCAGGTACACACACTGTATCACACAACCCCAGGTACACACACTGTACTACACAACCACAGGTACACACACTGTACAACCACAGGTACACACACTGTACTACACAACCACAGGTACACACACTGTACTACACAACCACAGGTACACACACGCTACAACCACAGGTACACACGCTGTACTACACAACCCCAGGTACACACACTGTACTACACAACCACAGGTACACACACTGTACTACACAACCACAGGTACACACACTGTACTACACAACCACAGGTACACACACTGTACTACACAACCCCAGGTACGCACACTGTACTACACAACCCCAGGTACACACACTGTATTACACAACCCCAGGTACGCACACTGTACTACACAACCCCAGGTACACACACTGTACTACACAACCCCAGGTACACACACTGTACTACACAACCCCAGGTACAGACACTGTACTACACAACCCCAGGTACACACACTGTACTACACAACCACAGGTACACACACTGTACTACACAACCACAGGTACACACACTGTACTACACAACCACAGGTACACACACTGTACTACACAACCACAGGTACACACACTGTACAACCACAGGTACACACACTGTACTACACAACCGCAGGTACACGCACTGTACTACACAACCACAGGTACACACACTGTACTACACAACCCCAGGTACACACACTGTACTACACAACCCCAGGTACACACACTGTACTACACAACCACAGGTACACACACTGTACTACACAACCACAGGTACGCACACTGTACTACACAACCCCAGGTACGCACACTGTACTACACAACCGCAGGTACGCACACTGTACTACACAACCGCAGGTACGCACACTGTACTACACAACCACAGGTACGCACACTGTACTACACAACCCCAGGTACGCACACTGTACTACACAACCCCAGGTACGCACACTGTACTACACAACCGCAGGTACGCACACTGTACTACACAACCCCAGGTACGCACACTGTACTACACAACCGCAGGTACGCACACTGTACTACACAACCCCAGGTACGCACACTGTACTACACAACCCCAGGTACGCACACTGTACTACACAACCCCAGGTACGCACACTGTACTACACAACCCCAGGTACACACACTGTACTACACAACCCCAGGTACACACACTGTACTACACAACCCCAGGTACACACACTGTACTACACAACCACAGGTACACACACTGTACAACCACAGGTACACACACTGTACAACCACAGGTACACACACTGTACTACACAACCACAGGTACGCACACTGTACTACACAACCCCAGGTACGCACACTGTACTACACAACCGCAGGTACGCACACTGTACTACACAACCCCAGGTACGCACACTGTACTACACAACCGCAGGTACGCACACTGTACTACACAACCCCAGGTACGCACACTGTACTACACAACCCCAGGTACGCACACTGTACTACACAACCCCAGGTACGCACACTGTACTACACAACCCCAGGTACACACACTGTACTACACAACCCCAGGTACACACACTGTACTACACAACCACAGGTACACACACTGTACAACCACAGGTACACACACTGTACTACACAACCACAGGTACACACACTGTACTACACAACCACAGGTACACACACTGTACTACACAACCCCAGGTACGCACACTGTACTACACAACCCCAGGTACGCACACTGTACTACACAACCCCAGGTACGCACACTGTATTACACAACCCCAGGTACGCACACTGTACTACACAACCCCAGGTACACACGCTGTACTACACAACCCCAGGTACACACGCTGTACTACACAACCCCAGGTACACACACTGTACTACACAACCCCAGGTACACACACTGTACTACACAACCCCAGGTACACACACTGTACTACACGACCCCAGGTACACACACTGTACTACACGACCACAGGTACACACACTGTACTACACGACCACAGGTACACACACTGTACTACACAACCTCAGGTACACACACTGTACTACACAACCTCAGGTACACACACTGTACTACACAACCACAGGTACACACACTGTACTACACAACCACAGGTACACACACTGTACTACACAACCGCAGGTACACACACTGTACAACCACAGGTACACACACTGTACTACACAACCGCAGGTACACACACTGTACTACACAACCACAGGTACACACACTGTACTACACAACCCCAGGTACACACACTGTACTACACAACCCCAGGTACACACACTGTACTACACAACCACAGGTACACACACTGTACTACACAACCACAGGTACACACACTGTACTACACAACCACAGGTACACACACTGTACTACACAACCCCAGGTACACACACTGTACTACACAACCACAGGTACACACACTGTACTACACAACCACAGGTACACACACTGTACAACCACAGGTACACACACTGTACTACACAACCACAGGTACACACACTGTACAACCACAGGTACACACACTGTACTACACAACCACAGGTACACACACTGTACTACACAACCCCAGGTACACACACTGTATTACACAACCCCAGGTACACACTCTGTACTACACAACCACAGGTACGCACACTGTACAACCACAGGTACACACACTGTACTACACAACCACAGGTACACACACTGTACAACCACAGGTACACACACTGTACTACACAACCGCAGGTACACACACTGTACTACACAACCGCAGGTACACACACTGTACTACACAACCGTAGGTACACACACTGTACTACACAACCGCAGGTACACACACTGTACTACACAACCCCAGGTACACACACTGTACTACACAACCCCAGGTACACACACTGTACTACACAACCGCAGGTACACACACTGTACTACACAACCCCAGGTACACACACTGTATTACACAACCCCAGGTACGCACACTGTACTACACAACCCCAGGTACACACACTGTACTACACAACCACAGGTACACACACTGTACTACACAACCACAGGTACACACACTGTACTACACAACCTCAGGTACACACACTGTACTACACAACCACAGGTACACACACTGTACAACCACAGGTACACACACTGTACTACACAACCACAGGTACACACACTGTACTACACAACCACAGGTACACACACTGTACAACCACAGGTACACACACTGTACTACACAACCGCAGGTACACACACTGTACTACACAACCACAGGTACACACACTGTACTACACAACCCCAGGTACACACACTGTACTACACAACCCCAGGTACACACACTGTACTACACAACCCCAGGTACACACACTGTACTACACAACCACAGGTACACACACTGTACTACACAACCCCAGGTACACACACTGTACTACACAACCACAGGTACACACACTGTACTACACAACCACAGGTACACACACTGTACTACACAACCACAGGTACACACACTGTACAACCACAGGTACACACACTGTACTACACAACCACAGGTACACACACTGTACTACACAACCACAGGTACACACACTGTACAACCACAGGTACACACACTGTACTACACAACCACAGGTACACACACTGTACTACACAACCCCAGGTACACACACTGTATCACACAACCCCAGGTACACACACTGTACTACACAACCACAGGTACACACACTGTACAACCACAGGTACACACACTGTACTACACAACCACAGGTACACACACTGTACTACACAACCACAGGTACACACACGCTACAACCACAGGTACACACACTGTACTACACAACCACAGGTACACACACTGTACTACACAACCCCAGGTACACACACTGTATTACACAACCCCAGGTACACACTCTGTACTACACAACCACAGGTACGCACACTGTACAACCACAGGTACACACACTGTACAACCACAGGTACACACACTGTACAACCACAGGTACACACACTGTACAACACAACCGCAGGTACACACACTGTACTACACAACCGCAGGTACACACACTGTACTACACAACCGCAGGTACACACACTGTACTACACAACCGCAGGTACACACACTGTACTACACAACCCCAGGTACACACACTGTATTACACAACCCCAGGTACGCACACTGTACTACACAACCCCAGGTACACACACTGTATTACACAACCCCAGGTACGCACACTGTACTACACAACCCCAGGTACACACACTGTACTACACAACCCCAGGTACACACGCTGTACTACACAACCCCAGGTACACACGCTGTACTACACAACCCCAGGTACACACGCTGTACTACACAACCCCAGGTACACACACTGTACTACACAACCACAGGTACACACACTGTACTACACAACCACAGGTACACACACTGTACTACACAACCACAGGTACACACACTGTACTACACAACCTCAGGTACACACACTGTACTACACAACCACAGGTACACACACTGTACAACCACAGGTACACACACTGTACTACACAACCACAGGTACACACACTGTACAACCACAGGTACACACACTGTACTACACAACCGCAGGTACACACACTGTACTACACAACCACAGGTACACACACTGTACTACACAACCCCAGGTACACACACTGTACTACACAACCCCAGGTACACACACTGTACTACACAACCACAGGTACACACACTGTACTACACAACCACAGGTACACACACTGTACTACACAACCCCAGGTACACACACTGTACTACACAACCACAGGTACACACACTGTACTACACAACCACAGGTACACACACTGTACAACCACAGGTACACACACTGTACTACACAACCACAGGTACACACACTGTACTACACAACCACAGGTACACACACTGTACAACCACAGGTACACACACTGTACTACACAACCACAGGTACACACACTGTACTACACAACCCCAGGTACACACACTGTATCACACAACCCCAGGTACACACACTGTACTACACAACCACAGGTACACACACTGTACAACCACAGGTACACACACTGTACTACACAACCGCAGGTACGCACACTGTACTACACAACCCCAGGTACGCACACTGTACTACACAACCGCAGGTACGCACACTGTACTACACAACCCCAGGTACGCACACTGTACTACACAACCCCAGGTATGCACACTGTACTACACAACCCCAGGTACGCACACTGTACTACACAACCCCAGGTACACACACTGTACTACACAACCCCAGGTACACACACTGTACTACACAACCACAGGTACACACACTGTACAACCACAGGTACACACACTGTACTACACAACCACAGGTACACACACTGTACTACACAACCACAGGTACACACACTGTACTACACAACCCCAGGTACGCACACTGTACTACACAACCCCAGGTACGCACACTGTACTACACAACCCCAGGTACACACACTGTATTACACAACCCCAGGTACGCACACTGTACTACACAACCCCAGGTACACACACTGTACTACACAACCCCAGGTACACACGCTGTACTACACAACCCCAGGTACACACACTGTACTACACAACCCCAGGTACACACACTGTACTACACAACCCCAGGTACACACACTGTACTACACAACCCCAGGTACACACACTGTACTACACAACCCCAGGTACACACACTGTACTACACAACCACAGGTACACACACTGTACTACACAACCTCAGGTACACACACTGTACTACACAACCTCAGGTACACACACTGTACTACACAACCACAGGTACACACACTGTACTACACAACCACAGGTACACACACTGTACTACACAACCGCAGGTACACACACTGTACAACCACAGGTACACACACTGTACTACACAACCGCAGGTACACACACTGTACTACACAACCGCAGGTACACACACTGTACTACACAACCCCAGGTACACACACTGTACTACACAACCCCAGGTACACACACTGTACTACACAACCCCAGGTACACACACTGTACTACACAACCCCAGGTACACACACTGTACTACACAACCACAGGTACACACACTGTACTACACAACCCCAGGTACACACACTGTACTACACAACCCCAGGTACACACACTGTACTACACAACCACAGGTACACACACTGTACAACCACAGGTACACACACTGTACTACACAACCACAGGTACACACACTGTACAACCACAGGTACACACACTGTACTACACAACCCCAGGTACACACACTGTATTACACAACCCCAGGTACACACTCTGTACTACACAACCACAGGTACGCAAACTGTACAACCACAGGTACACACACTGTACTACACAACCACAGGTACACACACTGTACAACCACAGGTACACACACTGTACTACACAACCGCAGGTACACACACTGTACTACACAACCGCAGGTACACACACTGTACTACACAACCGCAGGTACACACACTGTACTACACAACCCCAGGTACACACACTGTACTACACAACCCCAGGTACACACACTGTACTACACAACCCCAGGTACACACACTGTACTACACAACCGCAGGTACACACACTGTACTACACAACCCCAGGTACACACACTGTACAACCACAGGTACACACACTGTACTACACAACCCCAGGTACACACACTGTATTACACAACCCCAGGTACGCACACTGTACTACACAACCCCAGGTACACACGCTGTACTACACAACCCCAGGTACACACGCTGTACTACACAACCCCAGGTACACACACTGTACTACACAACCCCAGGTACACACACTGTACTACACAACCACAGGTACACACACTGTACTACACAACCACAGGTACACACACTGTACTACACAACCTCAGGTACACACACTGTACTACACAACCTCAGGTACACACACTGTACTACACAACCACAGGTACACACACTGTACTACACAACCGCAGGTACACACACTGTACTACACAACCGCAGGTACACACACTGTACTACACAACCCCAGGTACACACACTGTACTACACAACCCCAGGTACACACACTGTACTACACAACCCCAGGTACACACACTGTACTACACAACCGCAGGTACACACACTGTACTACACAACCCCAGGTACACACACTGTACAACCACAGGTACACACACTGTACTACACAACCCCAGGTACGCACACTGTATTACACAACCCCAGGTACGCACACTGTACTACACAACCCCAGGTACACACACTGTACTACACAACCCCAGGTACACACGCTGTACTACACAACCCCAGGTACACACACTGTACTACACAACCCCAGGTACACACACTGTACTACACAACCCCAGGTACACACACTGTACTACACAACCCCAGGTACACACACTGTACTACACAACCCCAGGTACACACACTGTACTACACAACCACAGGTACACACACTGTACTACACAACCTCAGGTACACACACTGTACTACACAACCTCAGGTACACACACTGTACTACACAACCACAGGTACACACACTGTACTACACAACCACAGGTACACACACTGTACTACACAACCGCAGGTACACACACTGTACAACCACAGGTACACACACTGTACTACACAACCGCAGGTACACACACTGTACTACACAACCGCAGGTACACACACTGTACTACACAACCCCAGGTACACACACTGTACTACACAACCCCAGGTACACACACTGTACTACACAACCCCAGGTACACACACTGTACTACACAACCACAGGTACACACACTGTACTACACAACCCCAGGTACACACACTGTACTACACAACCCCAGGTACACACACTGTACTACACAACCCCAGGTACACACACTGTACAACCACAGGTACACACACTGTACTACACAACCACAGGTACACACACTGTACAACCACAGGTACACACACTGTACTACACAACCCCAGGTACACACACTGTATTACACAACCCCAGGTACAGACACTGTACTACACAACCACAGGTACGCACACTGTACAACCACAGGTACACACACTGTACTACACAACCACAGGTACACACACTGTACAACCACAGGTACACACACTGTACTACACAACCGCAGGTACACACACTGTACTACACAACCGCAGGTACACACACTGTACTACACAACCCCAGGTACACACACTGTACTACACAACCCCAGGTACACACACTGTACTACACAACCCCAGGTACACACACTGTACTACACAACCGCAGGTACACACACTGTACTACACAACCCCAGGTACACACACTGTACAACCACAGGTACACACACTGTACTACACAACCCCAGGTACACACACTGTATTACACAACCCCAGGTACACACGCTGTACTACACAACCCCAGGTACACACGCTGTACTACACAACCCCAGGTACACACACTGTACTACACAACCCCAGGTACACACACTGTACTACACAACCACAGGTACACACACTGTACTACACAACCACAGGTACACACACTGTACTACACAACCACAGGTACACACACTGTACTACACAACCTCAGGTACACACACTGTACTACACAACCTCAGGTACACACACTGTACTACACAACCACAGGTACACACACTGTACTACACAACCGCAGGTACACACACTGTACTACACAACCGCAGGTACACACACTGTACTACACAACCCCAGGTACACACACTGTACTACACAACCCCAGGTACACACACTGTACTACACAACCCCAGGTACACACACTGTACTACACAACCGCAGGTACACACACTGTACTACACAACCCCAGGTACACACACTGTACAACCACAGGTACACACACTGTACTACACAACCCCAGGTACGCACACTGTATTACACAACCCCAGGTACGCACACTGTACTACACAACCCCAGGTACACACACTGTACTACACAACCCCAGGTACACACGCTGTACTACACAACCCCAGGTACACACACTGTACTACACAACCCCAGGTACACACACTGTACTACACAACCACAGGTACACACACTGTACTACACAACCCCAGGTACACACACTGTACTACACAACCACAGGTACACACACTGTACTACACAACCTCAGGTACACACACTGTACTACACAACCTCAGGTACACACACTGTACTACACAACCTCAGGTACACACACTGTACTACACAACCACAGGTACACACACTGTACTACACAACCACAGGTACACACACTGTACTACACAACCGCAGGTACACACACTGTACAACCACAGGTACACACACTGTACTACACAACCGCAGGTACACACACTGTACTACACAACCCCAGGTACACACACTGTACTACACAACCCCAGGTACACACACTGTACTACACAACCCCAGGTACACACACTGTACTACACAACCACAGGTACACACACTGTACTACACAACCACAGGTACACACACTGTACTACACAACCACAGGTACACACACTGTACTACACAACCCCAGGTACACACACTGTACTACACAACCACAGGTACACACACTGTACAACCACAGGTACACACACTGTACTACACAACCACAGGTACACACACTGTACAACCACAGGTACACACACTGTACTACACAACCACAGGTACACACACTGTACTACACAACCCCAGGTACACACACTGTATTACACAACCCCAGGTACACACTCTGTACTACACAACCACAGGTACGCACACTGTACAACCACAGGTACACACACTGTACTACACAACCACAGGTACACACACTGTACAACCACAGGTACACACACTGTACTACACAACCACAGGTACACACACTGTACTACACAACCGCAGGTACACACACTGTACTACACAACCGCAGGTACACACACTGTACTACACAACCCCAGGTACACACACTGTACTACACAACCCCAGGTACACACACTGTACTACACAACCCCAGGTACACACACTGTACTACACAACCGCAGGTACACACACTGTACTACACAACCCCAGGTACACACACTGTACAACCACAGGTACACACACTGTACTACACAACCCCAGGTACACACACTGTATTACACAACCCCAGGTACGCACACTGTACTACACAACCCCAGGTACACACACTGTACTACACAACCCCAGGTACACACGCTGTACTACACAACCCCAGGTACACACACTGTACTACACAACCCCAGGTACACACACTGTACTACACAACCACAGGTACACACACTGTACTACACAACCACAGGTACACACACTGTACTACACAACCACAGGTACACACACTGTACTACACAACCTCAGGTACACACACTGTACTACACAACCACAGGTACACACACTGTACAACCACAGGTACACACACTGTACTACACAACCACAGGTACACACACTGTACTACACAACCACAGGTACACACACTGTACAACCGCAGGTACACACACTGTACTACACAACCGCAGGTACACACACTGTACTACACAACCACAGGTACACACACTGTACTACACAACCCCAGGTACACACACTGTACTACACAACCCCAGGTACACACACTGTACTACACAACCCCAGGTACACACACTGTACTACACAACCACAGGTACACACACTGTACTACACAACCACAGGTACACACACTGTACTACACAACCCCAGGTACACACACTGTACTACACAACCACAGGTACACACACTGTACTTCACAACCACAGGTACACACACTGTACTACACAACCACAGGTACACACACTGTACAACCACAGGTACACACACTGTACTACACAACCACAGGTACACACACTGTACTACACAACCCCAGGTACACACACTGTACAACCACAGGTACACACACTGTACTACACAACCACAGGTACACACACTGTACAACCACAGGTACACACACTGTACTACACAACCACAGGTACACACACTGTACAACCACAGGTACACACACTGTACTACACAACCGCAGGTACACACACTGTACTACACAACCACAGGTACACACACTGTACTACACAACCCCAGGTACACACACTGTACTACACAACCCCAGGTACACACACTGTACTACACAACCACAGGTACACACACTGTACTACACAACCACAGGTACACACACTGTACTACACAACCCCAGGTACACACACTGTACTACACAACCACAGGTACACACACTGTACTACACAACCACAGGTACACACACTGTACTACACAACCACAGGTACACACACTGTACTACACAACCACAGGTACACACACTGTACAACCACAGGTACACACACTGTACTACACAACCACAGGTACACACACACTGTACAACCACAGGTACACACACTGTACTACACAACCACAGGTACACACACTGTACTACACAACCACAGGTACACACACTGTACAACCACAGGTACACACACTGTACTACACAACCACAGGTACACACACTGTACTACACAACCCCAGGTACACACACTGTATTACACAACCCCAGGTACACACACTGTACTACACAACCACAGGTACACACACTGTACAACCACAGGTACACACACTGTACTACACAACCACAGGTACACACACTGTACTACACAACCACAGGTACACACACTGTACAACCACAGGTACACACACTGTACTACACAACCACAGGTACACACACTGTACTACACAACCCCAGGTACACACACTGTATTACACAACCCCAGGTACACACTCTGTACTACACAACCACAGGTACGCACACTGTACAACCACAGGTACACACACTGTACTACACAACCACAGGTACACACACTGTACAACCACAGGTACACACACTGTACTACACAACCGCAGGTACACACACTGTACTACACAACCGCAGGTACACACACTGTACTACACAACCGCAGGTACACACACTGTACTACACAACCCCAGGTACACACACTGTACTACACAACCCCAGGTACACACACTGTACTACACAACCGCAGGTACACACACTGTACTACACAACCCCAGGTACACACACTGTACAACCACAGGTACACACACTGTACTACACAACCCCAGGTACACACACTGTACTACACAACCCCAGGTACGCACACTGTACTACACAACCGCAGGTACGCACACTGTACTACACAACCACAGGTACGCACACTGTACTACACAACCCCAGGTACGCACACTGTACTACACAACCCCAGGTACGCACACTGTACTACACAACCCCAGGTACGCACACTGTACTACACAACCCCAGGTACGCACACTGTACTACACAACCCCAGGTACGCACACTGTACTACACAACCCCAGGTACACACACTGTACTACACAACCCCAGGTACGCACACAGGTACGCACACTGTACTACACAACCCCAGGTACACACACTGTACTACACAACCCCAGGTACACACACTGTACTACACAACCACAGGTACACACACTGTATTACACAACCACAGGTACACACACTGTACAACCACAGGTACACACACTGTACAACCACAGGTACACACACTGTACTACACAACCACAGGTACGCACACTGTACTACACAACCCCAGGTACGCACACTGTACTACACAACCGCAGGTACGCACACTGTACTACACAACCCCAGGTACGCACACTGTACTACACAACCCCAGGTACGCACACTGTACTACACAACCCCAGGTACGCACACTGTACTACACAATCTCAGGTACACACACTGTACTACACAACCCCAGGTACGCACACTGTACTACACAACCCCAGGTACACACACTGTACTACACAACCCCAGGTACACACACTGTACTACACAACCACAGGTACACACACTGTACAACCACAGGTACACACACTGTACTACACAACCACAGGTACACACACTGTACTACACAACCACAGGTACACACACTGTACTACACAACCCCAGGTACACACACTGTACTACACAACCCCAGGTACGCACACTGTACTACACAACCCCAGGTACACACACTGTATTACACAACCACAGGTACACACACTGTACAACCACAGGTACACACACTGTACTACACAACCCCAGGTACGCACACTGTACTACACAACCCCAGGTACGCACACTGTACTACACAACCCCAGGTACGCACACTGTACTACACAACCCCAGGTACACACACTGTACTACACAACCCCAGGTACGCACACAGGTACGCACACTGTACTACACAACCCCAGGTACACACACTGTACTACACAACCCCAGGTACACACACTGTACTACACAACCACAGGTACACACACTGTATTACACAACCACAGGTACACACACTGTACAACCACAGGTACACACACTGTACAACCACAGGTACACACACTGTACTACACAACCACAGGTACGCACACTGTACTACACAACCCCAGGTACGCACACTGTACTACACAACCGCAGGTACGCACACTGTACTACACAACCCCAGGTACGCACACTGTACTACACAACCCCAGGTACGCACACTGTACTACACAACCCCAGGTACGCACACTGTACTACACAATCTCAGGTACACACACTGTACTACACAACCCCAGGTACGCACACTGTACTACACAACCCCAGGTACACACACTGTACTACACAACCCCAGGTACACACACTGTACTACACAACCACAGGTACACACACTGTACAACCACAGGTACACACACTGTACTACACAACCACAGGTACACACACTGTACTACACAACCACAGGTACACACACTGTACTACACAACCCCAGGTACACACACTGTACTACACAACCACAGGTACACACACTGTACTACACAACCCCAGGTACACACACTGTACTACACAACCCCAGGTACGCACACTGTACTACACAACCCCAGGTACACACACTGTATTACACAACCCCAGGTACGCACACTGTACTACACAACCCCAGGTACACACACTGTACAACCACAGGTACACACACTGTACTACACAACCACAGGTACACACACTGTACTACACAACCCCAGGTACACACACTGTACTACACAACCACAGGTACACACACTGTACTACACAACCACAGGTACACACACTGTACTACACAACCACAGGTACACACACTGTACTACACAACCTCAGGTACACACACTGTACTACACAACCACAGGTACACACACTGTACAACCACAGGTACACACAATGTACTACACAACCACAGGTACACACACTGTACAACCACAGGTACACACACTGTACTACACAACCACAGGTACACACACTGTACTACACAACCACAGGTACACACACTGTACTACACAACCTCAGGTACACACACTGTACTACACAACCCCAGGTACACACACTGTATTACACAACCACAGGTACACACACTGTACTACACAACCGCAGGTACGCACACTGTACTACACAACCCAATGTACGCACACTTTACTACACAACCCCAGGTACACACACTGTACTACACAACCACAGGTACACACACTGTATTACACAACCACAGGTACACACACTGTACTACACAACCGCAGGTACGCACACTGTACTACACAACCGCAGGTACGCACACTGTACTACACAACCCCAGGTACGCACACTGTACTACACGACCCCAGGTACGCACACTGTACTACACGACCCCAGGTACACACACTGTACTACACAACCCCAGGTACACACACTGTACTACACAACCGCAGGTACACACACTGTACTACACAACCACAGGTACACACACTGTACTACACAACCCCAGGTACACACACTGTACTACACAACCCCAGGTACACACACTGTACTACACAACCCCAGGTACACACACTGTACTACACAACCCCAGGTACACACACTGTACTACACAACCACAGGTACACACACTGTACTACACAACCCCAGGTACACACACTGTACTACACAACCCCAGGTACACACACTGTACTACACAACCACAGGTACACACACTGTACTACACAACCACAGGTACACACACTGTACTACACAACCCCAGGTACACACACTGTACTACACAACCCCAGGTACACACACTGTACTACACAACCCCAGGTACACACACTGTACTACACAACCACAGGTACACACACTGTACAACCACAGGTACACACACTGTACTACACAACCACAGGTACACACACTGTACTACACAACCACAGGTACACACACTGTACTACACAACCCCAGGTACACACACTGTATTACACAACCCCAGGTACACACTCTGTACTACACAACCACAGGTACGCACACTGTACAACCACAGGTACACACACTGTACTACACAACCACAGGTACACACACTGTACAACCACAGGTACACACACTGTACTACACAACCACAGGTACACACACTGTACTACACAACCGCAGGTACACACACTGTACTACACAACCGCAGGTACACACACTGTACTACACAACCGCAGGTACACACACTGTACTACACAACCCCAGGTACACACACTGTACTACACAACCCCAGGTACACACACTGTACTACACAACCCCAGGTACACACACTGTACTACACAACCGCAGGTACACACACTGTACTACACAACCCCAGGTACACACACTGTACAACCACAGGTACACACACTGTACTACACAACCCCAGGTACACACACTGTATTACACAACCCCAGGTACGCACACTGTACTACACAACCCCAGGTACGCACACTGTACTACACAACCACAGGTACACACGCTGTACTACACAACCCCAGGTACACACACTGTACTACACAACCCCAGGTACACACACTGTACTACACAACCACAGGTACACACACTGTACTACACAACCACAGGTACACACACTGTACTACACAACCACAGGTACACACACTGTACTACACAACCTCAGGCACACACACTGTACTACACAACCACAGGTACACACACTGTACAACCACAGGTACACACACTGTACTACACAACCACAGGTACACACACTGTACTACACAACCACAGGTACACACACTGTACAACCACAGGTACACACACTGTACTACACAACCGCAGGTACACACACTGTACTACACAACCCCAGGTACACACACTGTACTACACAACCCCAGGTACACACACTGTACTACACAACCCCAGGTACACACACTGTACTACACAACCCCAGGTACACACACTGTACTACACAACCACAGGTACACACACTGTACTACACAACCACAGGTACACACACTGTACTACACAACCACAGGTACACACACTGTACTACACAACCACAGGCACACACACTGTACTACACAACCACAGGTACACACACTGTACAACCACAGGTACACACACTGTACTACACAACCACAGGTACACACACTGTACTACACAACCACAGGTACACACACTGTACTACACAACCACAGGTACACACACTGTACTACACAACCCCAGGTACACACACTGTATTACACAACCCCAGGTACACACACTGTACTACACAACCACAGGTACACACACTGTACAACCACAGGTACACACACTGTACTACACAACCACAGGTACACACACTGTACTACACAACCACAGGTACACACACTGTACAACCACAGGTACACACACTGTACTACACAACCACAGGTACACACACTGTACTACACAACCCCAGGTACACACACTGTATTACACAACCCCAGGTACACACTCTGTACTACACAACCACAGGTACGCACACTGTACAACCACAGGTACACACACTGTACTACACAACCACAGGTACACACACTGTACAACCACAGGTACACACACTGTACTACACAACCGCAGGTACACACACTGTACTACACAACCGCAGGTACACACACTGTACTACACAACCGCAGGTACACACACTGTACTACACAACCGCAGGTACACACACTGTACTACACAACCCCAGGTACACACACTGTACTACACAACCCCAGGTACACACACTGTACTACACAACCCCAGGTACACACACTGTACTACACAACCGCAGGTACACACACTGTACTACACAACCCCAGGTACACACACTGTACAACCACAGGTACACACACTGTACTACACAACCCCAGGTACACACACTGTACTACACAACCCCAGGTACGCACACTGTACTACACAACCGCAGGTACGCACACTGTACTACACAACCACAGGTACGCACACTGTACTACACAACCCCAGGTACGCACACTGTACTACACAACCCCAGGTACGCACACTGTACTACACAACCCCAGGTACGCACACTGTACTACACAACCCCAGGTACGCACACTGTACTACACAACCCCAGGTACGCACACTGTACTACACAACCCCAGGTACACACACTGTACTACACAACCCCAGGTACGCACACAGGTACGCACACTGTACTACACAACCCCAGGTACACACACTGTACTACACAACCCCAGGTACACACACTGTACTACACAACCCCAGGTACACACACTGTACTACACAACCACAGGTACACACACTGTATTACACAACCACAGGTACACACACTGTACAACCACAGGTACACACACTGTACAACCACAGGTACACACACTGTACTACACAACCACAGGTACGCACACTGTACTACACAACCCCAGGTACGCACACTGTACTACACAACCGCAGGTACGCACACTGTACTACACAACCCCAGGTACGCACACTGTACTACACAACCGCAGGTACGCACACTGTACTACACAACCCCAGGTACGCACACTGTACTACACAATCTCAGGTACACACACTGTACTACACAACCCCAGGTACGCACACTGTACTACACAACCCCAGGTACGCACACTGTACTACACAACCCCAGGTACACACACTGTACTACACAACCCCAGGTACACACACTGTACAACCACAGGTACACACACTGTACTACACAACCACAGGTACACACACTGTACTACACAACCACAGGTACACACACTGTACTACACAACCCCAGGTACACACACTGTACTACACAACCCCAGGTACGCACACTGTACTACACAACCCCAGGTACACACACTGTACTACACAACCACAGGTACACACACTGTACAACCACAGGTACACACACTGTACTACACAACCACAGGTACACACACTGTACTACACAACCCCAGGTACACACACTGTACTACACAACCACAGGTACACACACTGTACTACACAACCACAGGTACACACACTGTACTACACAACCACAGGTACACACACTGTACTACACAACCTCAGGTACACACACTGTACTACACAACCACAGGTACACACACTGTACAACCACAGGTACACACAATGTACTACACAACCACAGGTACACACACTGTACAACCACAGGTACACAAACTGTACTACACAACCACAGGTACACACACTGTACTACACAACCACAGCTACACACACTGTACTACACAACCTCAGGTACACACACTGTACTACACAACCCCAGGTACACACACTGTATTACACAACCACAGGTACACACACTGTACTACACAACCGCAGGTACGCACACTGTACTACACAACCCCAGGTACGCACACTTTACTACACAACCCCAGGTACACACACTGTACTACACAACCACAGGTACACACACTGTATTACACAACCACAGGTACACACACTGTACTACACAACCACAGGTACACACACTGTATTACACAACCACAGGTACACACACTGTACTACACAACCGCAGGTACGCACACTGTACTACACAACCCCAGGTACGCACACTGTACTACACAACCGCAGGTACGCACACTGTACTACACAACCCCAGGTACGCACACTGTACTACACAACCCCAGGTACGCACACTGTACTACACAACCCCAGGTACACAGACTGTACTACACTACCCCAGGTACGCACACAGGTACGCACACTGTACTACACAACCCCAGGTACACACACTGTACTACACAACCCCAGGTACACACACTGTACTACACAACCCCAGGTACACACACTGTACTACACAACCCCAGGTACACACACTGTATTACACAACCACAGGTACACACACTGTACAACCACAGGTACACACACTGTACAACCACAGGTACACACACTGTACTACACAACCACAGGTACGCACACTGTACAACCACAGGTACACACACTGTACTACACAACCACAGGTACACACACTGTACTACACAACCCCAGGTACACACACTGTATTACACAACCCCAGGTACACACTCTGTACTACACAACCACAGGTTCGCACACTGTACAACCACAGGTACACACACTGTACTACACAACCACAGGTACACACACTGTACAACCACAGGTACACACACTGTACTACACAACCACAGGTACACACACTGTACTACACAACCCCAGGTACACACACTGTACAACCACAGGTACACACACTGTACTACACAACCACAGGTACACACACTGTACTACACAACCCCAGGTACACACACTGTATTACACAACCCCAGGTACACACACTGTATTACACAACCCCAGGTACACACTCTGTACTACACAACCACAGGTACGCACACTGTACAACCACAGGTACACACACTGTACTACACAACCACAGGTACACACACTGTACAACCACAGGTACACACACTGTACTACACAACCACAGGTACACACACTGTACTACACAACCGCAGGTACACACACTGTACTACACAACCGCAGGTACACACACTGTACTACACAACCCCAGGTACACACACTGTACTACACAACCCCAGGTACACACACTGTACTACACAACCCCAGGTACACACACTGTACTACACAACCGCAGGTACACACACTGTACTACACAACCCCAGGTACACACACTGTACAACCACAGGTACACACACTGTACTACACAACCCCAGGTACACACACTGTACTACACAACACCAGGTACGCACACTGTACTACACAACCGCAGGTACGCACACTGTACTACACAACCACAGGTACGCACACTGTACTACACAACCCCAGGTACGCACACTGTACTACACAACCCCAGGTACGCACACTGTACTACACAACCCCAGGTACGCACACTGTACTACACAACCACAGGTACACACACTGTACTACACAACCACAGGTACACACACTGTACTACACAACCCCAGGTACACACACTGTACTACACAACCCCAGGTACACACACTGTACTACACAACCACAGGTACACACACTGTACTACACAACCACAGGTACACACACTGTACTACACAACCACAGGTACACACACTGTACTACACAACCACAGGTACACACACTGTACTACACAACCACAGGTACACACACTGTACAACCACAGGTACACACACTGTACTACACAACCACAGGTACACACACTGTACTACACAACCCCAGGTACACACACTGTATTACACAACCCCAGGTACACACACTGTACTACACAACCACAGGTACACACACTGTACAACCACAGGTACACACACTGTACTACACAACCACAGGTACACACACTGTACAACCACAGGTACACACACTGTACTACACAACCACAGGTACACACACTGTACTACACAACCCCAGGTACACACACTGTATTACACAACCCCAGGTACACACTCTGTACTACACAACCACAGGTACGCACACTGTACAACCACAGGTACACACACTGTACTACACAACCACAGGTACACACACTGTACAACCACAGGTACACACACTGTACTACACAACCACAGGTACACACACTGTACTACACAACCGCAGGTACACACACTGTACTACACAACCGCAGGTACACACACTGTACTACACAACCGCAGGTACACACACTGTACTACACAACCCCAGGTACACACACTGTACTACACAACCCCAGGTACACACACTGTACTACACAACCCCAGGTACACACACTGTACTACACAACCGCAGGTACACACACTGTACTACACAACCCCAGGTACACACACTGTACAACCACAGGTACACACACTGTACTACACAACCCCAGGTACACACACTGTATTACACAACCCCAGGTACGCACACTGTACTACACAACCCCAGGTACACACACTGTACTACACAACCCCAGGTACACACGCTGTACTACACAACCCCAGGTACACACACTGTACTACACAACCCCAGGTACACACACTGTACTACACAACCACAGGTACACACACTGTACTACACAACCACAGGTACACACACTGTACTACACAACCACAGGTACACACACTGTACTACACAACCTCAGGTACACACACTGTACTACACAACCACAGGTACACACACTGTACAACCACAGGTACACACACTGTACTACACAACCACAGGTACACACACTGTACTACACAACCACAGGTACACACACTGTACAACCACAGGTACACACACTGTACTACACAACCGCAGGTACACACACTGTACTACACAACCACAGGTACACACACTGTACTACACAACCCCAGGTACACACACTGTACTACACAACCCCAGGTACACACACTGTACTACACAACCACAGGTACACACACTGTACTACACAACCCCAGGTACACACACTGTACTACACAACCACAGGTACACACACTGTACTACACAACCACAGGTACACACACTGTACAACCACAGGTACACACACTGTACTACACAACCACAGGTACACACACTGTACTACACAACAACAGGTACACACACTGTACAACCACAGGTACACACACTGTACTACACAACCACAGGTACACACACTGTACTACACAACCCCAGGTACACACACTGTATTACACAACCCCAGGTACACACACTGTACTACACAACCACAGGTACACACACTGTACAACCACAGGTACACACACTGTACTACACAACCACAGGTACACACACTGTACTACACAACCACAGGTACACACACTGTACAACCACAGGTACACACACTGTACTACACAACCACAGGTACACACACTGTACTACACAACCCCAGGTACACACACTGTATTACACAACCCCAGGTACACACTCTGTACTACACAACCACAGGTACGCACACTGTACAACCACAGGTACACACACTGTACTACACAACCACAGGTACACACACTGTACAACCACAGGTACACACACTGTACTACACAACCACAGGTACACACACTGTACTACACAACCGCAGGTACACACACTGTACTACACAACCGCAGGTACACACACTGTACTACACAACCGCAGGTACACACACTGTACTACACAACCCCAGGTACACACACTGTACTACACAACCCCAGGTACACACACTGTACTACACAACCGCAGGTACACACACTGTACTACACAACCCCAGGTACACACACTGTACAACCACAGGTACACACACTGTACTACACAACCCCAGGTACACACACTGTACTACACAACCCCAGGTACGCACACTGTACTACACAACCGCAGGTACGCACACTGTACTACACAACCGCAGGTACGCACACTGTACTACACAACCCCAGGTACGCACACTGTACTACACAACCCCAGGTACGCACACTGTACTACACAACCCCAGGTACGCACACTGTACTACACAACTCCAGGTACGCACACTGTACTACACAACCCCAGGTACGCACACTGTACTACACAACCCCAGGTACACACACTGTACTACACAACCCCAGGTACGCACACAGGAACGCACACTGTACTACACAACCCCAGGTACACACACTGTACTACACAACCCCAGGTACACACACTGTACTACACAACCCCAGGTACACACACTGTACTACACAACCACAGGTACACACACTGTATTACACAACCACAGGTACACACACTGTACAACCACAGGTACACACACTGTACAACCACAGGTACACACACTGTACTACACAACCCCAGGTACGCACACTGTACTACACAACCGCAGGTACGCACACTGTACTACACAACCCCAGGTACGCACACTGTACTACACAACCCCAGGTACGCACACTGTACTACACAATCTCAGGTACACACACTGTACTACACAACCCCAGGTACGCACACTGTACTACACAACCCCAGGTACACACACTGTACTACACAACCCCAGGTACACACACTGTACTACACAACCACAGGTACACACACTGTACAACCACAGGTACACACACTGTACTACACAACCACAGGTACACACACTGTACTACACAACCACAGGTACACACACTGTACTACACAACCCCAGGTACACACACTGTACTACACAACCCCAGGTACGCACACTGTACTACACAACCCCAGGTACACACACTGTATTACACAACCCCAGGTACGCACACTGTACTACACAACCACAGGTACACACACTGTACAACCACAGGTACACACACTGTACTACACAACCACAGGTACACACACTGTACTACACAACCCCAGGTACACACACTGTACTACACAACCACAGGTACACACACTGTACTACACAACCACAGGTACACACACTGTACTACACAACCTCAGGTACACACACTGTACTACACAACCACAGGTACACACACTGTACAACCACAGGTACACACAATGTACTACACAACCACAGGTACACACACTGTACAACCACAGGTACACACACTGTACTACACAACCACAGGTACACACACTGTACTACACAACCACAGGTACACACACTGTACTACACAACCACAGGTACACACACTGTACTACACAACCACAGGTACACACACTGTACTACACAACCACAGGTACACACACTGTACTACACAACCACAGGTACACACACTGTACAACCACAGGTACACACACTGTACTACACAACCACAGGTACACACACTGTACTACACAACCCCAGGTACACACACTGTATTACACAACCCCAGGTACACACACTGTACTACACAACCACAGGTACACACACTGTACAACCACAGGTACACACACTGTACTACACAACAACAGGTACACACACTGTACAACCACAGGTACACACACTGTACTACACAACCACAGGTACACACACTGTACTACACAACCCCAGGTACACACACTGTATTACACAACCCCAGGTACACACTCTGTACTACACAACCACAGGTACGCACACTGTACAACCACAGGTACACACACTGTACTACACAACCACAGGTACACACACTGTACAACCACAGGTACACACACTGTACTACACAACCACAGGTACACACACTGTACTACACAACCGCAGGTACACACACTGTACTACACAACCGCAGGTACACACACTGTACTACACAACCGCAGGTACACACACTGTACTACACAACCCCAGGTACACACACTGTACTACACAACCCCAGGTACACACACTGTACTACACAACCGCAGGTACACACACTGTACTACACAACCCCAGGTACACACACTGTACAACCACAGGTACACACACTGTACTACACAACCCCAGGTACGCACACTGTATTACACAACCCCAGGTACGCACACTGTACTACACAACCCCAGGTACACACACTGTACTACACAACCCCAGGTACACACGCTGTACTACACAACCCCAGGTACACACACTGTACTACACAACCCCAGGTACACACACTGTACTACACAACCACAGGTACACACACTGTACTACACAACCACAGGTACACACACTGTACTACACAACCACAGGTACACACACTGTACTACACAACCTCAGGTACACACACTGTACTACACAACCACAGGTACACACACTGTACAACCACAGGTACACACACTGTACTACACAACCACAGGTACACACACTGTACTACACAACCACAGGTACACACACTGTACAACCACAGGTACACACACTGTACTACACAACCGCAGGTACACACACTGTACTACACAACCACAGGTACACACACTGTACTACACAACCCCAGGTACACACACTGTACTACACAACCCCAGGTACACACACTGTACTACACAACCACAGGTACACACACTGTACTACACAACCACAGGTACACACACTGTACTACACAACCACAGGTACACACACTGTACTACACAACCCCAGGTACACACACTGTACTACACAACCCCAGGTACACACACTGTACTACACAACCACAGGTACACACACTGTACTACACAACCACAGGTACACACACTGTACAACCACAGGTACACACACTGTACTACACAACCACAGGTACACACACTGTACTACACAACAACAGGTACACACACTGTACAACCACAGGTACACACACTGTACTACACAACCACAGGTACACACACTGTACTACACAACCCCAGGTACACACACTGTATTACACAACCCCAGGTACACACACTGTACTACACAACCACAGGTACACACACTGTACAACCACAGGTACACACACTGTACTACACAACCACAGGTACACACACTGTACTACACAACCACAGGTACACACACTGTACAACCACAGGTACACACACTGTACTACACAACCACAGGTACACACACTGTACTACACAACCCCAGGTACACACACTGTATTACACAACCCCAGGTACACACTCTGTACTACACAACCACAGGTACGCACACTGTACAACCACAGGTACACACACTGTACTACACAACCACAGGTACACACACTGTACAACCACAGGTACACACACTGTACTACACAACCACAGGTACACACACTGTACTACACAACCGCAGGTACACACACTGTACTACACAACCGCAGGTACACACACTGTACTACACAACCCCAGGTACACACACTGTACTACACAACCCCAGGTACACACACTGTACTACAAAACCCCAGGTACACACACTGTACTACACAACCGCAGGTACACACACTGTACTACACAACCCCAGGTACACACACTGTACAACCACAGGTACACACACTGTACTACACAACCCCAGGTACACACACTGTACTACACAACCCCAGGTACGCACACTGTACTACACAACCGCAGGTACGCACACTGTACTACACAACCCCAGGTACGCACACTGTACTACACAACCCCAGGTACGCACACTGTACTACACAACTCCAGGTACGCACACTGTACTACACAACCCCAGGTACGCACACTGTACTACACAACCCCAGGTACACACACTGTACTACACAACCCCAGGTACGCACACAGGAACGCACACTGTACTACACAACCCCAGGTACACACACTGTACTACACAACCCCAGGTACACACACTGTACTACACAACCCCAGGTACACACACTGTACTACACAACCACAGGTACACACACTGTATTACACAACCACAGGTACACACACTGTACAACCACAGGTACACACACTGTACAACCACAGGTACACACACTGTACTACACAACCACAGGTACGCACACTGTACTACACAACCCCAGGTACGCACACTGTACTACACAACCGCAGGTACGCACACTGTACTACACAACCCCAGGTACGCACACTGTACTACACAACCCCAGGTACGCACACTGTACTACACAACCCCAGGTACGCACACTGTACTACACAATCTCAGGTACACACACTGTACTACACAACCCCAGGTACGCACACTGTACTACACAACCCCAGGTACACACACTGTACTACACAACCCCAGGTACACACACTGTACTACACAACCACAGGTACACACACTGTACAACCACAGGTACACACACTGTACTACACAACCACAGGTACACACACTGTACTACACAACCACAGGTACACACACTGTACTACACAACCCCAGGTACACACACTGTACTACACAACCCCAGGTACGCACACTGTACTACACAACCCCAGGTACACACACTGTATTACACAACCCCAGGTACGCACACTGTACTACACAACCACAGGTACACACACTGTACAACCACAGGTACACACACTGTACTACACAACCACAGGTACACACACTGTACTACACAACCCCAGGTACACACACTGTACTACACAACCACAGGTACACACAATGTACTACACAACCACAGGTACACACACTGTACTACACAACCACAGGTACACACACTGTACTACACAACCTCAGGTACACACACTGTACTACACAACCACAGGTACACACACTGTACAACCACAGGTACACACAATGTACTACACAACCACAGGTACACACACTGTACAACCACAGGTACACACACTGTACTACACAACCACAGGTACACACACTGTACTACACAACCACAGGTACACACACTGTACTACACAACCTCAGGTACACACACTGTACTACACAACCCCAGGTACACACACTGTATTACACAACCCCAGGTACACACACTGTACTACACAACCGCAGGTACGCACACTGTACTACACAACCCCAGGTACGCACACTTTACTACACAACCCCAGGTACACACACTGTACTACACAACCACAGGTACACACACTGTATTACACAACCACAGGTACACACACTGTACTACACAACCGCAGGTACGCACACTGTACTACACAACCCCAGGTACGCACACTGTACTACACGACCCCAGGTACGCACACTGTACTACACGACCCCAGGTACGCACACTGTACTACACGACCCCAGGTACACACACTGTACTACACAACCCCAGGTACACACACTGTACTACACAACCGCAGGTACACACACTGTACTACACAACCACAGGTACACACACTGTACTACACAACCCCAGGTACACACACTGTACTACACAACCCCAGGTACACACACTGTACTACACAACCACAGGTACACACACTGTACTACACAACCACAGGTACACACACTGTACTACACAACCACAGGTACACACACTGTACTACACAACCCCAGGTACACACACTGTACTACACAACCCCAGGTACACACACTGTACTACACAACCCCAGGTACACACACTGTACTACACAACCCCAGGTACACACACTGTACTACACAACCCCAGGTACACACACTGTACTACACAACCACAGGTACACACACTGTACTACACAACCCCAGGTACACACACTGTACTACACAACCCCAGGTACACACACTGTACTACACAACCACAGGTACACACACTGTACTACACAACCCCAGGTACACACACTGTACTACACAACCCCAGGTACACACACTGTACTACACAACCACAGGTACACACACTGTACAACCACAGGTACACACACTGTACTACACGACCACAGGTACACACACTGTACTACACGACCACAGGTACACACACTGTACTACACGACCACAGGTACACACACTGTACTACACAACCACAGGTACACACACTGTACTACACAACCCCAGGTACACACACTGTATTACACAACCCCAGGTACACACTCTGTACTACACAACCACAGGTACGCACACTGTACAACCACAGGTACACACACTGTACTACACAACCACAGGTACACACACTGTACAACCACAGGTACACACACTGTACTACACAACCACAGGTACACACACTGTACTACACAACCCCAGGTACACACACTGTACAACCACAGGTACACACACTGTACTACACAACCACAGGTACACACACTGTACTACACAACCCCAGGTACACACACTGTATTACACAACCCCAGGTACACACACTGTATTACACAACCCCAGGTACACACTCTGTACTACACAACCACAGGTACGCACACTGTACAACCACAGGTACACACACTGTACTACACAACCACAGGTACACACACTGTACAACCACAGGTACACACACTGTACTACACAACCACAGGTACACACACTGTACTACACAACCGCAGGTACACACACTGTACTACACAACCGCAGGTACACACACTGTACTACACAACCGCAGGTACACACACTGTACTACACAACCCCAGGTACACACACTGTACTACACAACCCCAGGTACACACACTGTACTACACAACCCCAGGTACACACACTGTACTACACAACCGCAGGTACACACACTGTACTACACAACCCCAGGTACACACACTGTACAACCACAGGTACGCACACTGTACTACACAACCCCAGGTACACACACTGTACTACACAACCCCAGGTACGCACACTGTACTACATAACCGCAGGTACGCACACTGTACTACACAACCACAGGTACGCACACTGTACTACACAACCCCAGGTACGCACACTGTACTACACAACCCCAGGTACGCACACTGTACTACACAACCCCAGGTACGCACACTGTACTACACAACCGCAGGTACGCACACTGTACTACACAACCCCAGGTACGCACACTGTACTACACAACCCCAGGTACGCACACTGTACTACACAACCCCAGGTACGCACACTGTACTACACAACCCCAGGTACACAGACTGTACTACACTACCCCAGGTACGCACACAGGTACGCACACTGTACTACACAACCCCAGGTACACACACTGTACTACACAACCCCAGGTACACACACTGTACTACACAACCCCAGGTACACACACTGTACTACACAACCCCAGGTACACACACTGTATTACACAACCACAGGTACACACACTGTACAACCACAGGTACACACACTGTACAACCACAGGTACACACACTGTACTACACAACCACAGGTACGCACACTGTACAACCACAGGTACACACACTGTACTACACAACCACAGGTACACACACTGTACTACACAACCCCAGGTACACACACTGTATTACACAACCCCAGGTACACACTCTGTACTACACAACCACAGGTTCGCACACTGTACAACCACAGGTACACACACTGTACTACACAACCACAGGTACACACACTGTACAACCACAGGTACACACACTGTACTACACAACCACAGGTACACACACTGTACTACACAACCCCAGGTACACACACTGTACAACCACAGGTACACACACTGTACTACACAACCACAGGTACACACACTGTACTACACAACCCCAGGTACACACACTGTATTACACAACCCCAGGTACACACACTGTATTACACAACCCCAGGTACACACTCTGTACTACACAACCACAGGTACGCACACTGTACAACCACAGGTACACACACTGTACTACACAACCACAGGTACACACACTGTACAACCACAGGTACACACACTGTACTACACAACCACAGGTACACACACTGTACTACACAACCGCAGGTACACACACTGTACTACACAACCGCAGGTACACACACTGTACTACACAACCCCAGGTACACACACTGTACTACACAACCCCAGGTACACACACTGTACTACACAACCCCAGGTACACACACTGTACTACACAACCGCAGGTACACACACTGTACTACACAACCCCAGGTACACACACTGTACAACCACAGGTACGCACACTGTACTACACAACCCCAGGTACACACACTGTACTACACAACCCCAGGTACGCACACTGTACTACATAACCGCAGGTACGCACACTGTACTACACAACCACAGGTACGCACACTGTACTACACAACCCCAGGTACGCACACTGTACTACACAACCCCAGGTACGCACACTGTACTACACAACCCCAGGTACGCACACTGTACTACACAACCGCAGGTACGCACACTGTACTACACAACCCCAGGTACGCACACTGTACTACACAACCCCAGGTACGCACACTGTACTACACAACCCCAGGTACGCACACTGTACTACACAACCCCAGGTACACAGACTGTACTACACTACCCCAGGTACGCACACAGGTACGCACACTGTACTACACAACCCCAGGTACACACACTGTACTACACAACCCCAGGTACACACACTGTACTACACAACCCCAGGTACACACACTGTACTACACAACCCCAGGTACACACACTGTATTACACAACCACAGGTACACACACTGTACAACCACAGGTACACACACTGTACAACCACAGGTACACACACTGTACTACACAACCACAGGTACGCACACTGTACTACACAACCACAGGTACGCACACTGTACAACCACAGGTACACACACTGTACTACACAACCACAGGTACACACACTGTACTACACAACCCCAGGTACACACACTGTATTACACAACCCCAGGTACACACTCTGTACTACACAACCACAGGTTCGCACACTGTACAACCACAGGTACACACACTGTACTACACAACCACAGGTACACACACTGTACAACCACAGGTACACACACTGTACTACACAACCACAGGTACACACACTGTACTACACAACCCCAGGTACACACACTGTACAACCACAGGTACACACACTGTACTACACAACCACAGGTACACACACTGTACTACACAACCCCAGGTACACACACTGTATTACACAACCCCAGGTACACACACTGTATTACACAACCCCAGGTACACACTCTGTACTACACAACCACAGGTACGCACACTGTACAACCACAGGTACACACACTGTACTACACAACCACAGGTACACACACTGTACAACCACAGGTACACACACTGTACTACACAACCACAGGTACACACACTGTACTACACAACCGCAGGTACACACACTGTACTACACAACCGCAGGTACACACACTGTACTACACAACCGCAGGTACACACACTGTACTACACAACCCCAGGTACACACACTGTACTACACAACCCCAGGTACACACACTGTACTACACAACCGCAGGTACACACACTGTACTACACAACCCCAGGTACACACACTGTACAACCACAGGTACACACACTGTACTACACAACCCCAGGTACACACACTGTACTACACAACCCCAGGTACGCACACTGTACTACACAACCGCAGGTACGCACACTGTACTACACAACCACAGGTACGCACACTGTACTACACAACCCCAGGTACGCACACTGTACTACACAACCCCAGGTACGCACACTGTACTACACAACCCCAGGTACGCACACTGTACTACACAACCCCAGGTACGCACACTGTACTACACAACCGCAGGTACGCACACTGTACTACACAACCCCAGGTACGCACACTGTACTACACAACCCCAGGTACGCACACTGTACTACACAACCCCAGGTACGCACACTGTACTACACAACCCCAGGTACACACACTGTACTACACAACCCCAGGTACGCACACAGGTACGCACACTGTACTACACAACCCCAGGTACACACACTGTACTACACAACCCCAGGTACACACACTGTACTACACAACCCCAGGTACACACACTGTACTACACAACCCCAGGTACACACACTGTATTACACAACCACAGGTACACACACTGTACAACCACAGGTACACACACTGTACAACCACAGGTACACACACTGTACTACACAACCACAGGTACGCACACTGTACTACACAACCCCAGGTACGCACACTGTACTACACAACCGCAGGTACGCACACTGTACTACACAACCCCAGGTACGCACACTGTACTACACAACCCCAGGTACGCACACTGTACTACACAACCCCAGGTACGCACACTGTACTACACAACCCCAGGTACACACACTGTACTACACAACCCCAGGTACGCACACTGTACTACACAACCCCAGGTACACACACTGTACTACACAACCCCAGGTACACACACTGTACTACACAACCCCAGGTACACACACTGTACTACACAACCACAGGTACACACACTGTACAACCACAGGTACACACACTGTACTACACAACCACAGGTACACACACTGTACTACACAACCACAGGTACACACACTGTACTACACAACCCCAGGTACACACACTGTACTACACAACCCCAGGTACGCACACTGTACTACACAACCCCAGGTACACACACTGTATTACACAACCCCAGGTACGCACACTGTACTACACAACCCCAGGTACACACACTGTACTACACAACCCCAGGTACACACACTGTACTACACAACCCCAGGTACACACACTGTACTACACAACCCCAGGTACACACACTGTACTACACAACCCCAGGTACACACACTGTACTACACAACCACAGGTACACACACTGTACTACACAACCTCAGGTACACACACTGTACTACACAACCTCAGGTACACACACTGTACTACACAACCACAGGTACACACACTGTACAACCACAGGTACACACACTGTACTACACAACCACAGGTACACACACTGTACAACCACAGGTACACACACTGTACTACACAACCACAGGTACACACACTGTACTACACAACCACAGGTACACACACTGTACTTCACAACCTCAGGTACACACACTGTACTACACAACCCCAGGTACACACACTGTATTACACAACCACAGGTACACACACTGTACTACACAACCACAGGTACACACTTTACTACACAACCCCAGGTACAGACACTGTACTACACAACCACAGGTACACACACTGTATTACACAACCACAGGTACGCACACTGTACTACACAACCGCAGGTACGCACACTGTACTACACAACCCCAGGTACGCACACTGTACTACACGACCCCAGGTACGCACACTGTACTACACGACCCCAGGTACGCACACTGTACTACACAACCCCAGGTACACACACTGTACTACACAACCCCAGGTACACACACTGTACTACACAACCGCAGGTACACACACTGTACTACACAACCACAGGTACACACACTGTACTACACAACCACAGGTACACACACTGTACTACACAACCACAGGTACACACACTGTACTACACAACCACAGGTACACACACTGTACTACACAACCACAGGTACACACACTGTACTACACAACCACAGGTACACACACTGTACTACACAACCCCAGGTACACACACTGTACTACACAACCCCAGGTACACACACTGTACTACACAACCACAGGTACACACACTGTACTACACAACCACAGGTACACACACTGTACAACCACAGGTACACACACTGTACTACACAACCACAGGTACACACACTGTACTACACAACCGCAGGTACACACACTGTACTACACAACCGCAGGTACACACACTGTACTACACAACCGCAGGTACACACACTGTACTACACAACCCCAGGTACACACACTGTACTACACAACCCCAGGTACACACACTGTACTACACAACCGCAGGTACACACACTGTACAACCACAGGTACACACACTGTACTACACAACCACAGGTACACACACTGTACTACACAACCACAGGTACACACACTGTACTACACAACCGCAGGTACACACACTGTACTACACAACCGCAGGTACGCACACTGTACTACACAACCGCAGGTACACACACTGTACTACACAACCCCAGGTACACACACTGTACTACACAACCACAGGTACACACACTGTACAACCACAGGTACACACACTGTACTACACAACCACAGGTACACACACTGTACAACCACAGGTACACACACTGTACTACACAACCACAGGTACACACACTGTACTACACAACCACAGGTACACACACTGTACTACACAACCGCAGGTACACACACTGTACTACACAACCCCAGGTACACACACTGTACTACACAACCCCAGGTACACACACTGTACAACCCCAGGTACACACACTGTACTACACAACCACAGGTACACACACTGTACTACACACCCACAGGTACACACACTGTACTACACACCCACAGGTACACACACTGTACTACACAACCACAGGTACACACACTGTACAACCACAGGTAATCACACTGTACTACACAACCACAGGTACACACACTGTACTACACAACCCCAGGTACACACACTGTACTACACAACCCCAGGTACACACACTGTACTACACAACCACAGGTACGCACACTGTACAACCACAGGTACACACACTGTACTACACAACCACAGGTACGCACACTGTACAATCACAGGTACACACACTGTACTACACAACCACAGGTACACACACTGTACTACACAACCGCAGGTACACACACTGTACTACACAACCACAGGTACACACACTGTACTACACAACCCCAGGTACACACACTGTACTACACAACCCCAGGTACACACACTGTACTACACAACCCCAGGTACACACACTGTACTACACAGCCACAGGTACACACACTGTACAACCACAGGTACACACACTGTACTACACAACCACAGGTACACACACTGTACAACCACAGGTACACACTGTACTACACAACCACAGGTACACACACTGTACTACACAACCCCAGGTACAC
The DNA here is from genome assembly GCF_933228915.1 of Telmatherina bonti. Lineage (NCBI taxonomy): Eukaryota > Metazoa > Chordata > Actinopteri > Atheriniformes > Telmatherinidae > Telmatherina > Telmatherina bonti. Next base: position 1,384,340 of record NC_136613.1, read on the forward strand.
ACACTGTACTACACAACCGCAGGTACACACACTGTACTACACAACCGCAGTTACACACACTGTACTACACAACCACAGGTACGCACACTGTACCCCACAACCACAGGTACACACACTGTACTACACAACCACAGGTACGCACACTGTACTACACAACCCCAGGTACACACACTGTACTACACAACCGCAGGTACTCACACTGTACTACACAACCACAGGTACACACACTGTACTACACAACCCCAGGTACACACACTGTACTACACAACCACAGGTAATCACACTGTACTACACAACCACAGGTACACACACTGTACTACACAACCCCAGGTACACACACTGTACTAAACAACCCCAGGTACACACACTGTACTACACAACCACAGGTACACACACTGTACAACCACAGGTACACACACTGTACTACACAACCACAGGTACACACACTGTACAACCACAGGTACACACACTGTACTACACAACCACAGGTACGCACACTGTACTACACAACCGCAGGTACGCACACTGTACTACACAACCGCAGGTACGCACACTGTACTACACAACCGCAGGTACACACACTGTACTACACAACCGCAGTTACACACACTGTACTACACAACCACAGGTACGCACACTGTACCCCACAACCACAGGTACACACACTGTACTACACAACCACAGGTACGCACACTGTACTACACAACCCCAGGTACGCACACTGTACTACACAACCCCAGGTACGCACACTGTACTACACAACCCCAGGTACACACACTGTACTACACAACCGCAGGTACGCACACTGTACTACACAACCGCAGGTACACACACTGTACTACACAACAACAGGTACACACACTGTACTACACAACCCCAGGTACACACACTGTACTACACAACCACAGGTACACACACTGTACTACACAACCCCAGGTACACACACTGTACTACACAACCACAGGTACACACACTGTACAACCACAGGTACACACACTGTACTACACAACCGCAGGTACACACACTGTACTACACAACCACAGGTACACACACTGTACAACCACAGGTACACACACTGTACTACACAACCACAGGTACACACACTGTACTACACAACCACAGGTACACACACTGTATTACAGAACCCCAGGTACACACACTGTATTACAGAACCCCAGGTACACACACTGTACTACACAACCGCAGGTACACACACTGTACTACACAACCGCAGGTACGCACACTGTACTACACAACCCCAGGTACACACACTGTACAACCCCAGGTACACACACTGTACTACACAACCACAGGTACACACACTGTACAACCACAGGTACACACACTGTACTACACAACCACAGGTACACACACTGTACAACCACAGGTAATCACACTGTACTACACAACCACAGGTACACACACTGTACTACACAACCCCAGGTACACACTGTACTAAACAACAACAGGTACACACACTGTACTACACAACCACAGGTACACACACTGTACAACCACAGGTACACACACTGTACTACACAACCCCAGGTACAAACACTGTACAACCACAGGTACACACACTGTACTACACAACCCCAGGTACACACACTGTACTACACAACCCCAGGTACACACACTGTACTACACAACCCCAGGTACACACACTGTACTACACAACCACAGGTACACACACTGTACAACCACAGGTACACACACTGTACTACACAACCACAGGTACACACACTGTACAACCACAGGTACACACACTGTACTACGCAACCCCAGGTACACACACTGTACTACACAACCCCAGGTACACACACTGTACTACACAGCCACAGGTACACACACTGTACAAACACAGGTACACACACTGTACTACACAACCACAGGTACACACACTGTACAACAACAGGTACACACTGTACTACACAACCACAGGTACACACACTGTACTACACAACCACAGGTACACACACTGTACTACGCAACCGCAGGTACTCACACTGTACTACACAACCCCAGGTACACACACTGTACTACACAACCCCAGGTACACACACTGTACTACACAACCGCAGGTACACACACTGTACTACACAACCGCAGTTGCACACACTGTACTACACAACCACAGGTACGCACACTGTACCCCACAACCACAGGTAAGCACACTGTACAACACAACCACAGGTACGCACACTGTACTACACAACCCCAGGTACACACACTGTACTACACAACCGCAGGTACACACACTATACTACACAACCCCAGGTACACACACTGTACAACCACAGGTACACACACTGTACTACACAACCCCAGGTACACACACTGTACTACACAACCACAGGTACACACACTGTACTACACAACCGCAGGTACGCACACTGTACTACACAACCGCAGGTACGCACACTGTACTACACAACCCCAGGTACACACACTGTACTACACAACCCCAGGTACACACACTGTACTACACAACCGCAGGTACACACACTGTACTACACAACAACAGGTACACACACTGTACTACACAACAACAGGTACACACACTGTACTACACAACCCCAGGTACACACACTGTACTACACAACCACAGGTACACACACTGTACTACACAACCCCAGGTACACACACTGTACTACACAACCACAGGTACACACACTGTACAACCACAGGTACACACACTGTACTACACAACCGCAGGTACACACACTGTACTACACAACCACAGGTACACACACTGTACAACCACAGGTACACACACTGTACTACACAACCACAGGTACACACACTGTACTACACAACCCCAGGTACACACACTGTATTACACAACCCCAGGTACACACTCTGTACTACACAGCCACAGGTACACACACTGTACAACCACAGGTACACACACTGTACTACACAACCACAGGTACACACACTGTACTACACAACCACAGGTACACACACTGTACTACACAACCGCAGGTACACACACTGTACTACACAACCCCAGGTACACACACTGTACTACACAACCCCAGGTACACACACTGTACTACACAACCGCAGGTACACACACTGTACTACACAACCGCAGTTACGCACACTGTACCCCACAATCACAGGTACACACACTGTACTACACAACCGCAGGTACGCACACTGTACTACACAACCCCAGGTACACACACTGTACTACACAACCACAGGTACGCACACTGTACTACACAACCCCAGGTACACACACTGTACTACACAACCGCAGGTACACACACTATACTACACAACCCCAGGTACACACACTGTACAACCACAGGTACACACACTGTACTACACAACCACAGGTACACACACTGTACTACACAACCACAGGTACACACACTGTACTACACAACCGCAGGTACGCACACTGTACTACACAACCGCAGGTACGCACATTGTACTACACAACCGCAGGTACACACACTGTACTACACAACCGCAGGTACACACACTGTACTACACAACCCGAGGTACACACACTGTACTACACAACCGCAGTTACACACACTGTACTACACAACCACAGGTACGCACACTGTACCCCACAACCACAGGTACACACACTGTACTACACAACCACAGGTACGCACACTGTACAACACAACCACAGGTACGCACACTGTACTACACAACCCCAGGTACACACACTGTACTACACAACCCCAGGTACACACACTGTACTACACAACCACAGGTAATCACACTGTACTACACAACCACAGGTACACACACTGTACTACACAACCCCAGGTACACACACTGTACTAAACAACCCCAGGTACACACACTGTACTACACAACCACAGGTACACACACTGTACAACCACAGGTACACACACTGTACAACCACAGGTACACACACTGTACTACACAACCACAGGTACACACACTGTACAACCACAGGTACGCACACTGTACTACACAACCGCAGGTACGCACACTGTACTACACAACCGCAGGTACACACACTGTACTACACAACCGCAGTTACACACACTGTACTACACAACCACAGGTACGCACACTGTACCCCACAACCACAGGTACACACACTGTACTACACAACCACAGGTACGCACACTGTACTACACAACCCCAGGTACGCACACTGTACTACACAACCCCAGGTACACACACTGTACTACACAACCGCAGGTACGCACACTGTACTACACAACCGCAGGTACACACACTGTACTACACAACAACAGGTACACACACTGTACTACACAACCCCAGGTACACACACTGTACTACACAACCACAGGTACACACACTGTACTACACAACCCCAGGTACACACACTGTACTACACAACCACAGGTACACACACTGTACAACCACAGGTACACACACTGTACTACACAACCGCAGGTACACACACTGTACTACACAACCGCAGGTACACACACTGTACTACACAACCACAGGTACACACACTGTACTACACAACCACAGGTACACACACTGTACTACACAACCACAGGTACACACACTGTATTACAGAACCCCAGGTACACACACTGTATTACAGAACCCCAGGTACACACACTGTACTACACAACCGCAGGTACACACACTGTACTACACAACCGCAGGTACGCACACTGTACTACACAACCCCAGGTACACACACTGTACAACCCCAGGTACACACACTGTACAACCACAGGTACACACACTGTACTACACAACCACAGGTACACACACTGTACAACCACAGGTAATCACACTGTACTACACAACCACAGGTACACACACTGTACTACACAACCCCAGGTACACACTGTACTAAACAACAACAGGTACACATACTGTACTACACAACCACAGGTACACACACTGTACAACCACAGGTACACACACTGTACTACACAACCCCAGGTACAAACACTGTACAACCCCAGGTACACACACTGTACTACACAACCCCAGGTACACACACTGTACTACACAACCCCAGGTACACACACTGTACTACACAACCCCAGGTACACACACTGTACTACACAACCCCAGGTACACACACTGTACTACACAACCACAGGTACACACACTGTACAACCACAGGTACACACACTGTACTACACAACCACAGGTACACACACTGTACTACACAACCCCAGGTACACACACTGTACTACACAACCCCAGGTACACACACTGTACTACACAGCCACAGGTACACACACTGTACAAACACAGGTACACACACTGTACTACACAACCACAGGTACACACACTGTACAACAACAGGTACACACTGTACTACACAACCACAGGTACACACACTGTACTACACAACCACAGGTACACACACTGTACTACGCAACCGCAGGTACTCACACTGTACTACACAACCCCAGGTACACACACTGTACTACACAACCCCAGGTACACACACTGTACTACACAACCGCAGGTACACACACTGTACTACACAACCGCAGTTGCACACACTGTACTACACAACCACAGGTACGCACACTGTACCCCACAACCACAGGTACGCACACTGTACCCCACAACCACAGGTACGCACACTGTACAACACAACCCCAGGTACACACACTGTACTACACAACCGCAGGTACACACACTATACTACACAACCCCAGGTACACACACTGTACAACCACAGGTACACACACTGTACTACACAACCCCAGGTACACACACTGTACTACACAACCACAGGTACACACACTGTACTACACAACCGCAGGTACGCACACTGTACTACACAACCGCAGGTACGCACACTGTACTACACAACCCCAGGTACACACACTGTACTACACAACCCCAGGTACACACACTGTACTACACAACCGCAGGTACACACACTGTACTACACAACAACAGGTACACACACTGTACTACACAACCCCAGGTACACACACTGTACTACACAACCCCAGGTACACACACTGTACTACACAACCACAGGTACACACACTGTACTACACAACCCCAGGTACACACACTGTACTACACAACCACAGGTACACACACTGTACAACCACAGGTACACACACTGTACTACACAACCGCAGGTACACACACTGTACTACACAACCACAGGTACACACACTGTACAACCACAGGTACACACACTGTACTACACAACCACAGGTACACACACTGTACTACACAACCACAGGTACACACACTGTACAACCACAGGTACACACACTGTACTACACAACCACAGGTACACACACTGTACTACACAACCACAGGTACACACACTGTACTTCACAACCTCAGGTACACACACTGTACTACACAACCCCAGGTACACACACTGTATTACACAACCACAGGTACACACACTGTACTACACAACCACAGGTACACACTTTACTACACAACCCCAGGTACAGACACTGTACTACACAACCACAGGTACACACACTGTATTACACAACCACAGGTACGCACACTGTACTACACAACCGCAGGTACGCACACTGTACTACACAACCCCAGGTACGCACACTGTACTACACGACCCCAGGTACGCACACTGTACTACACGACCCCAGGTACGCACACTGTACTACACAACCCCAGGTACACACACTGTACTACACAACCCCAGGTACACACACTGTACTACACAACCGCAGGTACACACACTGTACTACACAACCACAGGTACACACACTGTACTACACAACCACAGGTACACACACTGTACTACACAACCACAGGTACACACACTGTACTACACAACCACAGGTACACACACTGTACTACACAACCACAGGTACACACACTGTACTACACAACCACAGGTACACACACTGTACTACACAACCCCAGGTACACACACTGTACTACACAACCCCAGGTACACACACTGTACTACACAACCACAGGTACACACACTGTACTACACAACCACAGGTACACACACTGTACAACCACAGGTACACACACTGTACTACACAACCACAGGTACACACACTGTACTACACAACCGCAGGTACACACACTGTACTACACAACCGCAGGTACACACACTGTACTACACAACCGCAGGTACACACACTGTACTACACAACCCCAGGTACACACACTGTACTACACAACCCCAGGTACACACACTGTACTACACAACCGCAGGTACACACACTGTACAACCACAGGTACACACACTGTACTACACAACCACAGGTACACACACTGTACTACACAACCACAGGTACACACACTGTACTACACAACCGCAGGTACACACACTGTACTACACAACCGCAGGTACGCACACTGTACTACACAACCGCAGGTACACACACTGTACTACACAACCCCAGGTACACACACTGTACTACACAACCACAGGTACACACACTGTACAACCACAGGTACACACACTGTACTACACAACCACAGGTACACACACTGTACAACCACAGGTACACACACTGTACTACACAACCACAGGTACACACACTGTACTACACAACCACAGGTACACACACTGTACTACACAACCGCAGGTACACACACTGTACTACACAACCCCAGGTACACACACTGTACTACACAACCCCAGGTACACACACTGTACAACCCCAGGTACACACACTGTACTACACAACCACAGGTACACACACTGTACTACACACCCACAGGTACACACACTGTACTACACACCCACAGGTACACACACTGTACTACACAACCACAGGTACACACACTGTACAACCACAGGTAATCACACTGTACTACACAACCACAGGTACACACACTGTACTACACAACCCCAGGTACACACACTGTACTACACAACCCCAGGTACACACACTGTACTACACAACCACAGGTACGCACACTGTACAACCACAGGTACACACACTGTACTACACAACCACAGGTACGCACACTGTACAATCACAGGTACACACACTGTACTACACAACCACAGGTACACACACTGTACTACACAACCGCAGGTACACACACTGTACTACACAACCACAGGTACACACACTGTACTACACAACCCCAGGTACACACACTGTACTACACAACCCCAGGTACACACACTGTACTACACAACCCCAGGTACACACACTGTACTACACAGCCACAGGTACACACACTGTACAACCACAGGTACACACACTGTACTACACAACCACAGGTACACACACTGTACAACCACAGGTACACACTGTACTACACAACCACAGGTACACACACTGTACTACACAACCCCAGGTACACACACTGTACTACACAACCGCAGGTACACACACTGTACTACACAACCGCAGTTACACACACTGTACTACACAACCACAGGTACGCACACTGTACCCCACAACCACAGGTACACACACTGTACTACACAACCACAGGTACGCACACTGTACTACACAACCCCAGGTACACACACTGTACTACACAACCGCAGGTACTCACACTGTACTACACAACCACAGGTACACACACTGTACTACACAACCCCAGGTACACACACTGTACTACACAACCACAGGTAATCACACTGTACTACACAACCACAGGTACACACACTGTACTACACAACCCCAGGTACACACACTGTACTAAACAACCCCAGGTACACACACTGTACTACACAACCACAGGTACACACACTGTACAACCACAGGTACACACACTGTACTACACAACCACAGGTACACACACTGTACAACCACAGGTACACACACTGTACTACACAACCACAGGTACGCACACTGTACTACACAACCCCAGGTACACACACTGTACTACACAACCCCAGGTACACACACTGTACTACACAACCGCAGGTACACACACTGTACTACACAACCACAGGTACACACACTGTACTACACAACCACAGGTACACACACTGTACTACACAACCACAGGTACACACACTGTACTACACAACCACAGGTACACACACTGTACTACACAACCACAGGTACACACACTGTACTACACAACCACAGGTACACACACTGTACTACACAACCCCAGGTACACACACTGTACTACACAACCCCAGGTACACACACTGTACTACACAACCACAGGTACACACACTGTACTACACAACCACAGGTACACACACTGTACAACCACAGGTACACACACTGTACTACACAACCACAGGTACACACACTGTACTACACAACCGCAGGTACACACACTGTACTACACAACCGCAGGTACACACACTGTACTACACAACCGCAGGTACACACACTGTACTACACAACCCCAGGTACACACACTGTACTACACAACCCCAGGTACACACACTGTACTACACAACCGCAGGTACACACACTGTACAACCACAGGTACACACACTGTACTACACAACCACAGGTACACACACTGTACTACACAACCACAGGTACACACACTGTACTACACAACCGCAGGTACACACACTGTACTACACAACCGCAGGTACGCACACTGTACTACACAACCGCAGGTACACACACTGTACTACACAACCCCAGGTACACACACTGTACTACACAACCACAGGTACACACACTGTACAACCACAGGTACACACACTGTACTACACAACCACAGGTACACACACTGTACAACCACAGGTACACACACTGTACTACACAACCACAGGTACACACACTGTACTACACAACCACAGGTACACACACTGTACTACACAACCGCAGGTACACACACTGTACTACACAACCCCAGGTACACACACTGTACTACACAACCCCAGGTACACACACTGTACAACCCCAGGTACACACACTGTACTACACAACCACAGGTACACACACTGTACTACACACCCACAGGTACACACACTGTACTACACACCCACAGGTACACACACTGTACTACACAACCACAGGTACACACACTGTACAACCACAGGTAATCACACTGTACTACACAACCACAGGTACACACACTGTACTACACAACCCCAGGTACACACACTGTACTACACAACCCCAGGTACACACACTGTACTACACAACCACAGGTACGCACACTGTACAACCACAGGTACACACACTGTACTACACAACCACAGGTACGCACACTGTACAATCACAGGTACACACACTGTACTACACAACCACAGGTACACACACTGTACTACACAACCGCAGGTACACACACTGTACTACACAACCACAGGTACACACACTGTACTACACAACCCCAGGTACACACACTGTACTACACAACCCCAGGTACACACACTGTACTACACAACCCCAGGTACACACACTGTACTACACAGCCACAGGTACACACACTGTACAACCACAGGTACACACACTGTACTACACAACCACAGGTACACACACTGTACAACCACAGGTACACACTGTACTACACAACCACAGGTACACACACTGTACTACACAACCCCAGGTACACACACTGTACTACACAACCGCAGGTACACACACTGTACTACACAACCGCAGTTACACACACTGTACTACACAACCACAGGTACGCACACTGTACCCCACAACCACAGGTACACACACTGTACTACACAACCACAGGTACGCACACTGTACTACACAACCCCAGGTACACACACTGTACTACACAACCGCAGGTACTCACACTGTACTACACAACCACAGGTACACACACTGTACTACACAACCCCAGGTACACACACTGTACTACACAACCACAGGTAATCACACTGTACTACACAACCACAGGTACACACACTGTACTACACAACCCCAGGTACACACACTGTACTAAACAACCCCAGGTACACACACTGTACTACACAACCACAGGTACACACACTGTACAACCACAGGTACACACACTGTACTACACAACCACAGGTACACACACTGTACAACCACAGGTACACACACTGTACTACACAACCACAGGTACGCACACTGTACTACACAACCGCAGGTACGCACACTGTACTACACAACCGCAGGTACGCACACTGTACTACACAACCGCAGGTACACACACTGTACTACACAACCGCAGTTACACACACTGTACTACACAACCACAGGTACGCACACTGTACCCCACAACCACAGGTACACACACTGTACTACACAACCACAGGTACGCACACTGTACTACACAACCCCAGGTACGCACACTGTACTACACAACCCCAGGTACGCACACTGTACTACACAACCCCAGGTACACACACTGTACTACACAACCGCAGGTACGCACACTGTACTACACAACCGCAGGTACACACACTGTACTACACAACAACAGGTACACACACTGTACTACACAACCCCAGGTACACACACTGTACTACACAACCACAGGTACACACACTGTACTACACAACCCCAGGTACACACACTGTACTACACAACCACAGGTACACACACTGTACAACCACAGGTACACACACTGTACTACACAACCGCAGGTACACACACTGTACTACACAACCACAGGTACACACACTGTACAACCACAGGTACACACACTGTACTACACAACCACAGGTACACACACTGTACTACACAACCACAGGTACACACACTGTATTACAGAACCCCAGGTACACACACTGTATTACAGAACCCCAGGTACACACACTGTACTACACAACCGCAGGTACACACACTGTACTACACAACCGCAGGTACGCACACTGTACTACACAACCCCAGGTACACACACTGTACAACCCCAGGTACACACACTGTACTACACAACCACAGGTACACACACTGTACAACCACAGGTACACACACTGTACTACACAACCACAGGTACACACACTGTACAACCACAGGTAATCACACTGTACTACACAACCACAGGTACACACACTGTACTACACAACCCCAGGTACACACTGTACTAAACAACAACAGGTACACACACTGTACTACACAACCACAGGTACACACACTGTACAACCACAGGTACACACACTGTACTACACAACCCCAGGTACAAACACTGTACAACCACAGGTACACACACTGTACTACACAACCCCAGGTACACACACTGTACTACACAACCCCAGGTACACACACTGTACTACACAACCCCAGGTACACACACTGTACTACACAACCACAGGTACACACACTGTACAACCACAGGTACACACACTGTACTACACAACCACAGGTACACACACTGTACAACCACAGGTACACACACTGTACTACGCAACCCCAGGTACACACACTGTACTACACAACCCCAGGTACACACACTGTACTACACAGCCACAGGTACACACACTGTACAAACACAGGTACACACTGTACTACACAACCACAGGTACACACACTGTACTACACAACCACAGGTACACACACTGTACTACGCAACCGCAGGTACTCACACTGTACTACACAACCCCAGGTACACACACTGTACTACACAACCCCAGGTACACACACTGTACTACACAACCGCAGGTACACACACTGTACTACACAACCGCAGTTGCACACACTGTACTACACAACCACAGGTACGCACACTGTACCCCACAACCACAGGTAAGCACACTGTACAACACAACCACAGGTACGCACACTGTACTACACAACCCCAGGTACACACACTGTACTACACAACCGCAGGTACACACACTATACTACACAACCCCAGGTACACACACTGTACAACCACAGGTACACACACTGTACTACACAACCCCAGGTACACACACTGTACTACACAACCACAGGTACACACACTGTACTACACAACCGCAGGTACGCACACTGTACTACACAACCGCAGGTACGCACACTGTACTACACAACCCCAGGTACACACACTGTACTACACAACCCCAGGTACACACACTGTACTACACAACCGCAGGTACACACACTGTACTACACAACAACAGGTACACACACTGTACTACACAACAACAGGTACACACACTGTACTACACAACCCCAGGTACACACACTGTACTACACAACCACAGGTACACACACTGTACTACACAACCCCAGGTACACACACTGTACTACACAACCACAGGTACACACACTGTACAACCACAGGTACACACACTGTACTACACAACCGCAGGTACACACACTGTACTACACAACCACAGGTACACACACTGTACAACCACAGGTACACACACTGTACTACACAACCACAGGTACACACACTGTACTACACAACCCCAGGTACACACACTGTATTACACAACCCCAGGTACACACTCTGTACTACACAGCCACAGGTACACACACTGTACAACCACAGGTACACACACTGTACTACACAACCACAGGTACACACACTGTACTACACAACCACAGGTACACACACTGTACTACACAACCGCAGGTACACACACTGTACTACACAACCCCAGGTACACACACTGTACTACACAACCCCAGGTACACACACTGTACTACACAACCGCAGGTACACACACTGTACTACACAACCGCAGTTACGCACACTGTACCCCACAATCACAGGTACACACACTGTACTACACAACCGCAGGTACGCACACTGTACTACACAACCCCAGGTACACACACTGTACTACACAACCACAGGTACGCACACTGTACTACACAACCCCAGGTACACACACTGTACTACACAACCGCAGGTACACACACTATACTACACAACCCCAGGTACACACACTGTACAACCACAGGTACACACACTGTACTACACAACCACAGGTACACACACTGTACTACACAACCACAGGTACACACACTGTACTACACAACCGCAGGTACGCACACTGTACTACACAACCGCAGGTACGCACATTGTACTACACAACCGCAGGTACACACACTGTACTACACAACCGCAGGTACACACACTGTACTACACAACCCGAGGTACACACACTGTACTACACAACCGCAGTTACACACACTGTACTACACAACCACAGGTACGCACACTGTACCCCACAACCACAGGTACACACACTGTACTACACAACCACAGGTACGCACACTGTACAACACAACCACAGGTACGCACACTGTACTACACAACCCCAGGTACACACACTGTACTACACAACCCCAGGTACACACACTGTACTACACAACCACAGGTAATCACACTGTACTACACAACCACAGGTACACACACTGTACTACACAACCCCAGGTACACACACTGTACTAAACAACCCCAGGTACACACACTGTACTACACAACCACAGGTACACACACTGTACAACCACAGGTACACACACTGTACAACCACAGGTACACACACTGTACTACACAACCACAGGTACACACACTGTACAACCACAGGTACGCACACTGTACTACACAACCGCAGGTACGCACACTGTACTACACAACCGCAGGTACACACACTGTACTACACAACCGCAGTTACACACACTGTACTACACAACCACAGGTACGCACACTGTACCCCACAACCACAGGTACACACACTGTACTACACAACCACAGGTACGCACACTGTACTACACAACCCCAGGTACGCACACTGTACTACACAACCCCAGGTACACACACTGTACTACACAACCGCAGGTACGCACACTGTACTACACAACCGCAGGTACACACACTGTACTACACAACAACAGGTACACACACTGTACTACACAACCCCAGGTACACACACTGTACTACACAACCACAGGTACACACACTGTACTACACAACCCCAGGTACACACACTGTACTACACAACCACAGGTACACACACTGTACAACCACAGGTACACACACTGTACTACACAACCGCAGGTACACACACTGTACTACACAACCGCAGGTACACACACTGTACTACACAACCACAGGTACACACACTGTACTACACAACCACAGGTACACACACTGTACTACACAACCACAGGTACACACACTGTATTACAGAACCCCAGGTACACACACTGTATTACAGAACCCCAGGTACACACACTGTACTACACAACCGCAGGTACACACACTGTACTACACAACCGCAGGTACGCACACTGTACTACACAACCCCAGGTACACACACTGTACAACCCCAGGTACACACACTGTACAACCACAGGTACACACACTGTACTACACAACCACAGGTACACACACTGTACAACCACAGGTAATCACACTGTACTACACAACCACAGGTACACACACTGTACTACACAACCCCAGGTACACACTGTACTAAACAACAACAGGTACACATACTGTACTACACAACCACAGGTACACACACTGTACAACCACAGGTACACACACTGTACTACACAACCCCAGGTACAAACACTGTACAACCCCAGGTACACACACTGTACTACACAACCCCAGGTACACACACTGTACTACACAACCCCAGGTACACACACTGTACTACACAACCCCAGGTACACACACTGTACTACACAACCACAGGTACACACACTGTACAACCACAGGTACACACACTGTACTACACAACCACAGGTACACACACTGTACTACACAACCCCAGGTACACACACTGTACTACACAACCCCAGGTACACACACTGTACTACACAGCCACAGGTACACACACTGTACAAACACAGGTACACACACTGTACTACACAACCACAGGTACACACACTGTACAACAACAGGTACACACTGTACTACACAACCACAGGTACACACACTGTACTACACAACCACAGGTACACACACTGTACTACGCAACCGCAGGTACTCACACTGTACTACACAACCCCAGGTACACACACTGTACTACACAACCCCAGGTACACACACTGTACTACACAACCGCAGGTACACACACTGTACTACACAACCGCAGTTGCACACACTGTACTACACAACCACAGGTACGCACACTGTACCCCACAACCACAGGTACGCACACTGTACCCCACAACCACAGGTACGCACACTGTACAACACAACCCCAGGTACACACACTGTACTACACAACCGCAGGTACACACACTATACTACACAACCCCAGGTACACACACTGTACAACCACAGGTACACACACTGTACTACACAACCCCAGGTACACACACTGTACTACACAACCACAGGTACACACACTGTACTACACAACCGCAGGTACGCACACTGTACTACACAACCGCAGGTACGCACACTGTACTACACAACCCCAGGTACACACACTGTACTACACAACCCCAGGTACACACACTGTACTACACAACCGCAGGTACACACACTGTACTACACAACAACAGGTACACACACTGTACTACACAACCCCAGGTACACACACTGTACTACACAACCCCAGGTACACACACTGTACTACACAACCACAGGTACACACACTGTACTACACAACCCCAGGTACACACACTGTACTACACAACCACAGGTACACACACTGTACAACCACAGGTACACACACTGTACTACACAACCGCAGGTACACACACTGTACTACACAACCACAGGTACACACACTGTACAACCACAGGTACACACACTGTACTACACAACCACAGGTACACACACTGTACTACACAACCCCAGGTACACACACTGTATTACACAACCCCAGGTACACACTCTGTACTACACAGCCACAGGTACACACACTGTACAACCACAGGTACACACACTGTACTACACAACCACAGGTACACACACTGTACTACACAACCACAGGTACACACACTGTACTACACAACCGCAGGTACACACACTGTACTACACAACCCCAGGTACACACACTGTACTACACAACCGCAGGTACACACACTGTACTACACAACAACAGGTACACACACTGTACTACACAACAACAGGTACACACACTGTACTACACAACCCCAGGTACACACACTGTACTACACAACCACAGGTACACACACTGTACTACACAACCCCAGGTACACACACTGTACTACACAACCACAGGTACACACACTGTACAACCACAGGTACACACACTGTACTACACAACCGCAGGTACACACACTGTACTACACAACCACAGGTACACACACTGTACAACCACAGGTACACACACTGTACTACACAACCACAGGTACACACACTGTACTACACAACCCCAGGTACACACACTGTATTACACAACCCCAGGTACACACTCTGTACTACACAGCCACAGGTACACACACTGTACAACCACAGGTACACACACTGTACTACACAACCACAGGTACACACACTGTACTACACAACCACAGGTACACACACTGTACTACACAACCGCAGGTACACACACTGTACTACACAACCCCAGGTACACACACTGTACTACACAACCCCAGGTACACACACTGTACTACACAACCGCAGGTACACACACTGTACTACACAACCGCAGTTACGCACACTGTACCCCACAACCACAGGTACACACACTGTACTACACAACCACAGGTACGCACACTGTACTACACAACCCCAGGTACACACACTGTACTACACAACCACAGGTACGCACACTGTACTACACAACCCCAGGTACACACACTGTACTACACAACCGCAGGTACGCACACTATACTACACAACCCCAGGTACACACACTGTACAACCACAGGTACACACACTGTACTACACAACCACAGGTACACACACTGTACTACACAACCACAGGTACACACACTGTACTACACAACCGCAGGTACGCACACTGTACTACACAACCGCAGGTACGCACATTGTACTACACAACCGCAGGTACACACACTGTACTACACAACCGCAGGTACACACACTGTACTACACAACCCGAGGTACACACACTGTACTACACAACCGCAGTTACACACACTGTACTACACAACCACAGGTACGCACACTGTACCCCACAACCACAGGTACACACACTGTACTACACAACCACAGGTACGCACACTGTACAACACAACCACAGGTACGCACACTGTACTACACAACCCCAGGTACACACACTGTACTACACAACCGCAGGTACACACACTATACTACACAACCCCAGGTACACACACTGTACAGCCACAGGTACACACACTGTACTACACAACCCCAGGTACACACACTGTACTACACAACCACAGGTACACACACTGTACTACACAACCGCAGGTACGCACACTGTACTACACAACCGCAGGTACGCACACTGTACTACACAACCGCAGGTACACACACTGTACTACACAACCGCAGGTACACACACTGTACTACACAACCGCAGTTACACACACTGTACCACACAACCACAGGTACGCACACTGTACCCCACAACCACAGGTACGCACACTGTACTACACAACCACAGGTACGCACACTGTACTACACAACCCCAGGTACACACACTGTACTACACAACCCCAGGTACACACACTGTACTACACAACCGCAGGTACACACACTGTACTACACAACAACAGGTACACACACTGTACTACACAACCGCAGGTACACACACTGTACTACACAACAACAGGTACACACACTGTACTACACAACCCCAGGTACACACACTGTACTACACAACCACAGGTACACACACTGTACTACACAACCCCCGGTACACACACTGTACTACACAACCACAGGTACACACACTGTACAACCACAGGTACACACACTGTACTACACAACCGCAGGTACACACACTGTACTACACAACCACAGGTACACACACTGTACAACCACAGGTACACACACTGTACTACACAACCACAGGTACACACACTGTACTACACAACCCCAGGTACACACACTGTATTACACAACCCCAGGTACACACTCTGTACTACACAGCCACAGGTACACACACTGTACAACCACAGGTACACACACTGTACTACACAACCACAGGTACACACACTGTACTACACAACCGCAGGTACACACACTGTACTACACAACCGCAGGTACACACACTGTACTACACAACCCCAGGTACACACACTGTACTACACAACCGCAGGTACACACACTGTACTACACAACCGCAGTTACGCACACTGTACCCCACAACCACAGGTACACACACTGTACTACACAACCACAGGTACGCACACTGTACTACACAACCCCAGGTACACACACTGTACTACACAACCACAGGTACGCACACTGTACTACACAACCCCAGGTACACACACTGTACTACACAACCGCAGGTACACACACTATACTACACAACCCCAGGTACACACACTGTACAACCACAGGTACACACACTGTACTACACAACCACAGGTACACACACTGTACTACACAACCACAGGTACACACACTGTACTACACAACCACAGGTACACACACTGTACTACACAACCGCAGGTACGCACACTGTACTACACAACCGCAGGTACGCACATTGTACTACACAACCGCAGGTACACACACTGTACTACACAACCCCAGGTACACACACTGTACTACACAACCCGAGGTACACACACTGTACTACACAACCGCAGTTACACACACTGTACTACACAACCACAGGTACGCACACTGTACCCCACAACCACAGGTACACACACTGTACTACACAACCACAGGTACGCACACTGTACTACACAACCCCAGGTACACACACTGTACTACACAACCCCAGGTACACACACTGTACTACACAACCGCAGGTACACACACTGTACTACACAACAACAGGTATGCACACTGTACTACACAACCCCAGGTACACACACTGTACTACACAACCACAGGTACACACACTGTACTACACAACCACAGGTACACACACTGTACAACCACAGGTACACACACTGTACTACACAACCGCAGGTACACACACTGTACTACACAACCACAGGTACACACACTGTACAACCACAGGTACACACACTGTACTACACAACCACAGGTACACACACTGTACTACACAACCCCAGGTACACACACTGTATTACACAACCCCAGGTACACACTCTGTACTACACAGCCACAGGTACACACACTGTACGACCACAGTTACACACACTGTACTACACAACCACAGGTACACACACTGTACTACACAACCACAGGTACACACACTGTACTACACAACCGCAGGTACACACACTGTACTACACAACCCCAGGTACACACACTGTACTACACAACCCCAGGTACACACACTGTACTACACAACCGCAGGTACACACACTGTACTACACAACCGCAGGTACACACACTGTACCCCACAACCACAGGTACACACACTGTACCCCACAACCACAGGTACACACACTGTACTACACAACCCCAGGTACACACACTGTACTACACAACCCCAGGTACACACACTGTACTACACAACCCCAGGTACACACACTGTACAACCACAGGTACACACACTGTACTACACAACCACAGGTACACACACTGTACTACACAACCACAGGTACACACACTGTACAACCACAGGTACACACACTGTACTACACAACCGCAGGTACACACACTGTACTACACAACCACAGGTACACACACTGTACAACCACAGGTACACACACTGTACTACACAACCACAGGTACACACACTGTACTACACAACCCCAGGTACACACACTGTATTACACAACCCCAGGTACACACTCTGTACTACACAGCCACAGGTACACACACTGTACAACCACAGGTACACACACTGTACTACACAACCACAGGTACACACACTGTACTACGCAACCGCAGGTACACACACTGTACTACACAACCGCAGGTACACACACTGTACTACACAACCCCAGGTACACACACTGTACTACACAACCGCAGGTACACACACTGTACTACACAACCGCAGTTACACACACTGTACTACACAACCGCAGTTACACACACTGTACCCCACAACCACAGGTACACACACTGTACTACACAACCACAGGTACGCACACTGTACTACACAACCCCAGGTACACACACTGTACTACACAACCGCAGGTACACACACTGTACTACACAACCCCAGGTACACACACTGTACAACCAAAGCTACACACACTGTACTACACAACCACAGTTACACACACTGTACCCCACAACCACAGGTACACACACTGTACTACACAACCACAGGTACGCACACTGTACTACACAACCCCAGGTACACACACTGTACTACACAACCGCAGGTACACACACTGTACTACACAACCCCAGGTACACACACTGTACAACCACAGCTACACACACTGTACTACACAACCACAGGTACACACACTGTACTACACAACCACAGGTACACACACTGTACAACCACAGGTACACACACTGTACTACACAACCACAGGTACAAACACTGTACAACCACAGGTACACACACTGTACTACACAACCACAGGTACACACACTGTACTACACAACCGCAGGTACACACACTGTACTACAGAACCGCAGGTACGCACACTGTACTACACAACCCCAGGTACGCACACTGTACTACACAACCCCAGGTACGCACACTGTACTACACAACCCCAGGTACGCACACTGTACTACACAACCCCAGGTACACACACTGTACTACACAACCCCAGGTACACACACTGTACTACACAACCACAGGTACACACACTGTACTACACAACCACAGGTACACACACTGTACAACCACAGGTACACACACTGTACAACCACAGGTACACACACTGTACTACACAACCACAGGTACACACACTGTACTACACAACCCCAGGTACACACACTGTACTACACAACCCCAGGTACACACACTGTACTACACAACCGCAGGTACGCACACTGTACTACACAACCGCAGTTACGCACACTGTACCCCACAACCACAGGTACGCACACTGTACTACACAACCACAGGTACGCACACTGTACTACACAACCCCAGGTACACACACTGTACTACACAACCGCAGGTACACACACTGTACTACACAACCCCAGGTACGCACACTGTACTACACAACCGCAGGTACGCACACTGTACTACACAACCGCAGGTACGCACACTGTTCTACACAACCGCAGGTACGCACACTGTACTACACAACCGCAGGTACACACACTGTACAACCCCAGGTACACACACTGTACTACACAACCACAGGTACACACACTGTACAACCACAGGTACACACACTGTACTACACAACCACAGGTACACACACTGTACAACCACAGGTAATCACACTGTACTACACAACCACAGGTACACACACTGTACTACACAACCCCAGGTACACACTGTACTAAACAACCCCAGGTACACACACTGTACTACACAACCCCAGGTACACACACTGTACTACACAACCCCAGGTACACACACTGTACTACACAACCACAGGTACACACACTGTACAACCACAGGTACACACACTGTACTACACAACCACAGGTACACACACTGTACAACCACAGGTACACACACTGTACTACACAACCACAGGTACACACACTGTACTACACAACCCCAGGTACACACACTGTATTACACAACCCCAGGTACACACACTGTACTACACAGCCACAGGTACACACACTGTACAACCACAGGTACACACACTGTACTACACAACCACAGGTACACACACTGTACAACCACAGGTACACACTGTACTACAGAACCACAGGTACACACACTGTACTACACAACCCCAGGTACACACACTGTACTACACAACCGCAGTTACACACACTGTACTACACAACCCCAGGTACACACACTGTACTACACAACCGCAGGTACACACACTGTACAACCACAGGTAATCACACTGTACTACACAACCACAGGTACACACACTGTACTACACAACCCCAGGTACACACTGTACTAAACAACCCCAGGTACACACACTGTACTACACAACCACAGGTACACACACTGTACTACACAACCAAAGGTACAAACACTGTACAACCCCAGGTACACACACTGTACTACACAACCACAGGTACACACACTGTACTACACAACCGCAGGTACACACACTGTACTACACAACCACAGGTACACACACTGTACTACACAACCGCAGGTACACACACTGTACTACACAACCGTAGGTACGCACACTGTACTACACAACCACAGGTACGCACACTGTACAACCACAGGTAATCACACTGTACTACACAACCACAGGTACACACACTGTACTACACAACCGCAGGTACACACACTGTACTACACAACCGCAGGTACACACACTGTACTACACAACCGTAGGTACGCACACTGTACTACACAACCACAGGTACGCACACTGTACAACCACAGGTAATCACACTGTACTACACAACCACAGGTACACACACTGTACTACACAACCGCAGGTACACACACTGTACAACCACAGGTAATCACACTGTACTACACAACCACAGGTACACACACTGTACTACACAACCCCAGGTACACACTGTACTAAACAACCCCAGGTACACACACTGTACTACACAACCACAGGTACACACACTGTACAACCACAGGTACACACACTGTACTACACAACCACAGGTACAAACACTGTACAACCACAGGTACACACACTACTACACAACCACAGGTACACACACTGTACTACACAACCGCAGGTACACACACTGTACTACACAACCACAGGTACACACACTGTACTACACAACCGCAGGTACACACACTGTACTACACAACCCCAGGTACACAGACTGTACTACACAACCGCAGGTACACACACTGTACTACACAACCGCAGGTACACACACTGTACTACACAACCCCAGGTACACACACTGTACTACACAACCCCAGGTACACACACTGTACTACACAACCGCAGGTACACACACTGTACTACACAACCCCAGGTACACACACTGTACTACACAACCCCAGGTACACACACTGTACTACACAACCCCAGGTACACACACTGTACTACACAACCGCAGGTACACACACTGTACTACACAACCCCAGGTACACACACTGTACTACACAACCCCAGGTACACACACTGTACTACACAACCGCAGGTACACACACTGTACTACACAACCGCAGTTACACACACTGTACTACACAACCACAGGTACACACACTGTACAACCACAGGTACACACACTGTACTACACAACCCCAGGTACACACACTGTACTACACAACCCCAGGTACACACACTGTACTACACAACCGCAGGTACACACACTGTACTACACAACCGCAGTTACGCACACTGTACCCCACAACCACAGGTACACACACTGTACCCCACAACCACAGGTACACACACTGTACAACCCCAGGTACACACACTGTACTACACAACCACAGGTACACACACTGTACAACCACAGGTACACACACTGTACTACACAACCACAGGTACACACACTGTACAACCACAGGTAATCACACTGTACTACACAACCACAGGTACACACACTGTACTACACAACCCCAGGTACACACTGTACTAAACAACCCCAGGTACACACACTGTACTACACAACCACAGGTACACACACTGTACAACCACAGGTACACACACTGTACTACACAACCACAGGTACAAACACTGTACAACCACAGGTACACACACTGTACTACACAACCACAGGTACACACACTGTACTACACAACCGCAGGTACACACACTGTACTACACAACCGCAGGTACGCACACTGTACTACACAACCGCAGGTACGCACACTGTACTACACAACCCCAGGTACACACACTGTACTACACAACCCCAGGTACGCACACTGTACTACACAACCCCAGGTACACACACTGTACTACACAACCGCAGGTACACACACTGTACTACACAACCGCAGGTACACACACTGTACTACACAACCGCAGGTACACACACTGTACTACACAACCCCAGGTACACACACTGTACTACACAACCCCAGGTACACACACTGTACTACACAACCCCAGGTACACACACTGTACAACCACAGGTACACACACTGTACTACACAACCACAGGTACACACACTGTACAACCACAGGTACACACACTGTACTACACAACCCCAGGTACACACACTGTACTACACAACCCCAGGTACACACACTGTATTACACAACCCCAGGTACACACACTGTATTACACAGCCACAGGTACACACACTGTACTACACAGCCACAGGTACACACACTGTACAACCACAGGTACACACACTGTACTACACAACCACAGGTACACACACTGTACAACCACAGGTACACACTGAACTACAGAACCACAGGTACACACACTGTACTACACAACCCCAGGTACGCACACTGTACTACGCAACCGCAGGTACGCACACTGTACTACACAACCCCAGGTACACACACTGTACTACACAACCCCAGGTACACACACTGTACTACACAACCGCAGGTACACACACTGTACTACACAACCGCAGTTACGCACACTGTACTACACAACCGCAGTTACGCACACTGTACCCCACAACCACAGGTACGCACACTGTACCACACAACCACAGGTACGCACACTGTACTACACAACCCCAGGTACACACACTGTACTACACAACCCCAGGTACACACACTGTACTACACAACCCCAGGTACACACTGTACTAAACAACCCCAGGTACACACACTCTACTACACAACCACAGGTACACACACTGTACAAACACAGGTACACACACTGTACTACACAACCACAGGTACAAACACTGTACAACCACAGGTACACACACTGTACTACACAACCACAGGTACACACACTGTACTACACAACCGCAGGTACACACACTGTACTACACAACCACAGGTACACACACTGTACTACACAACCGCAGGTACACACACTGTACTACACAACCGTAGGTACGCACACTGTACTACACAACCACAGGTACGCACACTGTACAACCACAGGTACACACACTGTACTACACAACCACAGGTACACACACTGTACTACACAACCACACGTACACACACTGTACTACACAACCACAGGTACACACACTGTACTACACAACCGCAGGTACACACACTGTACTACACAACCGTAGGTACGCACACTGTACTACACAACCACAGGTACGCACACTGTACAACCACAGGTAATCACACTGTACTACACAACCCCAGGTACACACACTGTACTACACAACCCAAGGTACACACACTGTACTACACGACCCCAGGTACACACACTGTACTACACAACCGCAGGTACACACACTGTACAACCACACATAATCACACTGTACTACACAACCACAGGTACACACACTGTACTACACAACCCCAGGTACACACTGTACTAAACAACCCCAGGTACACACACTGTACTACACAACCACAGGTACACACACTGTACAACCACAGGTACACACACTGTACTACACAACCACAGGTACAAACACTGTACAACCACAGGTACACACACTGTACTACACAACCACAGGTACACACACTGTACTACACAACCGCAGGTACACACACTGTACAACACAACCGCAGGTACGCACACTGTACTACACAACCGCAGGTACGCACACTGTACTACACAACCCCAGGTACACACACTGTACTACACAACCCCAGGTACACACACTGTACTACACAACCCCAGGTACACACACTGTACTACACAACCGCAGGTACACACACTGTACTACACAACCGCAGGTACACACACTGTACTACACAACCCCAGGTACACACACTGTACTACACAACCGCAGGTACACACACTGTACTACACAACCGCAGGTACACACACTGTACTACACAACCCCAGGTACACAGACTATACTACACAACCGCAGGTACACACACTGTACTACACAACCGCAGTTACACACACTGTACTACACAACCACAGGTACACACACTGTACAACCACAGGTACACACACTGTACTACACAACCCCAGGTACACACACTGTACTACACAACCCCAGGTACACACTGTACTACACAACCCCAGGTACACGCACTGTACTACACAACCGCAGGTACACACACTGTACTACACAACCGCAGTTACGCACACTGTACCTGCACAACCACAGGTACACACACTGTACCCCACAACCACAGGTACACACACTGTACAACCCCAGGTACACACACTGTACTACACAACCACAGGTACACACACTGTACAACCACAGGTACACACACTGTACTACACAACCACAGGTACACACACTGTACAACCACAGGTAATCACACTGTACTACACAACCACAGGTACACACACTGTACTACACAACCCCAGGTACACACTGTACTAAACAACCCCAGGTACACACACTGTACTACACAACCACAGGTACACACACTGTACAACCACAGGTACACACACTGCACTACACAACCACAGGTACACACACTGTACTACACAACCACAGGTACACACACTGTACTACACAACCACAGGTACACACACTGTACTACACAACCGCAGGTACACACACTGTACTACACAACCGCAGGTACGCACACTGTACTACACAACCGCAGGTACGCACACTGTACTACACAACCCCAGGTACACACACTGTACTACACAACCCCAGGTACGCACACTGTACTACACAACCCCAGGTACACACACTGTACTACACAACCGCAGGTACACACACTGTACTACACAACCCCAGGTACACACACTATACTACACAACCCCAGGTACACACACTGTACTACACAACCCCAGGTACACACACTGTACTACACAACCCCAGGTACACACACTGTACAACCCCAGGTACACACACTGTACTACACAACCACAGGTACACACACTGTACAACCACAGGTACACACACTGTACTACACAACCACAGGTACACACACTGTACTACACAACCCCAGGTACACACACTGTATTACACAACCCCAGGTACACACACTGTATTACACAGCCACAGGTACACACACTGTACTACACAGCCACAGGTACACACACTGTACAACCACAGGTACACACACTGTACAACACAACCACAGGTACACACTGAACTACAGAACCACAGGTACACACACTGTACTACACAACCCCAGGTACGCACACTGTACTACGCAACCGCAGGTACGCACACTGTACTACGCAACCCCAGGTACACACACTGTACTACACAACCCCAGGTACACACACTGTACTACACAACCGCAGGTACGCACACTGTACTACACAACCGCAGTTACGCACACTGTACTACACAACCGCAGTTACGCACACTGTACCCCACAACCACAGGTACGCACACTGTACCACACAACCACAGGTACGCACACTGTACTACACAACCCCAGGTACACACACTGTACTACACAACCGCAGGTACACACACTGTACTACACAACCCCAGGTACACACACTGTACAACCACAGCTACACACACTGTACTACACAACCACAGGTACACACACTGTACTACACAACCACAGGTACACACACTGTACTACACAACCGCAGGTACACACACTGTACTACACAACCGTAGGTACGCACACTGTACTACACAACCACAGGTACGCACACTGTACAACCACAGGTAAACACACTGTACTACACAACCACAGGTACACACACTGTACTACACAACCCCAGGTACACACACTGTACTACACAACCCCAGGTACACACACTGTACTACACAACCCCAGGTACACACACTGTACAACCACAGGTAATCACACTGTACTACACAACCACAGGTACACACACTGTACTACACAACCCCAGGTACACACTGTACTAAACAACCCCAGGTACACACACTGTACTACACAACCACAGGTACACACAGTGTACAACCACAGGTACACACACTGTACTACACAACCACAGGTACGCACACTGTACAACCACAGGTACACACACTGTACTACACAACCACAGGTACACACACTGTACTACACAAACGCAGGTACACACACTGTACTACACAACCACAGGTACACACACTGTACTACACAACCGCAGGTACACACACTGTACTACACAACCGTAGGTACGCACACTGTACTACACAACCACAGGTACGCACACTGTACAACCACAGGTAATCACACTGTACTACACAACCACAGGTACACACACTGTACTACACAACCGCAGGTACACACACTGTACTACACAACCACAGGTACGCACACTGTACAACCACAGGTAATCACACTGTACTACACAACCACAGGTACACACACTGTACTACACAACCCCAGGTACACACACTGTACTACACAACCCCAGGTACACACACTGTACTACACAACCGCAGGTACACACACTGTACAACCACAGGTAATCACACTGTACTACACAACCACAGGTACACACACTGTACTACACAACCCCAGGTACACACTGTACTAAACAACCCCAGGTACACACACTGTACTACACAACCACAGGTACACACACTGTACAACCACAGGTACACACACTGTACTACACAACCACAGGTACAAACACTGTACAACCACAGGTACACACACTGTACTACACAACCACAGGTACACACACTGTACTACACAACCGCAGGTACACACACTGTACTACACAACCACAGGTACACACACTGTACTACACAACCGCAGGTACACACACTGTACTACACAACCGTAGGTACGCACACTGTACTACACAACCACAGGTACGCACACTGTACAACCACAGGTAATCACACTGTACTACACAACCACAGGTACACACACTGTACTACACAACCCCAGGTACACACTGTACTAAACAACCCCAGGTACACACACTGTACTACACAACCACAGGTACACACACTGTACAACCACAGGTACACACACTGTACTACACAACCACAGGTACAAACACTGTACAACCACAGGTACACACACTGTACTACACAACCGCAGGTACGCACACTGTACTACACAACCGCAGGTACGCACACTGTACTACACAACCGCAGGTACGCACACTGTACTACACAACCCCAGGTACACACACTGTACTACACAACCCCAGGTACGCACACTGTACTACACAACCGCAGGTACACACACTGTACTACACAACCGCAGGTACACACACTGTACTACACAACCGCAGGTACACACACTGTACTACACAACCCCAGGTACACACACTGTACTACACAACCCCAGGTACACACACTGTACTACACAACCCCAGGTACACACACTGTACTACACAACCACAGGTACACACACTGTACAACCACAGGTACACACACTGTACTACACAACCACAGGTACACACACTGTACAACCACAGGTACACACACTGTACTACACAACCCCAGGTACACACACTGTATTACACAACCCCAGGTACACACACTGTACAACCACAGGTACACACACTGTACTACACAACCACAGGTACAAACACTGTACAACCACAGGTACACACACTGTACTACACAACCGCAGGTATACACACTGTACTACACAACCGCAGGTACGCACACTGTACTACACAACCGCAGGTACGCACACTGTACTACACAACCGCAGGTACGCACACTGTACTACACAACCGCAGGTACGCACACTGTACTAAACAACCGCAGGTACGCACACTGTACTAAACAACCCCAGGTACGCACACTGTACTACACAACCCCAGGTACGCACACTGTACTACACAACCCCAGGTACACACACTGTACTACACAACCGCAGGTACACACACTGTACTACACAACCGCAGGTACACACACTGTACTACACAACCGCAGGTACACACACTGTACTACACAACCGCAGGTACACACACTGTACTACACAACCCCAGGTACACACACTGTACTACACAACCCCAGGTACACACACTGTACTACACAACCACAGGTACACACACTGTACTACACAACCACAGGTACACACACTGTACAACCACAGGTACACACACTGTACTACACAACCACAGGTACACACACTGTACTACACAACCCCAGGTACACACACTGTATTACACAGCCACAGGTACACACACTGTACAACCCCAGGTACACACACTGTACTACACAACCACAGGTACACACACTGTACAACCACAGGTACACACTGAACTACAGAACCACAGGTACACACACTGTACTACACAACCCCAGGTACGCACACTGTACTACGCAACCGCAGGTACGCACACTGTACTACACAACCCCAGGTACACACACTGTACTACACAACCCCAGGTACACACACTGTACTACACAACCGCAGGTACGCACACTGTACTACACAACCGCAGTTACGCACACTGTACTACACAACCGCAGTTACGCACACTGTACCCCACAACCACAGGTACACACACTGTACTACACAACCACAGGTACGCACACTGTACTACACAACCCCAGGTACACACACTGTACTACACAACCGCAGGTACACACACTGTACTACACAACCCCAGGTACACACACTGTACAACCACAGCTACACACACTGTACTACACAACCACAGGTACACACACTGTACTGCACAACCACAGGTACACACACTGTACTACACAACCGCAGGTACACACACTGTACTACACAACCACAGGTACGCACACTGTACTACACAACCACAGGTAAACACACTGTACTACACAACCACAGGTACACACACTGTACTACACAACCCCAGGTACACACACTGTACTACACAACCCCAGGTACACACACTGTACTACACAACCCCAGGTACACACACTGTACAACCACAGGTAATCACACTGTACTACACAACCACAGGTACACACACTGTACTACACAACCCCAGGTACACACTGTACTAAACAACCCCAGGTACACACACTGTACTACACAACCACAGGTACACACACTGTACAACCACAGGTACACACACTGTACTACACAACCACAGGTACAAACACTGTACAACCACAGGTACACACACTGTACTACACAACCACAGGTACACACACTGTACTACACAACCACAGGTACGCACACTGTACAACCACAGGTAATCACACTGTACTACACAACCACAGGTACACACACTGTACTACACAACCCCAGGTACGCACACTGTACAACCACAGGTAATCACACTGTACTACACAACCACAGGTACACACACTGTACTACACAACCACAGGTACACACACTGTACTACACAACCGCAGGTACACACACTGTACTACACAACCACAGGTACGCACACTGTACAACCACAGGTAATCACACTGTACTACACAACCACAGGTACACACACTGTACTACACAACCCCAGGTACACACACTGTACTACACAACCCCAGGTACACACACTGTACTACACAACCGCAGGTACACACACTGTACAACCACAGGTAATCACACTGTACTACACAACCACAGGTACACACACTGTACTACACAACCCCAGGTACACACTGTACTACTCAACCACAGGTACACACACTGTACAACCACAGGTACACACACTGTACTACACAACCACAGGTACAAACACTGTACAACCACAGGTACACACACTGTACTACACAACCACAGGTACACACACTGTACTACACAACCGCAGGTACACACACTGTACTACACAACCACAGGTACACACACTGTACTACACAACCGCAGGTACACACACTGTACTACACAACCGTAGGTACGCACACTGTACTACACAACCACAGGTACGCACACTGTACAACCACAGGTAATCACACTGTACTACACAACCACAGGTACACACACTGTACTACACAACCCCAGGTACACACTGTACTAAACAACCCCAGGTACACACACTGTACTACACAACCACAGGTACACACACTGTACAACCACAGGTACACACACTGTACTACACAACCACAGGTACAAACACTGTACAACCACAGGTACACACACTGTACTACACAACCACAGGTACACACACTGTACTACACAACCGCAGGTACACACACTGTACTACACAACCCCAGGTACGCACACTGTACTACACAACCGCAGGTACACACACTGTACTACACAACCGCAGGTACACACACTGTACTACACAACCCCAGGTACACACACTGTACTACACAACCCCAGGTACACACACTGTACTACACAACCACAGCTACACACACTGTACAACCACAGCTACACACACTGTACTACACAACCACAGGTACACACACTGTACTACACAACCCCAGGTACACACTGTACTAAACAACCCCAGGTACACACACTGTACTACACAACCACAGGTACACACACTGTACAACCACAGGTACACACACTGTACTACACAACCACAGGTACACACACTGTACAACCACAGGTACAAACACTGTACAACCACAGGTACACACACTGTACTACACAACCACAGGTACACACACTGTACTACACAACCGCAGGTACACACACTGTACTACACAACCACAGGTACACACACTGTACTACACAACCGCAGGTACACACACTGTACTACACAACCGTAGGTACGCACACTGTACTACACAACCCCAGGTACGCACACTGTACAACCACAGGTAATCACACTGTACTACACAACCACAGGTACACACACTGTACTACACAACCACAGGTACACACACTGTACTACACAACCGCAGGTACACACACTGTACTACACAACCACAGGTACGCACACTGTACAACCACAGGTAATCACACTGTACTACACAACCACAGGTACACACACTTTACTACACAACCCCAGGTACACACACTGTACTACACAACCCCAGGTACACACACTGTACTACACAACCGCAGGTACACACACTGTACAACCACAGGTAATCACACTGTACTACACAACCACAGGTAGACACACTGTACTACACAACCCCAGGTACACACTGTACTACTCAACCACAGGTACACACACTGTACAACCACAGGTACACACACTGTACTACACAACCACAGGTACAAACACTGTACAACCACAGGTACACACACTGTACTACACAACCACAGGTACACACACTGTACTACACAACCGCAGGTACACACACTGTACTACACAACCACAGGTACACACACTGTACTACACAACCGCAGGTACACACACTGTACTACACAACCGTAGGTACGCACACTGTACTACACAACCACAGGTACGCACACTGTACAACCACAGGTAATCACACTGTACTACACAACCACAGGTACACACACTGTACTACACAACCCCAGGTACACACTGTACTAAACAACCCCAGGTACACACACTGTACTACACAACCACAGGTACACACACTGTACAACCACAGGTACACACACTGTACTACACAACCACAGGTACAAAGACTGTACAACCACAGGTACACACACTGTACTACACAACCCCAGGTACACACACTGTACTACACAACCGCAGGTACACACACTGTACTACACAACCGCAGGTACGCACACTGTACTACACAACCGCAGGTACGCACACTGTACTACACAACCGCAGGTACGCACACTGTACTACACAACCCCAGGTACGCACACTGTACTACACAACCCCAGGTACGCACACTGTACTACACAACCGCAGGTACACACACTGTACTACACAACCGCAGGTACACACACTGTACTACACAACCCCAGGTACACACACTGTACTACACAACCCCAGGTACACACACTGTACTACACAACCCCAGGTACACACACTGTACTACACAACCCCAGGTACACACACTGTACTACACAACCACAGGTACACACACTGTACAACCACAGGTACAGACACTGTACAACCACAGGTACACACACTGTACTACACAACCCCAGGTACACACACTGTATTACACAACCCCAGGTACACACACTGTACTACACAGCCACAGGTACACACACTGTACAACCACAGGTACACACACTGTACTACACAACCACAGGTACACACACTGTACAACCACAGGTACACACTGTACTACAGAACCACAGGTACACACACTGTACTACACAGCCCCAGGTACACACACTGTACTACGCAACCGCAGGTACGCACACTGTACTACACAACCCCAGGTACACACACTGTACTACACAACCCCAGGTACACACACTGTACTACACAACCGCAGGTACACACACTGTACTACACAACCGCAGTTACACACACTGTACTACACAACCGCAGTTACGCACACTGTACCCCACAACCACAGGTACACACACTGTACTACACAACCACAGGTACTCACACTGTACAACCACAGGTAATCACACTGTACTACACAACCACAGGTACACACACTGTACTACACAACCCCAGGTACACACACTGTACTACACAACCCCAGGTACACACACTGTACTATACAACCGCAGGTACACACACTGTACAACCACAGGTAATCACACTGTACTACACAACCACAGGTACACACACTGTACTACACAACCCCAGGTACACACTGTACTAAACAACCCCAGGTACACACACTGTACTACACAACCACAGGTACACACACTGTACAACCACAGGTACACACACTGTACTACACAACCACAGGTACAAACACTGTACAACCACAGGTACACACACTGTACTACACAACCACAGGTACACACACTGTACTACACAACCGCAGGTACACACACTGTACTACACAACCGCAGGTACACACACTGTACTACACAACCGCAGGTACGCACACTGTACTACACAACCCCAGGTACACACACTGTACTACACAACCCCAGGTACACACACTGTACTACACAACCCCAGGTACACACACTGTACTACACAACCGCAGGTACACACACTGTACTACACAACCGCAGGTACACACACTGTACTACACAACCCCAGGTACACACACTGTACTACACAACCCCAGGTACACAGACTGTACTACACAACCGCAGGTACACACACTGTACTACACAACCGCAGTTACACACACTGTACTACACAACCACAGGTACACACACTGTACAACCACAGGTACACACACTGTACTACACAACCACAGGTACACACACTGTACTACACAACCGCAGGTACACACACTGTACTACACAACCCCAGGTACACACACTGTACTACACAACCCCAGGTACACACACTGTACTACACAACCGCAGGTACACACACTGTACTACACAACCGCAGTTACGCACACTGTACCCCACAACCACAGGTACACACACTGTACTACACAACCACAGGTACGCACACTGTACTACACAACCCCAGGTACACACACTGTACTACACAACCGCAGGTACACACACTGTACTACACAACCGCAGGTACACACTGTACTACACAACCGCAGGTACGCACACTGTACTACACAACCGCAGGTACACACACTGTACTACACAACCGCAGGTACACACACTGTACTACACAACCGCAGGTACGCACACTGTACTACACAACCCCAGGTACACACACTGTACAACCCCAGGTACACACACTGTACTACACAACCACAGGTACACACACTGTACAACCACAGGTACACACACTGTACTACACAACCACAGGTACACACACTGTACAACCACAGGTACACACACTGTACTACACAACCACAGGTACACACACTGTACAACCACAGGTACACACACTGTACTACACAACCAAAGGTACACACACTGTACTACACAACCGCAGGTACGCACACTGTACTACACAACCGCAGGTACGCACACTGTACTACACAACCCCAGGTACACACACTGTACTACACAACCCCAGGTACACACACTGTACTTCACAACCGCAGGTACACACACTGTACTACACAACCCCAGGTACACACACTGTACTACACAACCCCAGGTACACACACACTGTACTACACAACCCCAGGTACACACACTGTACTACACAACCCCAGGTACACACACTGTACTACACAACCACAGGTACACACAC
The DNA here is from genome assembly GCF_933228915.1 of Telmatherina bonti. Classification (NCBI taxonomy): domain Eukaryota; kingdom Metazoa; phylum Chordata; class Actinopteri; order Atheriniformes; family Telmatherinidae; genus Telmatherina; species Telmatherina bonti. The sequence continues at coordinate 1,421,231 of NC_136613.1, forward strand.
TGTACTACACAACCACAGGTACACACACTGTACAACCACAGGTACACACACTGTACTACACAACCGCAGGTACACACACTGTACTACACAACCACAGGTACACACACTGTACTACACAACCCCAGGTACACACACTGTATTACACAACCCCAGGTACACACACTGTACTACACAGCCACAGGTACACACACTGTACAACCACAGGTACACACACTGTAGTACACAACCACAGGTACACACACTGTACAACCACAGGTACACACACTGTACTACACAACCGCAGGTACACACACTGTACTACACAACCACAGGTACACACACTGTACTACACAACCCCAGGTACACACACTGTACTACACAACCACAGGTACACACACTGTACTACACAACCACAGGTACACACACTGTACAACCACAGGTACACACACTGTACTACACAACCACAGGTACACACACTGTACAACCACAGGTACACACACTGTACTACACAACCACAGGTACACACACTGTACTACACAACCGCAGGTACACACACTGTACTACACAACCCCAGGTACACACACTGTACTACACAACCACAGGTACGCACACTGTACTACACAACCCCAGGTACACACACTGTACTACACAACCGCAGGTACACACACTGTACTACACAACCGCAGGTACACACACTGTACTACACAACCCCAGGTACACACACTGTACTACACAACCCCAGGTACACACACTGTACTACACAACCACAGGTACACACACTGTACAACCACAGGTACACACACTGTACTACACAACCACAGGTACACACACTGTACTACACAACCCCAGGTACACACACTGTACTACACAACCCCAGGTACACACACTGTACTACACAACCCCAGGTACACACACTGTACTACACAACCACAGGTACACACACTGTACTACACAACCCCAGGTACACACACTGTACTACACAACCACAGGTACACACACTGTACTACACAACCACAGGTACGCACACTGTACCCCACAACCACAGGTACACACACTGTACCACACAACCACAGGTACGCACACTGTACTACACAACCCCAGGTACACACACTGTACTACACAACCCCAGGTACTCACACTGTACTACACAACCGCAGGTACACACACTGTACTACACAACCACAGGTACACACACTGTACTACACAACCACAGGTACACACACTGTACAACCACAGGTACACACACTGTACTACACAACCACAGGTAATCACACTGTACTACACAACCCCAGGTACACACACTGTACTACACAACCCCAGGTACACACACTGTACTACACATCCACAGGTACACACACTGTACTACACAACCACAGGTACACACACTGTACTACACAACCCCAGGTACACACACTGTACTACACAACCACAGGTACGCACACTGTACTACACAACCACAGGTACGCACACTGTACTACACAACCCCAGGTACACACTGTACTACACAACCCCAGGTACACACACTGTACTACACAACCACAGGTACGCACACCGTACTACACAACCCCAGGTACGCACACTGTACTACACAACCCCAGGTACACACACTGTACTACACAACCCCAGGTACACACACTGTACTACACAACCCCAGGTACACACACTGTACTACACAACCACAGGTACACACACTGTACTACACAACCCCAGGTACACACACTGTACCCCACAACCACAGGTACACACACTGTACCACACAACCACAGGTACGCACACTGTACTACACAACCCCAGGTACACACACTGTACTACACAACCACAGGTACTCACACTGTACTACACAACCGCAGGTACACACACTGTACTACACAACAACAGGTACACACACTGTACTACACAACCCCAGGTAGACACACTGTACTACACAACCACAGGTACACACACTGTACAACCACAGGTACACACACTGTACTACACAACCACAGGTACACACACTGTACTACACAACCCCAGGTACACACACTGTACTACACAACCCCAGGTACACACACTGTACTACACAACCACAGGTACACACACTGTACTACACAACCACAGGTACACACACTGTACAACCACAGGTACACACACTGTACTACACAACCACAGGTACACACACTGTACTACACAACCGCAGGTACACACACTGTACTACACAACCCCAGGTACACACACTGTACTACACAACCCCAGGTACACAGACTGTACTACACAACCGCAGGTACACACACTGTACTACACAACCGCAGTTACACACACTGTACTACACAACCACAGGTACACACACTGTACAACCACAGGTACACACACTGTACTACACAACCACAGGTACACACACTGTACTACACAACCGCAGGTACACACACTGTACTACACAACCGCAGGTACACACACTGTACTACACAACCGCAGGTACGCACACTGTACTACACAACCGCAGGTACGCACACTGTACTACACAACCGCAGGTACGCACACTGTACTACACAACCCCAGGTACGCACACTGTACTACACAACCGCAGGTACGCACACTGTACTACACAACCCCAGGTACACACACTGTACTACACAACCCCAGGTACACACACTGTACTACACAACCGCAGGTACACACACTGTACTACACAACCCCAGGTACACACACTGTACTACACAACCCCAGGTACACACACTGTACAACCACAGGTACACACACTGTACTACACAACCCCAGGTACACACACTGTACAACCACAGGTACACACACTGTACTACACAACCCCAGGTACACACACTGTATTACACAACCCCAGGTACACACACTGTACTACACAGCCACAGGTACACACACTGTACAACCACAGGTACACACACTGTACTACACAACCACAGGTACACACACTGTACAACCACAGGTACACACTGTACTACACAACCACAGGTACACACACTGTACTACACAACCACAGGTACACACACTGTACTACACAACCTCAGGTACGCACACTGTACTACACAACCCCAGGTACACACACTGTACTACACAACCCCAGGTACACACACTGTACTACACAACCGCAGGTACACACACTGTACTACACAACCGCAGTAACACACACTGTACTACACAACCACAGGTACACACACTGTACCCCACAACCACAGGTACACACACTGTACCACACAACCACAGGTACGCACACTGTACTACACAACCCAAGAACACACACTGTACTACACAACCGCAGGAACACACACTGTACTACACAACCCCAGGTACACACACTGTACTACACAACCCCAGGTACACACACTGTACTACACAACCACAGGTACACACACTGTACTACACAACCGCAGGTACGCACACTGTACTACACAACCGCAGGTACGCACACTGTACTACACAACCGCAGGTACGCACACTGTACTACACAACCGCAGGTACGCACACTGTACTACACAACCCGAGGTACGCACACTGTACTACACAACCGCAGGTACACACACTGTACTACACAACCGCAGGTACACACACTGTACTACACAACCGCAGGTACACACACTGTACTACACAACCCCAGGTACACACACTGTACTACACAACCCCAGGTACACACACTGTACTACACAACCCCAGGTACACACACTGTACAACCACAGGTACACACACTGTACTACACAACCACAGGTACACACACTGTACAACCACAGGTACACACACTGTACAACCACAGGTACACACACTGTACTACACAACCACAGGTACACACACTGTACTACACATCCACAGGTACACAAACTGTACTACACAACCCCAGGTACACACACTGTATTACACAACCCCAGGTACACACACTGTACTACACAGCCACAGGTACACACACTGTACAACCACAGGTACACACACTGTACTACACAACCACAGGTACACACACTGTACAACCACAGGTACACACTGTACTACACAACCACAGGTACACACACTGTACTACACAACCACAGGTACACACACTGTACTACGCAACCTCAGGTACGCACACTGTACTACACAACCCCAGGTACACACACTGTACTACACAACCGCAGGTACACACACTGTACTACACAACCGCAGTTACACACACTGTACTACACAACCACAGGTACACACACTGTACCCCACAACCACAGGTACACACACTGTACTACACAACCACAGGTACGCACACTGTACTACACAACCCCAGGTACACACACTGTACTACACAACCGCAGGTACACACACTGTACTACACAACCCCAGGTACACACACTGTACAACCACAGGTACACACACTGTACTACACAACCACAGGTACGCACACTGTACTACACAACCACAGGTACGCACACTGTACTACACAACCACAGGTACGCACACTGTACTACACAACCGCAGGTACGCACACTGTACTACACAACCGCAGGTACGCACACTGTACTACACAACCCGAGGTACACACACTGTACTACACAACCGCAGGTACACACACTGTACTACACAACCGCAGTTACACACACTGTACTACACAACCACAGGTACGCACACTGTACCCCACAACCACAGGTACACACACTGTACTACACAACCACAGGTACGCACACTGTACTACACAACCCCAGGTACACACACTGTACTACACAACCCAGGTACACACACTGTACTACACAACCGCAGGTACACACACTGTACTACACAACCACAGGTACACACACTGTACTACACAACCACAGGTACACACACTGTACTACACAACCCCAGGTACACACACTGTACTACACAACCACAGGTACACACACTGTACAACCACAGGTACACACACTGTACTACACAACCACAGGTACACACACTGTACTACACAACCGCAGGTACACACACTGTACTACACAACCCCAGGTACACACACTGTACTACACAACCCCAGGTACACAGACTGTACTACACAACCGCAGGTACACACACTGTACTACACAACCGCAGTTACACACACTGTACTACACAACCACAGGTACACACACTGTACAACCACAGGTACACACACTGTACTACACAACCACAGGTACACACACTGTACTACACAACCACAGGTACACACACTGTACTACACAACCGCAGGTACGCACACTGTACTACACAACCGCAGGTACGCACACTGTACTACACAACCGCAGGTACGCACACTGTACTACACAACCGCAGGTACGCACACTGTACTACACAACCCCAGGTACGCACACTGTACTACACAACCCCAGGTACGCACACTGTACTACACAACCCCAGGTACACACACTGTACTACACAACCGCAGGTACACACACTGTACTACACAACCCCAGGTACACACACTGTACTACACAACCCCAGGTACACACACTGTACTACACAACCCCAGGTACACACACTGTACTACACAACCACAGGTACACACACTGTACAACCACAGGTACACACACTGTACTACACAACCCCAGGTACACACACTGTACAACCACAGTTACACACACTGTACTACACAACCATAGGTACACACACTGTACTACACAACCCCAGGTACACACACTGTATTACACAACCCCAGGTACACACACTTTACTACACAGCCACAGGTACACACACTGTACAACCACAGGTACACACACTGTACTACACAACCACAGGTACACACACTGTACAACCACAGGTACACACTGTACTACACAACCACAGGTACACACACTGTACTACACAACCACAGGTACACACACTGTACTACGCAACCTCAGGTACGCACACTGTACTACACAACCCCAGGTACACACACTGTACTACACAACCCCAGGTACACACACTGTACTACACAACCGCAGGTACACACACTGTACTACACAACCGCAGTTACACACACTGTACTACACAACCACAGGTACACACACTGTACCCCACAACCACAGGTACACACACTGTACTACACAACCACAGGTACACACACTGTACTACACAACCCAAGAACACACACTGTACTACACAACCGCAGGTACACACACTGTACTACACAACCCCAGGTACACACACTGTACAACCACAGGTACACACACTGTACTACACAACCACAGGTACACACACTGTACTACACAACCGCAGGTACACACACTGTACTACACAACCGCAGGTACGCACACTGTACTACACAACCGCAGGTACGCACACTGTACTACACAACCCGAGGTACGCACACTGTACTACACAACCGCAGGTACACACACTGTACTACACAACCCCAGGTACACACACTGTACTACACAACCGCAGGTACACACACTGTACTACACAACCCCAGGTACACACACTGTACTACACAACCCCAGGTACACACACTGTACTACACAACCCCAGGTACACACACTGTACTACACAACCACAGGTACACACACTGTACAACCACAGGTACACACACTGTACTACACAACCACAGGTACACACACTGTACAACCACAGGTACACACACTGTACTACACAACCACAGGTACACACACTGTACTACACAACCCCAGGTACACACACTGTATTACACAACCCCAGGTACACACACTGTACTACACAGCCACAGGTACACACACTGTACAACCACAGGTACACACACTGTACAACCACAGGTACACACTGTACTACACAACCACAGGTACACACACTGTACTACACAACCACAGGTACACACACTGTACTACACAACCACAGGTACACACACTGTACTACGCAACCTCAGGTACGCACACTGTACTACACAACCCCAGGTACACACACTGTACTACACAACAGCAGGTACACACACTGTACTACACAACCGCAGTTACACACACTGTACTACACAACCACAGGTACACACACTGTACCCCACAACCACAGGTACACACACTGTACTACACAACCACAGGTACGCACACTGTACTACACAACCCCAGGTACACACACTGTACTACACAACCGCAGGTACACACACTGTACTACACAACCCCAGGTACACACACTGTACAACCACAGGTACACACACTGTACTACACAACCACAGGTACGCACACTGTACTACACAACCACAGGTACGCACACTGTACTACACAACCGCAGGTACGCACACTGTACTACACAACCGCAGGTACGCACACTGTACTACACAACCCGAGGTACACACACTGTACTACACAACCGCAGGTACACACACTGTACTACACAACCGCAGTTACACACACTGTACTACACAACCACAGGTACGCACACTGTACCCCACAACCACAGGTACACACACTGTACTACACAACCACAGGTACGCACACTGTACTACACAACCCCAGGTACACACACTGTACTACACAACCCAGGTACACACACTGTACTACACAACCGCAGGTACACACACTGTACTACACAACCCCAGGTACACACACTGTAGTACACAACCCCAGGTACACACACTGTACTACACAACAACAGGTACACACACTGTACTACACAACCCCAGGTACACACACTGTACTACACAACCCCAGGTACACACACTGTACTACACAACCACAGGTACACACACTGTACAACCACAGGTACACACACTGTACTACACAACCGCAGGTACACACACTGTACAACCACAGGTACACACACTGTACTACACAACCCCAGGTACACACACTGTACTACACAACCACAGGTACACACACTGTACTACACAACCCCAGGTACACACACTGTATTACACAACCCCAGGTACACACTCTGTACTACACAGCCACAGGTACACACACTGTACAACCACAGGTACACACACTGTACTACACAACCACAGGTACACACACTGTACTACACAACCACAGGTACGCACACTGTACTACACAACCCAAGAACACACACTGTACTACACAACCGCAGGTACACACACTGTACTACACAACCCCAGGTACACACACTGTACTACACAACCCCAGGTACACACACTGTAAAACCACAGGTACACACACTGTACTACACAACCACAGGTACACACACTGTACTACACAACCGCAGGTACGCACACTGTACTACACAACTGCAGGTACGCACACTGTACTACACAACCGCAGGTACGCACACTGTACTACACAACCCGAGGTACGCACACTGTACTACACAACCGCAGGTACACACACTGTACTACACAACCCCAGGTACACACACTGTACTACACAACCGCAGGTACACACACTGTACTACACAACCCCAGGTACACACACTGTACTACACAACCCCAGGTACACACACTGTACTACACAACCCCAGGTACACACACTGTACAACCACAGGTACACACACTGTACTACACAACCACAGGTACACACACTGTACAACCACAGGTACACACACTGTACTACAAAACCACAGGTACACACACTGTACTACACAACCCCAGGTACACACACTGTATTACACAACCCCAGGTACACACACTGTACTACACAGCCACAGGTACACACACTGTACAACCACAGGTACACACACTGTACTACACAACCACAGGTACACACACTGTACAACCACAGGTACACACTGTACTACACAACCACAGGTACACACACTGTACTACACAACCACAGGTACACACACTGTACTACGCAACCTCAGGTACGCACACTGTACTACACAACCCCAGGTACACACACTGTACTACACAACCGCAGGTACACACACTGTACTACACAACCGCAGGTACACACACTGTACTACACAACCGCAGGTACACACACTGTACTACACAACCCCAGGTACACACACTGTACAACCACAGGTACACACACTGTACTACACAACCACAGGTACGCACACTGTACTACACAACCGCAGGTACGCACACTGTACTACACAACCGCAGGTACGCACACTGTACTACACAACCGCAGGTACGCACACTGTACTACACAACCACAGGTACGCACACTGTACTACACAACCCGAGGTACACACACTGTACTACACAACCCCAGGTACACACACTGTACAACCACAGGTACACACACTGTACTACACAACCCCAGGTACACACACTGTACTACACAACCCCAGGTACACACACTGTACTACACAACCACAGGTACACACACTGTACTACACAACCCCAGGTACACACACTGTACAACCACAGGTACACACACTGTACTACACAACCCCAGGTACACACACTGTACTACACAACCCCAGGTACACACACTGTACTACACAACCACAGGTACACACACTGTACAACCACAGGTACACACACTGTACTACACAACCACAGGTACACACACTGTACTACACAACCACAGGTACACACACTGTACTACACAACCGCAGGTACGCACACTGTACTACACAACCGCAGGTACGCACACTGTACTACACAACCGCAGGTACGCACACTGTACTACACAACCGCAGGTACACACACTGTACTACACAACCGCAGTTACACACACTGTACTACACAACCCCAGGTACACACACTGTACCCCACAACCACAGGTACACACACTGTACTACACAACCACAGGTACGCACACTGTACTACACAACCCAAGAACACACACTGTACTACACAACCGCAGGTACACACACTGTACTACACAACCCCAGGTACACACACTGTACTACACAACCCCAGGTACACACACTGTAAAACCACAGGTACACACACTGTACTACACAACCACAGGTACACACACTGTACTACACAACCGCAGGTACGCACACTGTACTACACAACTGCAGGTACGCACACTGTACTACACAACCGCAGGTACGCACACTGTACTACACAACCCGAGGTACGCACACTGTACTACACAACCGCAGGTACACACACTGTACTACACAACCCCAGGTACACACACTGTACTACACAACCCCAGGTACACACACTGTACTACACAACCCCAGGTACACACACTGTACTACACAACCCCAGGTACACACACTGTACAACCACAGGTACACACACTGTACTACACAACCACAGGTACACACACTGTACAACCACAGGTACACACACTGTACTACAAAACCACAGGTACACACACTGTACTACACAACCCCAGGTACACACACTGTATTACACAACCCCAGGTACACACACTGTACTACACAGCCACAGGTACACACACTGTACAACCACAGGTACACACACTGTACTACACAACCGCAGGTACACACACTGTACTACACAACCCCAGGTACACACACTGTACTACACAACCACAGGTACACACACTGTACTACACAACCACAGGTACACACACTGTACAACCACAGGTACACACTGTACTACACAACCACAGGTACACACACTGTACTACACAACCACAGGTACACACACTGTACTACGCAACCTCAGGTACGCACACTGTACTACACAACCCCAGGTACACACACTGTACTACACAACCGCAGGTACACACACTGTACTACACAACCGCAGGTACACACACTGTACTACACAACCGCAGGTACACACACTGTACTACACAACCCCAGGTACACACACTGTACTACACAACCACAGGTACGCACACTGTACTACACAACCGCAGGTACGCACACTGTACTACACAACCGCAGGTACGCACATTGTACTACACAACCGCAGGTACGCACACTGTACTACACAACCACAGGTACGCACACTGTACTACACAACCCGAGGTACACACACTGTACTACACAACCGCAGGTACACACACTGTACTACACAACCGCAGTTACACACACTGTACTACACAACCACAGGTACGCACACTGTACCCCACAACCACAGGTACACACACTGTACTACACAACCACAGGTACGCACACTGTACTACACAACCCCAGGTACACACACTGTACTACACAACCCAGGTACACACACTGTACTACACAACCGCAGGTACACACACTGTACTACACAACAACAGGTACACACACTGTACTACACAACCCCAGGTACACACACTGTACTACACAACCCCAGGTACACACACTGTACTACACAACCACAGGTACACACACTGTACTACACAACCCCAGGTACACACACTGTACTACACAACCACAGGTACACACACTGTACAACCCCAGGTACACACACTGTACTACACAACCGCAGGTACACACACTGTACTACACAACAACAGGTACACACACTGTACTACACAACCCCAGGTACACACACTGTACTACACAACCACAGGTACACACACTGTACAACCACAGGTACACACACTGTACTACACAACCGCAGGTACACACACTGTACAACCACAGGTACACACACTGTACTACACAACCCCAGGTACACACACTGTACTACACAACCACAGGTACACACACTGTACTACACAACCCCAGGTACACACACTGTATTACACAACCCCAGGTACACACTCTGTACTACACAGCCACAGGTACACACACTGTACAACCACAGGTACACACACTGTACTACACAACCACAGGTACACACACTGTACTACACAACCACAGGTACACACACTGTACTACACAACCACAGGTACACACACTGTACTACACAACCGCAGGTACACACACTGTACTACACAACCCCAGGTACACACACTGTACTACACAACCGCAGGTACACACACTGTACTACACAACCGCAGGTACACACACTGTACTACACAACCGCAGTTACACACACTGTACCACACAACCACAGGTACGCACACTGTACCCCACAACCACAGGTACGCACACTGTACTACACAACCACAGGTACGCACACTGTACTACACAACCCCAGGTACACACACTGTACTACACAACCGCAGGTACACACACTGTACTACACAACCCCAGGTACACACACTGTACAACCACAGGTACACACACTGTACTACACAACCGCAGGTACACACACTGTACTACACAACAACAGGTACACACACTGTACTACACAACCCCAGGTACACACACTGTACTACACAACCACAGGTACACACACTGTACAACCACAGGTACACACACTGTACTACACAACCGCAGGTACACACACTGTACAACCACAGGTACACACACTGTACTACACAACCCCAGGTACACACACTGTACTACACAACCACAGGTACACACACTGTACTACACAACCCCAGGTACACACACTGTATTACACAACCCCAGGTACACACTCTGTACTACACAGCCACAGGTACACACACTGTACAACCACAGGTACACACACTGTACTACACAACCACAGGTACACACACTGTACTACACAACCACAGGTACACACACTGTACTACACAACCGCAGGTACACACACTGTACTACACAACCCCAGGTACACACACTGTACTACACAACCGCAGGTACACACACTGTAATACACAACCGCAGGTACGCACACTGTACTACACAACCGCAGTTACGCACACTGTACTACACAACCCCAGGTACACACACTGTACTACACAACCCCAGGTACACACACTGTACTACACAACCCCAGGTACACACACTGTACTACACAACCCCAGGTACACACACTGTACTACACAACCCCAGGTACACACACTGTACTACACAACCCCAGGTACACACGCTGTACTACACAACCGCAGTTACGCACACTGTACTACACAACCACAGGTACGCACACTGTACCCCACAACCACAGGTACGCACACTGTACTACACAACCGCAGGTACGCACACCGTACTACACAACCCCAGGTACACACACTGTACTACACAACCGCAGGTACACACACTGTACTACACAACCCCAGGTACACAGACTGTACTACACAACCGCAGGTACACACACTGTACTACACAACCGCAGTTACACACACTGTACTACACAACCACAGGTACACACACTGTACAACCACAGGTACACACACTGTACTACACAACCACAGGTACACACACTGTACTACACGACCACAGGTACACACACTGTACTACAAAACCGCAGGTACACACACTGTACTACACAACCGCAGGTACGCACACTGTACTACACAACCCCAGGTACGCACACTGTACTACACAACCCCAGGTACGCACACTGTACTACACAACCCCAGGTACACACACTGTACTACACAACCCCAGGTACACACACTGTACTACACAACCCCAGGTACACACACTGTACTACACAACCCCAGGTACACACACTGTACTACACAACCCCAGGTACACACACTGTACAACCACAGGTACACACACTGTACTACACAACCCCAGGTACACACACTGTACTACACAACCCCAGGTACACACACTGTACTACACAACCACAGGTACACACACTGTACTACACAACCCCAGGTACACACACTGTACAACCACAGGTACACACACTGTACTACACAACCCCAGGTACACACACTGTACTACACAACCCCAGGTACACACACTGTACTACACAACCACAGGTACACACACTGTACAACCACAGGTACACACACTGTACTACACAACCACAGGTACACACACTGTACTACACAACCACAGGTACACACACTGTACTACACAACCGCAGGTACGCACACTGTACTACACAACCGCAGGTACGCACACTGTACTACACAACCGCAGGTACGCACACTGTACTACACAACCGCAGGTACACACACTGTACTACACAACCGCAGTTACACACACTGTACTACACAACCCCAGGTACACACACTGTACCCCACAACCACAGGTACACACACTGTACTACACAACCACAGGTACGCACACTGTACTACACAACCCAAGAACACACACTGTACTACACAACCGCAGGTACACACACTGTACTACACAACCCCAGGTACACACACTGTACTACACAACCCCAGGTACACACACTGTAAAACCACAGGTACACACACTGTACTACACAACCACAGGTACACACACTGTACTACACAACCGCAGGTACGCACACTGTACTACACAACTGCAGGTACGCACACTGTACTACACAACCGCAGGTACGCACACTGTACTACACAACCCGAGGTACGCACACTGTACTACACAACCGCAGGTACACACACTGTACTACACAACCCCAGGTACACACACTGTACTACACAACCGCAGGTACACACACTGTACTACACAACCCCAGGTACACACACTGTACTACACAACCCCAGGTACACACACTGTACTACACAACCCCAGGTACACACACTGTACAACCACAGGTACACACACTGTACTACACAACCACAGGTACACACACTGTACAACCACAGGTACACACACTGTACTACAAAACCACAGGTACACACACTGTACTACACAACCCCAGGTACACACACTGTATTACACAACCCCAGGTACACACACTGTACTACACAGCCACAGGTACACACACTGTACAACCACAGGTACACACACTGTACTACACAACCACAGGTACACACACTGTACAACCACAGGTACACACTGTACTACACAACCACAGGTACACACACTGTACTACACAACCACAGGTACACACACTGTACTACGCAACCTCAGGTACGCACACTGTACTACACAACCCCAGGTACACACACTGTACTACACAACCGCAGGTACACACACTGTACTACACAACCGCAGGTACACACACTGTACTACACAACCGCAGGTACACACACTGTACTACACAACCCCAGGTACACACACTGTACAACCACAGGTACACACACTGTACTACACAACCACAGGTACGCACACTGTACTACACAACCGCAGGTACGCACACTGTACTACACAACCGCAGGTACGCACACTGTACTACACAACCGCAGGTACGCACACTGTACTACACAACCACAGGTACGCACACTGTACTACACAACCCGAGGTACACACACTGTACTACACAACCGCAGGTACACACACTGTACTACACAACCGCAGTTACACACACTGTACTACACAACCACAGGTACGCACACTGTACCCCACAACCACAGGTACACACACTGTACTACACAACCACAGGTACGCACACTGTACTACACAACCCCAGGTACACACACTGTACTACACAACCCAGGTACACACACTGTACTACACAACCGCAGGTACACACACTGTACAACACAACAACAGGTACACACACTGTACTACACAACCCCAGGTACACACACTGTACTACACAACCCCAGGTACACACACTGTACTACACAACCACAGGTACACACACTGTACTACACAACCCCAGGTACACACACTGTACTACACAACCACAGGTACACACACTGTACAACCCCAGGTACACACACTGTACTACACAACCGCAGGTACACACACTGTACTACACAACAACAGGTACACACACTGTACTACACAACCCCAGGTACACACACTGTACTACACAACCACAGGTACACACACTGTACAACCACAGGTACACACACTGTACTACACAACCGCAGGTACACACACTGTACAACCACAGGTACACACACTGTACTACACAACCCCAGGTACACACACTGTACTACACAACCACAGGTACACACACTGTACTACACAACCCCAGGTACACACACTGTATTACACAACCCCAGGTACACACTCTGTACTACACAGCCACAGGTACACACACTGTACAACCACAGGTACACACACTGTACTACACAACCACAGGTACACACACTGTACTACACAACCACAGGTACACACACTGTACTACACAACCACAGGTACACACACTGTACTACACAACCGCAGGTACACACACTGTACTACACAACCCCAGGTACACACACTGTACTACACAACCGCAGGTACACACACTGTACTACACAACCGCAGGTACACACACTGTACTACACAACCGCAGTTACACACACTGTACCACACAACCACAGGTACGCACACTGTACCCCACAACCACAGGTACGCACACTGTACTACACAACCACAGGTACGCACACTGTACTACACAACCCCAGGTACACACACTGTACTACACAACCGCAGGTACACACACTGTACTACACAACCCCAGGTACACACACTGTACTACACAACCGCAGGTACACACACTGTACTACACAACCGCAGGTACACACACTGTACTACACAACCGCAGGTACACACACTGTACTACACAACCCCAGGTATACACACTGTACCACACAACCACAGGTACACACACTGTACTACACAACCACAGGTACGCACACTGTACTACACAACCGCAGGTACACACACTGTACTACACAACCGCAGGTACACACACTGTACTACACAACCGCAGTTACACACACTGTACTACACAACCACAGGTACGCACACTGTACTACACAGCCCCAGGTACGCACAAGGTACTACACAACCCCAGGTACGCACACTGTACTACACAACCGCAGGTACGCACACTGTACTACACAACCGCAGGTACGCACACTGTACTACACAACCGCAGGTACGCACACTGTACTACGCAACCGCAGGTACGCACACTGTACTACTCAACCGCAGGTACGCACACTGTACTACGCAACCGCAGGTACGCACACTGTACTACACAACCCGAGGTACACACACTGTACTACACAACCGCAGGTACACACACTGTACTACACAACCGCAGTTACACACACTGTACCACACAACCACAGGTACGCACACTGTACCCCACAACCACAGGTACACACACTGTACTACACAACCACAGGTACGCACACTGTACTACACAACCCCAGGTACACACACTGTACTACACAACCCAGGTACACACACTGTACTACACAACCGCAGGTACACACACTGTACTACACAACAACAGGTACACACACTGTACTACACAACCCCAGGTACACACACTGTACTACACAACCCCAGGTACAGACACTGTACTACACAACCACAGGTACACACACTGTACTACACAACCACAGGTACACACACTGTACTACCACAGGTACACACACTGTACTACACAACCGCAGGTACACACACTGTACAACCACAGGTACACACACTGTACTACACAACCCCAGGTACACACACTGTACTACACAAACACAGGTACACACACTGTACTACACAACCCCAGGTACACACACTGTATTACACAACCCCAGGTACACACACTGTACAACACAACCACAGGTACACACACTGTACTACACAACCACAGGTACACACACTGTACTACACAACCACAGGTACACACACTGTACTACACAACCGCAGGTACGCACACTGTACTACACAACCGCAGGTACGCACACTGTACTACACAACCGCAGGTACGCACACTGTACTACACAACCCCAGGTACGCACACTGTACTACACAACCGCAGGTACGCACACTGTAATACACAACCGCAGGTACGCACACTGTACTACACAACCGCAGTTACGCACACTGTACTACACAACCCCAGGTACACACACTGTACTACACAACCCCAGGTACACACACTGTACTACACAACCCCAGGTACACACACTGTACTACACAACCCCAGGTACACACACTGTACTACACAACCCCAGGTACACACACTGTACTACACAACCCCAGGTACACACGCTGTACTACACAACCGCAGATACGCACACTGTACTACACAACCACAGGTACGCACACTGTACCCCACAACCACAGGTACGCACACTGTACTACACAACCGCATGTACGCACACCGTACTACACAACCCCAGGTACACACACTGTACTACACAACCGCAGGTACACACACTGTACTACACAACCCCAGGTACACAGACTGTACTACACAACCGCAGGTACACACACTGTACTACACAACCGCAGTTACACACACTGTACTACACAACCACAGGTACACACACTGTACAACCACAGGTACACACACTGTACTACACAACCACAGGTACACACACTGTACTACACGACCACAGGTACACACACTGTACTACAAAACCGCAGGTACACACACTGTACTACACAACCGCAGGTACGCACACTGTACTACACAACCGCAGGTACGCACACTGTACTACACAACCCCAGGTACACACACTGTACTACACAACCCCAGGTACGCACACTGTACTACACAACCCCAGGTACACACACTGTACTACACAACCCCAGGTACACACACTGTACTACACAACCCCAGGTACACACACTGTACTACACAACCCCAGGTACACACACTGTACTACACAACCCCAGGTACACACACTGTACAACCACAGGTACACACACTGTACTACACAACCCCAGGTACACACACTGTACTACACAACCCCAGGTACACACACTGTACTACACAACCACAGGTACACACACTGTACTACACAACCCCAGGTACACACACTGTACAACCACAGGTACACACACTGTACTACACAACCCCAGGTACACACACTGTACTACACAACCCCAGGTACACACACTGTACTACACAACCACAGGTACACACACTGTACAACCACAGGTACACACACTGTACTACACAACCACAGGTACACACACTGTACTACACAACCACAGGTACACACACTGTACTACACAACCGCAGGTACGCACACTGTACTACACAACCGCAGGTACGCACACTGTACTACACAACCGCAGGTACGCACACTGTACTACACAACCCCAGGTACACACACTGTACTACACAACCCCAGGTACGCACACTGTACTACACAACCCCAGGTACACACACTGTACTACACAACCCCAGGTACACACACTGTACTACACAACCGCAGGTACACAAACTGTACTACACAACCCCAGGTACACACACTGTACTACACAACCCCAGGTACACACACTGTACTACACAACCCCAGGTACACACACTGTACAACCCCAGGTACACACACTGTACTACACAACCCCAGGTACACACACTGTACAACCACAGGTACACACACTGTACTACACAACCACAGGTACACACACTGTACTACCCAACCCCAGGTACACACACTGTATTACACAACCCCAGGTACACACACTGTACTACACAGCCACAGGTACACACACTGTACAACCACAGGTACACACACTGTACTACACAACCACAGGTACACACACTGTACAACCACAGGTACACACTGTACTACACAACCACAGGTACACACACTGTACTACACAACCACAGGTACACACACTGTACTACGCAACCTCAGGTACACACACTGTACTACACAACCCCAGGTACACACACTGTACTACACAACCCCAGGTACACACACTGTACTACACAACCGCAGGTACACACACTGTACTACACAACCCCAGGTACACACACTGTACTACACAACCCCAGGTACACACACTGTACTACACAACCCCAGGTACACACACTGTACAACCACAGGTACACACACTGTACTACACAACCCCAGGTACACACACTGTACTACACAACCCCAGGTACACACACTGTACTACACAACCCCAGGTACACACACTGTACAACCACAGGTACACACACTGTACTACACAACCCCAGGTACACACACTGTACTACACAACCCCAGGTACACACACTGTACTACACAACCACAGGTACACACACTGTACAACCACAGGTACACACACTGTACTACACAACCACAGGTACACACACTGTACTACACAACCACAGGTACACACACTGTACTACACAACCGCAGGTACACACACTGTACTACACAACCGCAGGTACGCACACTGTACTACACAACCGCAGGTACGCACACTGTACTACACAACCCCAGGTACACACACTGTACTACACAACCCCAGGTACGCACACTGTACTACACAACCCCAGGTACACACACTGTACTACACAACCCCAGGTACGCACACTGTACTACACAACCGCAGGTACACACACTGTACTACACAACCCCAGGTACACACACTGTACTACACAACCCCAGGTACACACACTGTACTACACAACCCCAGGTACACACACTGTACAACCCCAGGTACACACACTGTACTACACAACCCCAGGTACACACACTGTACAACCACAGGTACACACACTGTACTACACAACCACAGGTACACACACTGTACTACCCAACCCCAGGTACACACACTGTATTACACAACCCCAGGTACACACACTGTACTACACAGCCACAGGTACACACACTGTACAACCACAGGTACACACACTGTACTGTACAACCACAGGTACACACTGTACTACACAACCACAGGTACACACACTGTACTACACAACCACAGGTACACACACTGTACTACGCAACCTCAGGTACACACACTGTACTACACAACCCCAGGTACACACACTGTACTACACAACCCCAGGTACACACACTGTACTACACAACCGCAGGTACACACACTGTACTACACAACCGCAGTTACACACACTGTACTACACAACCACAGGTACACACACTGTACCCCACAACCGCAGGTACGCACACTGTACTACACAACCACAGGTACGCACACTGTACTACACAACCCAAGAACACACACTGTACTACACAACCGCAGGTACACACACTGTACTACACAACCCCAGGTACACACACTGTACAACCACAGGTACACACACTGTACTACACAACCACAGGTACGCACACTGTACTACACAACCGCAGGTACGCACACTGTACTACACAACCGCAGGTACGCACACTGTACTACACAACCGCAGGTACGCACACTGTACTACACAACCGCAGGTACGCACACTGTACTACACAACCCGAGGTACGCACACTGTACTACACAACCGCAGGTACACACACTGTACTACACAACCCCAGGTACACACACTGTACTACACAACTGCAGGTACACACACTGTACTACACAACCCCAGGTACACACACTGTACTACACAACCCCAGGTACACACACTGTACTACACAACCGCAGGTACACACACTGTACTACACAACCGCAGTTACACACACTGTACTACACACTGTACTACACAACCCCAGGTACACACACTGTACTACACAACCCCAGGTACACACACTGTACGACCACAGGTACACACACTGTACTACACAACCACAGGTACGCACACTGTACTACACAACCACAGGTACGCACACTGTACTACACAACCGCAGGTACGCACACTGTACTACACAACCGCAGGTACGCACACTGTACTACACAACCCGAGGTACACACACTGTACTACACAACCGCAGGTACACACACTGTACTACACAACCGCAGTTACACACACTGTACTACACAACCACAGGTACGCACACTGTACCCCACAACCACAGGTACACACACTGTACTACACAACCACAGGTACGCACACTGTACTACACAACCCCAGGTACACACACTGTACTACACAACCCAGGTACACACACTGTACTACACAACTGCAGGTACACACACTGTACTACACAACAACAGGTACACACACTGTACTACACAACCCCAGGTACACACACTGTACTACACAACCCCAGGTACACACACTGTACTACACAACCACAGGTACACACACTGTACTACACAACCCCAGGTACACACACTGTACTACACAACCACAGGTACACACACTGTACCACCACAGGTACACACACTGTACTACACAACCGCAGGTACACACACTGTACAACCACAGGTACACACACTGTACTACACAACCCCAGGTACACACACTGTACTACACAACCCCAGGTACACACACTGTATTACACAACCCCAGGTACACACTCTGTACTACACAGCCACAGGTACACACACTGTACAACCACAGGTACACACACTGTACTACACAACCACAGGTACACACACTGTACTACACAACCACAGGTACACACACTGTACAACCACAGGTACACACACTGTACTACACAACCACAGGTACACACACTGTACTACACAACCGCAGGTACACACACTGTACTACACAACCCAGGGTACACACACTGTACTACACAACCGCAGGTACACACACTGTACTACACAACCGCAGGTACACACACTGTACTACACAACCGCAGTTACACACACTGTACCACACAACCACAGGTACGCACACTGTACCCCACAACCACAGGTACACACACTGTACTACACAACCACAGGTACGCACACTGTACTACACAACCCCAGGTACACACACTGTACTACACAACCGCAGGTACACACACTGTACTACACAACCCCAGGTACACACACTGTACTACACAACCGCAGGTACACACACTGTACTACACAACCGCAGGTACACACACTGTACTACACAACCGCAGGTACACACACTGTACTACACAACCCCAGGTATACACACTGTACCACACAACCACAGGTACACACACTGTACTACACAACCACAGGTACGCACACTGTACTACACAACCGCAGGTACACACACTGTACTACACAACCGCAGGTACACACACTGTACTACACAACCGCAGTTACACACACTGTACTACACAACCACAGGTACGCACACTGTACTACACAACCCCAGGTACGCACAAGGTACTACACAACCCCAGGTACGCACAAGGTACTACACAACCCCAGGTACGCACAAGGTACTACACAACCCCAGGTACGCACAATGTACTACACAACCGCAGGTACGCACACTGTACTACACAACCGCAGTTACACACACTGTACTACACAACCACAGGTACGCACACTGTACCCCACAACCACAGGTACGCACACTGTACTACACAACCCCAGGTACACACACTGTACTACACAACCCCAGGTACACACACTGTACTACACAACCGCAGGTACACACACTGTACTACACAACCACAGGTACACGCACTGTACTACACAACCACAGGTACACACACTGTACTACACAACCACAGGTACACACACTGTACTACACAACCGCAGGTACACACACTGTACAACCGCAGGTACACACACTGTACAACCACAGGTGCACACACTGTACTACACAACCCCAGGTACACACACTGTACTACACAACCGCAGGTACACACACTGTACTACACAACCACAGGTACACACACTGTACTACACAACCACAGGTACGCACACTGTACTACACAACCCCAGGTACACACACTGTACTACACAACCGCAGGTACACACACTGTACTACACAACCGCAGGTACACACACTGTACAACCGCAGGTACACACACTGTACAACCACAGGTACACACACTGTACTACACAACCGCAGGTACACACACTGTACTACACAACCACAGGTACACACACTGTACTACACAACCACAGGTACACACACTGTACTACACAACCGCAGGTACACACACTGTACAACCGCAGGTACACACACTGTACAACCACAGGTACACACACTGTACTACACAACCGCAGGTACACACACTGTACTACACAACCGCAGGTACACACACTGTACTACACAACCCCAGGTACACACACTGTACTACACAACCCCAGGTACACACACTGTACTACACAACCGCAGGTACACACACTGTACTACACAACCGCAGGTACACACACTGTACTACACAACCCCAGGTACACACACTGTACAACCACAGGTACACACACTGTACTACACAACCACAGGTACACACACTGTACAACCCCAGGTACACACACTGTACTACACAACCCCAGGTACACACACTGTACTACACAACCCCAGGTACACACACTGTATTACACAACCCCAGGTACACACACTGTACTACACAGCCACAGGTACACACACTGTACAACCACAGGTACACACACTGTACTACACAACCACAGGTAGACACACTGTACAACCACAGGTACACACTGTACTACACAACCCCACGTACACACACTGTACTACACAACCGCAGGTACACACACTGTACTACACAACCGCAGGTACACACACTGTACTACACAACCCCAGGTACACACACTGTACTACACAACCCCAGGTACACACACTGTACTACACAACCCCAGGTACACACACTGTACTACACAACAGCAGGTACGCACACTGTACTACACAACCGCAGTTACGCACACTGTACTACACAACCACAGGTACGCACACTGTACCCCACAACCACAGGTACACACACTGTACTACACACCCACAGGTACGCACACTGTACTACACAACCCCAGGCACACACACTGTACTACACAACCGCAGGTACACACACTGTACTACACAACCCCAGGTACACACACTGTACAACCACAGGTACACACACTGTACTACACAACCACAGGTACACACACTGTACAACCACAGGTACACACACTGTACTACACAACCACAGGTACACACACTGTACTACACAACCGCAGGTACGCACACTGTACTACACAACCGCAGGTACGCACACTGTACTACACAACCGCAGGTACACACACTGTATTACACAACCCCAGGTACACACACTGTATTACACAACCCCAGGTACACACACTGTACTACACAACCGCAGGTACACACACTGTACAACCACAGGTACGCACACTGTACTACACAACCACAGGTACACACACTGTACAACCGCAGGTACACACACTGTACTACACAACCGCAGGTACACACACTGTACTACACAACCGCAGGTACACACACTGTACTACACAACCCCAGGTACACACACTGTACTACACAACCACAGGTACACACACTGTACAACCACAGGTACACACACTGTACTACACAACCACAGGTACACACACTGTACAACCCCAGGTACACACACTGTACCACACAACCCCAGGTACACACACTGTACTACACAACCCCAGGTACACACACTGTATTACACAACCCCAGGTACACACACTGTACTACACAGCCACAGGTACACACACTGTACAACCACAGGTACACACACTGTACTACACAACCACAGGTACACACACTGTACAACCACAGGTACACACTGTACTACACAACCACAGGTACACACACTGTACTACACAACCACAGGTACACACACTGTACTACACAACCGCAGGTACACACACTGTACT
Source organism: Telmatherina bonti (assembly GCF_933228915.1). Classification (NCBI taxonomy): domain Eukaryota; kingdom Metazoa; phylum Chordata; class Actinopteri; order Atheriniformes; family Telmatherinidae; genus Telmatherina; species Telmatherina bonti. Next base: position 1,446,194 of record NC_136613.1, read on the forward strand.
ACACAACCGCAGGTACACACACTGTACTACACAACCCCAGGTACAGACACTGTACTACACAACCCCAGGTACACACACTGTACTACACAACCCCAGGTACACACACTGTACTACACAACCGCAGGTACGCACACTGTACTACACAACCGCAGTTACACACACTGTACTACACAACCACAGGTACGCACACTGTACCCCACAACCACAGGTACACACACTGTACTACACAACCACAGGTACGCACACTGTACTACACAACCCCAGGTACACACACTGTACTACACAACCGCAGGTACACACACTGTACTACACAACCCCAGGTACACACACTGTACAACCACAGGTGCACACACTGTACTACACAACCCCAGGTACACACACTGTACAACCACAGGTACACACACTGTACTACACAACCACAGGTACACACACTGTACTACACAACCGCAGGTACACACACTGTACTACACAACCCCAGGTACACACACTGTACTACACAACCCCAGGTACACACACTGTACTACACAACCCCAGGTACACACACTGTACTACACAACAGCAGTTACGCACACTGTACTACACAACCACAGGTACGCACACTGTACCCCACAACCACAGGTACACACACTGTACTACACAACCACAGGTACGCACACTGTACTACACAACCCCAGGCACACACACTGTACTACACAACCGCAGGTACACACACTGTACTACACAACCCCAGGTACACACACTGTACAACCACAGGTACACACACTGTACTACACAACCCCAGGTACACACACTGTACAACCACAGGTACACACACTGTACTACACAACCACAGGTACACACACTGTACTACACAACCGCAGGTACGCACACTGTACTACACAACAGCAGGTACGCACACTGTACTACACAACCGCAGTTACGCACACTGTACTACACAACCACAGGTACGCACACTGTACCCCACAACCACAGGTACACACACTGTACAACCACAGGTACACACTGTACTACACAACCACAGGTACACACACTGTACTACACAACCACAGGTACACACACTGTACTACACAACCGCAGGTACACACACTGTACTACACAACCGCAGGTACACACACTGTACTACACAACCCCAGGTACAGACACTGTACTACACAACCCCAGGTACACACACTGTACTACACAACCCCAGGTACACACACTGTACTACACAACCGCAGGTACGCACACTGTACTACACAACCGCAGTTACACACACTGTACTACACAACCACAGGTACGCACACTGTACCCCACAACCACAGGTACACACACTGTACTACACAACCACAGGTACGCACACTGTACTACACAACCCCAGGTACACACACTGTACTACACAACCGCAGGTACACACACTGTACTACACAACCCCAGGTACACACACTGTACAACCACAGGTGCACACACTGTACTACACAACCCCAGGTACACACACTGTACAACCACAGGTACACACACTGTACTACACAACCACAGGTACACACACTGTACTACACAACCGCAGGTACACACACTGTACTACACAACCCCAGGTACACACACTGTACTACACAACCCCAGGTACACACACTGTACTACACAACCCCAGGTACACACACTGTACTACACAACAGCAGTTACGCACACTGTACTACACAACCACAGGTACGCACACTGTACCCCACAACCACAGGTACACACACTGTACTACACAACCACAGGTACGCACACTGTACTACACAACCCCAGGCACACACACTGTACTACACAACCGCAGGTACACACACTGTACTACACAACCCCAGGTACACACACTGTACAACCACAGGTACACACACTGTACTACACAACCCCAGGTACACACACTGTACAACCACAGGTACACACACTGTACTACACAACCACAGGTACACACACTGTACTACACAACCGCAGGTACGCACACTGTACTACACAACAGCAGGTACGCACACTGTACTACACAACCGCAGTTACGCACACTGTACTACACAACCACAGGTACGCACACTGTACCCCACAACCACAGGTACACACACTGTACTACACAACCACAGGTACGCACACTGTACTACACAACCCCAGGCACACACACTGTACTACACAACCGCAGGTACACACACTGTACTACACAACCCCAGGTACACACACTGTACAACCACAGGTACACACACTGTACTACACAACCCCAGGTACACACACTGTACAACCACAGGTACACACACTGTACTACACAACCACAGGTACACACACTGTACTACACAACCGCAGGTACGCACACTGTACTACACAACCGCAGGTACGCACACTGTACTACACAACCGCAGGTACACACACTGTATTACACAACCCCAGGTACACACACTGTATTACACAACCCCAGGTACACACACTGTACTACACAACCGCAGGTACACACACTGTACAACCACAGGTACGCACACTGTACTACACAACCACAGGTACACACACTGTACAACCGCAGGTACACACACTGTACTACACAACCGCAGGTACACACACTGTACTACACAACCCCAGGTACACACACTGTACTACACAACCCCCGGTACACACACTGTACTACACAACCGCAGGTACACACACTGTACTACACAACCCCAGGTACACACACTGTACTACACAACCCCAGGTACACACACTGTACAACCACAGGTACACACACTGTACTACACAACCACAGGTACACACACTGTACAACCCCAGGTACACACACTGTACTACACAACCCCAGGTACACACACTGTACTACACAACCCCAGGTACACACACTGTACTACACAACCCCAGGTACACACACTGTACTACACAGCCACAGGTACACACACTGTACAACCACAGGTACACACACTGTACTACACAACCACAGGTACACACACTGTACAACCACAGGTACACACTGTACTACACAACCACAGGTACACACACTGTACTACACAACCACAGGTACACACACTGTACTACACAACCGCAGGTACACACACTGTACTACACAACCCCAGGTACAGACACTGTACTACACAACCCCAGGTACACACACTGTACTACACAACCCCAGGTACACACACTGTACTACACAACCGCAGGTACGCACACTGTACTACACAACCGCAGTTACGCACACTGTACTACACAACCACAGGTACGCACACTGTACCCCACAACCACAGGTACACACACTGTACTACACAACCACAGGTACGCACACTGTACTACACAACCCCAGGTACACACACTGTACTACACAACCGCAGGTACACACACTGTACAACCACAGGTGCACACACTGTACTACACAACCCCAGGTACACACACTGTACAACCACAGGTACACACACTGTACTACACAACCGCAGGTACACACACTGTACTACACAACCGCAGGTACGCACACTGTACTACACAACCGCAGGTACACACACTGTATTACACAACCCCAGGTACACACACTGTATTACACAACCCCAGGTACACACACTGTACTACACAACCGCAGGTACACACACTGTACTACACAACCCCAGGTACACACACTGTACTACACAACCGCAGGTACACACACTGTACTACACAACCGCAGGTACACACACTGTACTACACAACCCCAGGTACACACACTGTACTACACAACCGCAGGTACACACACTGTAATACACAACCACAGGTACACACACTGTACTACACAACCTCAGGTACACACACTGTACTACACAACCCCAGGTACACACACTGTACTACACAACCGCAGGTACACACACTGTACTACACAACCGCAGGTACACAACCGCAGGTACACACACTGTACTACACAACCGCAGGTACGCACAAGGTACTACACAACCGCAGGTACACAACCAGAGGTACACACAAGTTACTACACATCCGCAGGTACACACAAGGTACTATACAACCACAGGTACACACAAGGTACTACACAACCGCAGGTACACACAAGGTACTACACAACCGCAGGTACACACAAGGTATTACACAACCGCAGGTACACACACTGTACTACACAACCACAGGTACACACACTGTACTACACAACCACAGGTACACACACTGTACAACCACAGGTACACACACTGTACTACACAACCACAGGTACACACACTGTACTACACAACCCCAGGTACACACACTGTATTACACAACCCCAGGTACACACACTGTACTACACAACCACAGGTACACACACTGTACAACCACAGGTAATCACACTGTACTACACAACCACAGGTACACACACTGTACTACACAACCGCAGGTACACACACTGTACTACACAACCGCAGGTACACACACTGTACTACACAACCCCAGGTACACACACTGTACTACACAACCCCAGGTACACACACTGTACTACACAACCCCAGGTACACACACTGTACTACACAACCCCAGGTACACACACTGTACTACACAACCCCAGGTACACACACTGTACTACACAACCGCAGGTACACACACTGTACTACACAACCGCAGGTACACAACCGCAGGTACACACACACCACAGGTACACACACTGTACTACACAACCACAGGTACACACACTGTACTACACAACCCCAGGTACACACACTGTACTACACAACCACAGGTACACACACTGTACTACACAACCACAGGTACACACACTGTACTACACAACCGCAGGTACACACACTGTACTACACAACCCCAGGTACAGACACTGTACTACACAACCCCAGGTACACACACTGTACTACACAACCGCAGGTACGCACACTGTACTACACAACCGCAGTTACACACACTGTACTACACAACCACAGGTACGCACACTGTACCCCACAACCACAGGTACACACACTGTACTACACAACCACAGGTACGCACACTGTACTACACAACCCCAGGTACACACACTGTACTACACAACCGCAGGTACACACACTGTACTACACAACCCCAGGTACACACACTGTACAACCACAGGTGCACACACTGTACTACACAACCCCAGGTACACACACTGTACAACCACAGGTACACACACTGTACTACACAACCGCAGGTACACACACTGTACTACACAACCGCAGGTACACACACTGTACTACACAACCGCAGGTACACACACTGTACTACACAACCCCAGGTACACACACTGTACTACACAACCCCAGGTACACACACTGTACTACACAACCCCAGGTACACACACTGTACTACACAACAGCAGGTACGCACACTGTACTACACAACCGCAGTTACGCACACTGTACTACACAACCACAGGTACGCACACTGTACCCCACAACCACAGGTACACACACTGTACTACACAACCACAGGTACGCACACTGTACTACACAACCCCAGGCACACACACTGTACTACACAACCGCAGGTACACACACTGTACTACACAACCCCAGGTACACACACTGTACAACCACAGGTACACACACTGTACTACACAACCCCAGGTACACACACTGTACAACCACAGGTACACACACTGTACTACACAACCACAGGTACACACACTGTACTACACAACCGCAGGTACGCACACTGTACTACACAACAGCAGGTACGCACACTGTACTACACAACCGCAGTTACGCACACTGTACTACACAACCACAGGTACGCACACTGTACCCCACAACCACAGGTACACACACTGTACTACACAACCACAGGTACGCACACTGTACTACACAACCCCAGGCACACACACTGTACTACACAACCGCAGGTACACACACTGTACTACACAACCCCAGGTACACACACTGTACAACCACAGGTACACACACTGTACTACACAACCCCAGGTACACACACTGTACAACCACAGGTACACACACTGTACTACACAACCACAGGTACACACACTGTACTACACAACCCCAGGTACGCACACTGTACTACACAACCGCAGGTACGCACACTGTACTACACAACCGCAGGTACACACACTGTATTACACAACCCCAGGTACACACACTGTATTACACAACCCCAGGTACACACACTGTACTACACAACCGCAGGTACACACACTGTACAACCACAGGTACGCACACTGTACTACACAACCACAGGTACACACACTGTACAACCGCAGGTACACACACTGTACTACACAACCGCAGGTACACACACTGTACTACACAACCCCAGGTACACACACTGTACTACACAACCCCCGGTACACACACTGTACTACACAACCGCAGGTACACACACTGTACTACACAACCCCAGGTACACACACTGTACTACACAACCACAGGTACACACACTGTACAACCACAGGTACACACACTGTACTACACAACCACAGGTACACACACTGTACAACCCCAGGTACACACACTGTACTACACAACCCCAGGTACACACACTGTACTACACAACCCCAGGTACACACACTGTATTACACAACCCCAGGTACACACACTGTACTACACAGCCACAGGTACACACACTGTACAACCACAGGTACACACACTGTACTACACAACCACAGGTACACACACTGTACAACCACAGGTACACACTGTACTACACAACCACAGGTACACACACTGTACTACACAACCACAGGTACACACACTGTACTACACAACCGCAGGTACACACACTGTACTACACAACGCCAGGTACAGACACTGTACTACACAACCCCAGGTACACACACTGTACTACACAACCCCAGGTACACACACTGTACTACACAACCGCAGGTACGCACACTGTACTACACAACCGCAGTTACGCACACTGTACTACACAACCACAGGTACGCACACTGTACCCCACAACCACAGGTACACACACTGTACTACACAACCACAGGTACGCACACTGTACTACACAACCCCAGGTACACACACTGTACTACACAACCGCAGGTACACACACTGTACTACACAACCCCAGGTACACACACTGTACAACCACAGGTGCACACACTGTACTACACAACCCCAGGTACACACACTGTACAACCACAGGTACACACACTGTACTACACAACCACAGGTACACACACTGTACTACACAACCGCAGGTACGCACACTGTACTACACAACCGCAGGTACACACACTGTATTACACAACCCCAGGTACACACACTGTATTACACAACCCCAGGTACACACACTGTACTACACAACCGCAGGTACACACACTGTACTACACAACCCCAGGTACACACACTGTACTACACAACCGCAGGTACACACACTGTACTACACAACCGCAGGTACACACACTGTACTACACAACCCCAGGTACACACACTGTACTACACAACCGCAGGTACACACACTGTAATACACAACCACAGGTACACACACTGTACTACACAACCTCAGGTACACACACTGTACTACACAACCCCAGGTACACACACTGTACTACACAACCGCAGGTACACACACTGTACTACACAACCGCAGGTACACAACCGCAGGTACACACACTGTACTACACAACCGCAGGTACGCACAAGGTACTACACAACCGCAGGTACACAACCAGAGGTACACACAAGTTACTACACATCCGCAGGTACACACAAGGTACTATACAACCACAGGTACACACAAGGTACTACACAACCGCAGGTACACACAAGGTACTACACAACCGCAGGTACACACAAGGTATTACACAACCGCAGGTACACACACTGTACTACACAACCACAGGTACACACACTGTACTACACAACCACAGGTACACACACTGTACAACCACAGGTACACACACTGTACTACACAACCACAGGTACACACACTGTACTACACAACCCCAGGTACACACACTGTATTACACAACCCCAGGTACACACACTGTACTACACAACCACAGGTACACACACTGTACAACCACAGGTAATCACACTGTACTACACAACCACAGGTACACACACTGTACTACACAACCGCAGGTACACACACTGTACTACACAACCACAGGTACACACACTGTACTACACAACCCCAGGTACACACACTGTACTACACAACCCCAGGTACACACACTGTACTACACAACCCCAGGTACACACACTGTACTACACAACCCCAGGTACACACACTGTACTACACAACCCCAGGTACACACACTGTACTACACAACCGCAGGTACACACACTGTACTACACAACCGCAGGTACACAACCGCAGGTACGCACACTGTACTACACAACCGCAGGTACACACACTGTACAACCACAGGTACACACACTGTACTACACAACCCCAGGTACACACACTGTACTACACAACCGCAGGTACACACACTGTACTACACAACCCCAGGTACACACACTGTACTACACAACCCCAGGTACACACACTGTGCTACACAACCCCAGGTACACACACTGTACTACACAACCGCAGGTACACACACTGTACTACACAACCCCAGGTACACACACTGTACTACACAACCACAGGTACACACACTGTACAACCCCAGGTACACACACTGTACTACACAACCCCAGGTACACACACTGTACTACACAACCCCAGGTACACACACTGTACTACACAATCGCAGGTACGCACACTGTACTACACAACCGCAGTTACGCACACTGTACTACACAACCACAGGTACGCACACTGTACCCCACAACTACAGGTACACACACTGTACCACACAACCACAGGTACGCACACTGTACTACACAACCCCAGGTACACACACTGTACTACACAACCGCAGGTACACACACTGTACTACACAACCCCAGGTACACACACTGTACAACCACAGGTACACACACTGTACTACACAACCCCAGGTACACACACTGTACTACACAACCACAGGTACACACACTGTACTACACAACCGCAGGTACGCACACTGTACTACACAACCGCAGGTACGCACACTGTACTACACAACCGCAGGTACACACACTGTACTACACAACCCCAGGTACACACACTGTACTACACAACCGCAGGTACACACACTGTACTACACAACCACAGTTACGCACACTGTACTACACAACCACAGGTACGCACACTGTACTACACAACCACAGGTACGCACACTGTACTACACAACCCCAGGTACGCACAAGGTACTACACAACCCCAGGTAAGCACACTGTACTACACAACCCTAGGTACGCACACTGTACTACACAACCGCAGGTACGCACACTGTACTACACAACCGCAGGTACGCACACTGTACTACACAACCGCAGGTACGCACACTGTACTACACAACCCCAGGTACACACACTGTACTACACAACCCCAGGTACGCACAAGGTACTACACAACCGCAGGTACACACACTGTACTACACAACCGCAGGTACGCACAATGTACTACACAACCGCAGGTACGCACACTGTACTACACAACCCCAGGTACGCACACCGTACTACACAACCGCAGGTACACACACCGTACTACACAACCGCAGGTACACACACCGTACTACACAACCTCAGGTACACACACTGTACTACACAACCCCAGGAACACACACTGTACTACACAACCGCAGGTACACACACTGTACTACACAACCGCAGGTACACACACTGTATTACACAACCCCAGGTACACACACTGTATTACACAACCCCAGGTACACAAACTGTACTACACAACCGCAGGTACACACACTGTACAACCACAGGTACACACACTGTACTACACAACCGCAGGTACACACACTGTACTACACAACCGCAGGTACGCACACTGTACTACACAACCCCAGGTACGCACACTGTACTACACAACCCCAGGTACGCACACTGTACTACACAACCCCAGGTACGCACACTGTACTACACAACCGCAGGTACGCACACTGTACTACACAACCGCAGGTACGCACACTGTACTACACAACCGCAGCTACGCACACTGTACTACACAACCGCAGCTACGCACACTGTACTACACAACCGCAGGTACACACACTGTACTACACAACCTCAGGTACACACACTGTACTACACAACCCCAGGTACACACACTGTACTACACAACCGCAGGTACACACACTGTACTACACAACCGCAGGTACACACACTGTAATACACAACCACAGGTACACACACTGTAATACACAACCACAGGTACACACACTGTACTACACAACCTCAGGTACACACACTGTACTACACAACCCCAGGTACACACACTGTACTACACAACCGCAGGTACACACACTGTACTACACAACCGCAGGTACACACACTGTACTACACAACCGCAGGTACACACACTGTACTACACAACCCCAGGTACACACACTGTACTACACAACCCCAGGTACACACACTGTAATACACAACCGCAGGTACACACACTGTACTACACAACCTCAGGTACACACACTGTACTACACAACCTCAGGTACACACACTGTACTACACAACCCCAGGTACACACACTGTACTACACAACCGCAGGTACACACACTGTACTACACAACCGCAGGTACACAACCGCAGGTACACACACTGTACTACACAACCGCAGGTACGCACAAGGTACTACACAACCGCAGGTACACAACCAGAGGTACACACAAGTTACTACACATCCGCAAGTACACACAAGGTACTACACAACCACAGGTACACACACTGTACTACACAACCGCAGGTACACACAAGGTACTACACAACCGCAGGTACACACACTGTACTACACAACCACAGGTACACACACTGTACAACCACAGGTACACACACTGTACTACACAACCACAGGTACACACACTGTACAACCACAGGTACACACACTGTACTACACAACCACAGGTACACACACTGTACTACACAACCCCAGGTACACACACTGTATTACACAACCCCAGGTACACAACCAGAGGTACACACAAGTTACTACACATCCGCAAGTACACACAAGGTACTACACAACCACAGGTACACACAAGGTACTACACAACCGCAGGTACACACAAGGTACTACACAACCGCAGGTACACACAAGGTATTACACAACCGTAGGTACACACACTGTACTACACAACCACAGGTACACACACTGTACAACCACAGGTACACACACTGTACTACACAACCGCAGGTACACACACTGTACTACACAACCCCAGGTACACACACTGTACTACACAACCGCAGGTACACACACTGTACTACACAACCACAGTTACGCACACTGTACTACACAACCACAGGTACGCACACTGTACTACACAACCACAGGTACGCACACTGTACTACACAACCCCAGGTACGCACAAGGTACTACACAACCCCAGGTAAGCACACTGTACTACACAACCCTAGTTACGCACACTGTACTACACAACCGCAGGTATGCACACTGTACTACACAACCGCAGGTACGCACACTGTACTACACAACCGCAGGTACGCACACTGTACTACACAACCGCAGGTACGCACACTGTACTACACAACCCCAGGTACGCACAAGGTACTACACAACCGCAGGTACACACACTGTACTACACAACCGCAGGTACGCACAATGTACTACACAACCGCAGGTACGCACACTGTACTACACAACCCCAGGTACGCACACCGTACTACACAACCGCAGGTACACACACCGTACTACACAACCGCAGGTACACACACTGTACTACACAACCCCAGGAACACACACTGTACTACACAACCGCAGGTACACACACTGTACTACACAACCGCAGGTACACACACTGTATTACACAACCCCAGGTACACACACTGTATTACACAACCCCAGGTACACAAACTGTACTACACAACCGCAGGTACACACACTGTACAACCACAGGTACACACACTGTACTACACAACCGCAGGTACGCACACTGTACTACACAACCGCAGGTACGCACACTGTACTACACAACCCCAGGTACGCACACTGTACTACACAACCCCAGGTACGCACACTGTACTACACAACCCCGGGTACGCACACTGTACTACACAACCGCAGGTACGCACACTGTACTACACAACCGCAGGTACGCACACTGTACTGCACAACCGCAGGTACGCACACTGTACTACACAACCGCAGCTACGCACACTGTACTACACAACCGCAGCTACGCACACTGTACTACACAACCGCAGGTACACACACTGTACTACACAACCTCAGGTACACACACTGTACTACACAACCCCAGGTACACACACTGTACTACACAACCGCAGGTACACACACTGTACTACACAACCCCAGGTACACACACTGTAATACACAACCGCAGGTACACACACTGTACTACACAACCTCAGGTACACACACTGTACTACACAACCTCAGGTACACACACTGTACTACACAACCCCAGGTACACACACTGTACTACACAACCGCAGGTACACACTGTACTACACAACCGCAGGTACACAACCGCAGGTACACACACTGTACTACACAACCGCAGGTACGCACAAGGTACTACACAACCGCAGGTACACAACCAGAGGTACACACAAGTTACTACACATCCGCAAGTACACACAAGGTACTACACAACCACAGGTACACACACTGTACTACACAACCGCAGGTACACACAAGGTACTACACAACCGCAGGTACACACACTGTACTACACAACCACAGGTACACACACTGTACAACCACAGGTACACACACTGTACTACACAACCACAGGTACACACACTGTACTACACAACCCCAGGTACACACACTGTATTACACAACCCCAGGTACACAACCAGAGGTACACACAAGTTACTACACATCCGCAAGTACACACAAGGTACTACACAACCACAGGTACACACAAGGTACTACACAACCGCAGGTACACACAAGGTACTACACAACCGCAGGTACACACAAGGTATTACACAACCGTAGGTACACACACTGTACTACACAACCACAGGTACACACACTGTACAACCACAGGTACACACACTGTACTACACAACCGCAGGTACACACACTGTACTACACAACCGCAGGTACGCACACTGTACTACACAACCGCAGGTACGCACACTGTACTACACAACCGCAGGTACACACACTGTACTACACAACCCCAGGTACGCACACTGTACTACACAACCGCAGGTACACACACTGTACTACACAACCACAGTTACGCACACTGTACTACACAACCACAGGTACGCACACTGTACTACACAACCACAGGTACGCACACTGTACTACACAACCCCAGGTACGCACAAGGTACTACACAACCCCAGGTAAGCACACTGTACTACACAACCCTAGGTACGCACACTGTACTACACAACCGCAGGTACGCACACTGTACTACACAACCGCAGGTACGCACACTGTACTACACAACCGCAGGTACGCACACTGTACTACACAACCGCAGGTACGCACACTGTACTACACAACCCCAGGTACACACACTGTACTACACAACCCCAGGTACACACAAGGTACTACACAACCGCAGGTACACACACTGTACTACACAACCGCAGGTACGCACAATGTACTACACAACCGCAGGTACGCACACTGTACTACACAACCCCAGGTACGCACACCGTACTACACAACCGCAGGTACACACACCGTACTACACAACCGCAGGTACACACACCGTACTACACAACCTCAGGTACACACACTGTACTACACAACCCCAGGAACACACACTGTACTACACAACCGCAGGTACACACACTGTACTACACAACCGCAGGTACACACACTGTATTACACAACCCCAGGTACACACACTGTATTACACAACCCCAGGTACACAAACTGTACTACACAACCGCAGGTACACACACTGTACAACCACAGGTACACACACTGTACTACACAACCGCAGGTACACACACTGTACTACACAACCGCAGGTACGCACACTGTACTACACAACCCCAGGTACGCACACTGTACTACACAACCCCAGGTACGCACACTGTACTACACAACCCCAGGTACGCACACTGTACTACACAACCGCAGGTACGCACACTGTACTACACAACCGCAGGTACGCACACTGTACTACACAACCGCAGGTACGCACACTGTACTACACAACCGCAGGTACGCACACTGTACTACACAACCGCAGCTACGCACACTGTACTACACAACCGCAGGTACACACACTGTACTACACAACCTCAGGTACACACACTGTACTACACAACCCCAGGTACACACACTGTACTACACAACCGCAGGTACACACACTGTACTACACAACCGCAGGTACACACACTGTAATACACAACCACAGGTACACACACTGTAATACACAACCACAGGTACACACACTGTACTACACAACCTCAGGTACACACACTGTACTACACAACCCCAGGTACACACACTGTACTACACAACCGCAGGTACACACACTGTACTACACAACCGCAGGTACACACACTGTACTACACAACCCCAGGTACACACACTGTACTACACAACCCCAGGTACACACACTGTACTACACAACCCCAGGTACACACACTGTACTACACAACCGCAGGTACGCACACTGTACTACACAACCGCAGGTACGCACACTGTACTACACAACCGCAGGTACGCACACTGTACTACACAACCGCAGGTACACAACCGCAGGTACACACACACCACAGGTACACACACTGTACTACACAACCACAGGTACACACACTGTACTACACAACCCCAGGTACACACACTGTACTACACAACCACAGGTACACACACTGTACTACACAACCACAGGTACACACACTGTACTACACAACCGCAGGTACACACACTGTACTACACAACCCCAGGTACACACACTGTACTACACAACCCCAGGTACACACACTGTACTACACAACCCCAGGTACACACACTGTACTACACAACCCCAGGTACACACACTGTACTACACAACCGCAGGTACAAACACTGTACTACACAACCACAGGTACACACACTGTACTACACAACCACAGGTACACACACTGTACAACCACAGGTACACACACTGTACTACACAACCACAGGTACGCACACTGTACTACACAACCCCAGGTACACACACTGTACTACACAACCGCAGGTACGCACACTGTACAACCACAGGTACACACACTGTACAACCACAGGTACACACACTGTAATACACAACCCCAGGTACACACACTGTACAACCACAGGTACACACACTGTACTACACAACCCCAGGTACACACACTGTACAACCACAGGTACACACACTGTACTACACAACCGCAGGTACACACACTGTACTACACAACCGCAGGTACGCACACTGTACTACACAACCGCAGGTACACACACTGTACTACACAACCCCAGGTACACACACTGTACTGCACAACCGCAGGTACACACACTGTACTACACAACCGCAGTTACACACACTGTACTACACAACCACAGGTACGCACACTGTACTACACAACCACAGGTACGCACACTGTACTACACAACCCCAGGTACGCACAAGGTACTACACAACCCCAGGTAAGCACACTGTACTACACAACCCCAGGTACGCACACTGTACTACACAACCGCAGGTACGCACACTGTACTACATAACCGCAGGTACGCACACTGTACTACACAACCGCGGGTACGCACACTGTACTACACAACCGCAGGTACGCACACTGTACTACACAACCGCAGGTACACACACTGTACTACACAACCGCAGGTACGCACACTGTACTACACAACCGCAGGTACACACACTGTACTACACAACCGCAGGTACGCACACTGTACTACACAACCCCAGGTACACACACTGTACTACACAACCCCAGGTACACACACTGTACTACACAACCGCAGGTACACACACTGTACTACACAACCCCAGGTACACACACTGTACTACACAACCGCAGGTACACACACTGTAATACACAACCACAGGTACACACACTGTACTACACAACCTCAGGTACACACACTGTACTACACAACCCCAGGTACACACACTGTACTACACAACCCCAGGTACACACACTGTACTACACAACCGCAGGTACACACACTGTACTACACAACGGCAGGTACACAACCGCAGGTACACACACTGTACTACACAACCGCAGGTACGCACAAGGTACTACACAACCGCAGGTACACAACCAGAGGTACACACAAGTTACTACACATCCGCAGGTACACACAAGGTACTATACAACCACAGGTACACACAAGGTACTACACAACCGCAGGTACACACAAGGTACTACACAACCGCAGGTACACACAAGGTATTACACAACCACAGGTACACACACTGTACAACCACAGGTACACACACTGTACTACACAACCACAGGTACACACACTGTACAACCACAGGTACACACACTGTACTACACGACCACAGGTACACACACTGTACTACACAACCCCAGGTACACACACTGTATTACACAACCCCAGGTACACACACTGTACTACACAACCACAGGTACACACACTGTACAACCACAGGTACACACACTGTACTACACAACCACAGGTACACACACTGTACAACCACAGGTAATCACACTGTACCACACAACCACAGGTACACACACTGTACAACCACAGGTACACACACTGTACTACACAACCACAGGTACACACACTGTACTACACAACCGCAGGTACACACACTGTACTACACAACCGCAGGTACACACACTGTACTACACAACCGCAGGTACACACACTGTAATACACAACCACAGGTACGCACACTGTACTACACAACCCCAGGTACACACACTGTACTACACAACCCCAGGTACACACACTGTACTACACAACCGCAGGTACACACACTGTACTACACAACCGCAGGTACACACACTGTACTACACAACCGCAGGTACACAACCGCAGGTACACACAAGGTACTATACAACCGCAGGTACACACAAGGTATTACACAACCGCAGGTACACACACTGTACTACACAACCACAGGTACACACACTGTACAACCACAGGTACACACACTGTACTACACAACCACAGGTACACACACTGTATTACACAACCACAGGTACACACACTGTACTACACAACCGCAGGTACACACACTGTACTACACAACCACAGGTACGCACACTGTACTACACAACCCCAGGTACGCACACCGTACTACACAACCGCAGGTACACACACTGTACTACACAACCGCAGGTACACACACTGTACTACACAACCGCAGGTACACACACTGTACTACACAACCCCAGGTACGCACACCGTACTACACAACCGCAGGTACACACACTGTACTACACAACCGCAGGTACACACACTGTACTACACAACCGCAGGTACACACACTGTACTACACAACCTCAGGTACACACACTGTACTACACAACCGCAGGTACACACACTGTATTACACAACCGCAGGTACACACACTGTATTACACAACCCCAGGTACACACACTGTACTACACAACCGCAGGTACACACACTGTACAACCACAGGTACACACACTGTACTACACAACCGCAGGTACGCACACTGTACTACACAACCGCAGGTACGCACACTGTACTACACAACCCCAGGTACGCACAAGGTACGACACAACCCCAGGTACGCACACTGTACTACACAACCGCAGGTACGCACACTGTACTACACAACCCCAGGTACCCACACTGTACTACACAACCGCAGGTACGCACACTGTACTACACAACCCCAGGTACGCACACTGTACTACACAACCCCAGGTACACACACTGTACTACACAACCGCAGGTACACACACTGTAATACACAACCACAGGTACACAACCGCAGGTACACACACTGTACTACACAAGCGCAGGTACACAACCAGAGGTACACACAAGTTACTACAAATCCGCAGGTACACACAAGGTACTATACAACCACAGGTACACACAAGGTACTACACAACCACAGGTACACACAAGGTACTACACAACCGCAGGTACACACAAGGTATTACACAACCGCAGGTACACACACTGTACTACACAACCACAGCTACACACACTGTACAACCACAGGTACACACACTGTACTACACAACCACAGGTACACACACTGTACAACCACAGGTACACACACTGTACTACACAACCACAGGTACACACACTGTACTACACAACCCCAGGTACACACACTGTATTACACAACCCCAGGTACACACACTGTACTACACAACCACAGGTACACACACTGTACAACCACAGGTACACACACTGTACTACACAACCACAGGTACACACACTGTACTACACAACCCCAGGTACACACACTGTACTACACAACCACAGGTACACACACTGTACAACCACAGGTACACACACTGTACTACACAACCACAGGTACACAAACTGTACTACACAACCGCAGGTACACACAGTGTACTACACAACCGCAGGTACGCACACTGTACTACACAACCCCAGGTACACACACTGTACTACACAACGCCAGGTACACAAACTGTACTACACAACCGCAGGTACACACACTGTACTACACAACCCCAGGTACACACACTGTACTACACAACCCCAGGTACGCACAAGGTACTACACAACCCCAGGTACGCACAAGGTACTACACAACCGCAGGTACACACACTGTACTACACAACCGCAGGTACACACACTGTACTACACAACCACAGGTACGCACACTGTACTACACAACCCCAGGTACGCACACCGTACTACACAACCGCAGGTACGCACACCGTACTACACAACCGCAGGTACACACACTGTACTACACAACCGCAGGTACACACACTGTACTACACAACCCCAGGTACACACACTGTACTACACAACCGCAGGTACACACACTGTACTACACAACCCCAGGTACACACACTGTACTACACAACCCCAGGTACACACAAGGTACTACACAACCGCAGGTACACAACCAGAGGTACACACAAGGTACTACACATCCGCAGGTACACACAAGGTACTACACAACCGCAGGTACACACAAGGTACTACACAACCGCAGGTACACACAAGGTATTACACAACCGCAGGTACACAACCACAGGTACACACAAGGTACTACACAACCGCAGGTACACAACCGCAGGTACACACAAGGTACTACACAACCCCAGGTACACACACTGTACTACACAACCCCAGGTACACACACTGTACTACACAACCCCAGGTACACACACTGTACTACACAACCGCAGGTACACAACCGCAGGTACACACACTGTACTACACAACCGCAGGTACACACAAGGTACTACACAACCGCAGGTACACAACCAGAGGTACACACAAGTTACTACAAATCCGCAGGTACACACAAGGTACTATACAACCACAGGTACACACAAGGTACTACACAACCGCAGGTACACACAAGGTACTACACAACCGCAGGTACACACAAGGTATTACACAACCGCAGGTACACACACTGTACTACACAACCACAGGTACACACACTGTACAACCACAGGTACACACACTGTACTACACAACCACAGGTACACACACTGTACAACCACAGGTACACACACTGTACTACACAACCCCAGGTACACACACTGTATTACACAACCCCAGGTACACACACTGTACTACACAACCACAGGTACACACACTGTACAACCACAGGTACACACACTGTACTACACAACCACAGGTACACACACTGTACTACACAACCGCAGGTACACACACTGTACTACACAACCACAGGTACACACACTGTACAACCACAGGTACACACACTGTACTACACAACCACAGGTACACACACTGTACTACACAACCGCAGGTACACACACTGTACTACACAACCGCAGGTACGCACACTGTACTACACAACCGCAGGTACGCACACTGTACTACACAACCCCAGGTACACAAACTGTACTACACAACCGCAGGTACACACACTGTACTACACAACCGCAGGTACACACACTGTACTACACAACCCATGGTACACACACTGTACTACACAACCCCAGGTACGCACAAGGTACTACACAACCCCAGGTACGCACAAGGTACTACACAACCGCAGGTACACACACTGTACTACACAACCGCAGGTACACACACTGTACTACACAACCACAGGTACGCACACTGTACTACACAACCCCAGGTACGCACACCGTACTACACAACCGCAGGTACTCACACTGTACTACACAACCGCAGGTACACACACTGTACTACACAACCCCAGGTACACACACTGTACTACACAACCGCAGGTACACACACTGTACTACACAACCCCAGGTACACACACTGTACTACACAACCGCAGGTACACAACCAGAGGTACACACAAGGTACTACACAACCGCAGGTACACACAAGGTACTACACAACCGCAGGTACACACAAGGTATTACACAACCGCAGGTACACAACCACAGGTACACACAAGGTACTACACAACCGCAGGTACACAACCGCAGGTACACACAAGGTACTACACAACCGCAGGTACACACACTGTACTACACAACCGCAGGTACACACACTGTACTACACAACCCCAGGTACGCACACCGTACTACACAACCGCAGGTACACACACTGTACTACACAACCGCAGGTACACACACTGTACTACACAACCGCAGGTACACACACTGTACTACACAACCTCAGGTACACACACTGTACTACACAACCGCAGGTACACACACTGTATTACACAACTGCAGGTACACACACTGTATTACACAACCCCAGGTACACACACTGTACTACACAACCGCAGGTACACACACTGTACAACCACAGGTACACACACTGTACTACACAACCGCAGGTACGCACACTGTACTACACAACCGCAGGTACGCACACTGTACTACACAACCCCAGGTACGCACAAGGTACGACACAACCCCAGGTACGCACACTGTACTACACAACCGCAGGTACGCACACTGTACTACACAACCCCAGGTACCCACACTGTACTACACAACCGCAGGTACGCACACTGTACTACACAACCCCAGGTACGCACACTGTACTACACAACCCCAGGTACACACACTGTACTACACAACCGCAGGTACACACACTGTAATACACAACCACAGGTACACACACTGTACTACACAACCTCAGGTACACACACTGTACTACACAACCCCAGGTACACACACTGTACTACACAACCCCAGGTACACACACTGTACTACACAACCCCAGGTACACACACTGTACTACACAACCGCAGGTACACAACCGCAGGTACACACACTGTACTACACAACCGCAGGTACACAACCAGAGGTACACACAAGTTACTACAAATCCGCAGGTACACACAAGGTACTATACAACCACAGGTACACACAAGGTACTACACAACCACAGGTACACACAAGGTACTACACAACCGCAGGTACACACAAGGTATTACACAACCGCAGGTACACACACTGTACTACACAACCACAGCTACACACACTGTACAACCACAGGTACACACACTGTACTACACAACCACAGGTACACACACTGTACAACCACAGGTACACACACTGTACTACACAACCACAGGTACACACACTGTACTACACAACCCCAGGTACACACACTGTATTACACAACCCCAGGTACACACACTGTACTACACAACCACAGGTACACACACTGTACAACCACAGGTACACACACTGTACTACACAACCACAGGTACACACACTGTACTACACAACCCCAGGTACACACACTGTACTACACAACCACAGGTACACACACTGTACAACCACAGGTACACACACTGTACTACACAACCACAGGTACACAAACTGTACTACACAACCGCAGGTACACACAGTGTACTACACAACCGCAGGTACGCACACTGTACTACACAACCCCAGGTACACACACTGTACTACACAACCCCAGGTACACAAACTGTACTACACAACCGCAGGTACACACACTGTACTACACAACCCCAGGTACACACACTGTACTACACAACCCCAGGTACGCACAAGGTACTACACAACCCCAGGTACGCACAAGGTACTACACAACCGCAGGTACACACACTGTACTACACAACCGCAGGTACACACACTGTACTACACAACCACAGGTACGCACACTGTACTACACAACCCCAGGTACGCACACCGTACTACACAACCGCAGGTACGCACACCGTACTACACAACCGCAGGTACACACACTGTACTACACAACCGCAGGTACACACACTGTACTACACAACCGCAGGTACACACACTGTACTACACAACCCCAGGTACACACACTGTACTACACAACCGCAGGTACACACACTGTACTACACAACCCCAGGTACACACACTGTACTACACAACCCCAGGTACACACAAGGTACTACACAACCGCAGGTACACAACCAGAGGTAGACACAAGGTACTACACATCCGCAGGTACACACAAGGTACTACACAACCGCAGGTACACACAAGGTACTACACAACCGCAGGTACACACAAGGTATTACACAACCGCAGGTACACAACCACAGGTACACACAAGGTACTACACAACCGCAGGTACACAACCGCAGGTACACACAAGGTACTACACAACCCCAGGTACACACACTGTACTACACAACCCCAGGTACACACACTGTACTACACAACCCCAGGTACACACACTGTACTACACAACCGCAGGTACACAACCGCAGGTACACACACTGTACTACACAACCGCAGGTACACACAAGGTACTACACAACCGCAGGTACACAACCAGAGGTACACACAAGTTACTACAAATCCGCAGGTACACACAAGGTACTATACAACCACAGGTACACACAAGGTACTACACAACCGCAGGTACACACAAGGTACTACACAACCGCAGGTACACACAAGGTATTACACAACCGCAGGTACACACACTGTACTACACAACCACAGGTACACACACTGTACAACCACAGGTACACACACTGTACTACACAACCACAGGTACACACACTGTACAACCACAGGTACACACACTGTACTACACAACCCCAGGTACACACACTGTATTACACAACCCCAGGTACACACACTGTACTACACAACCACAGGTACACACACTGTACAACCACAGGTACACACACTGTACTACACAACCACAGGTACACACACTGTACTACACAACCGCAGGTACACACACTGTACTACACAACCACAGGTACACACACTGTACAACCACAGGTACACACACTGTACTACACAACCGCAGGTACACACACTGTACTACACAACCGCAGGTACACACACTGTACTACACAACCGCAGGTACGCACACTGTACTACACAACCGCAGGTACGCACACTGTACTACACAACCCCAGGTACACAAACTGTACTACACAACCGCAGGTACACACACTGTACTACACAACCGCAGGTACACACACTGTACTACACAACCCCAGGTACACACACTGTACTACACAACCCCAGGTACGCACAAGGTACTACACAACCCCAGGTACGCACAAGGTACTACACAACCGCAGGTACACACACTGTACTACACAACCGCAGGTACACACACTGTACTACACAACCACAGGTACGCACACTGTACTACACAACCCCAGGTACGCACACCGTACTACACAACCGCAGGTACTCACACTGTACTACACAACCGCAGGTACACACACTGTACTACACAACCCCAGGTACACACACTGTACTACACAACCGCAGGTACACACACTGTACTACACAACCCCAGGTACACACACTGTACTACACAACCGCAGGTACACAACCAGAGGTACACACAAGGTACTACACAACCGCAGGTACACACAAGGTACTACACAACCGCAGGTACACACAAGGTATTACACAACCGCAGGTACACAACCACAGGTACACACAAGGTACTACACAACCGCAGGTACACAACCGCAGGTACACACAAGGTACTACACAACCGCAGGTACACACAAGGTACTACACAACCGCAGGTACACACACTGTACTACACAACCGCAGGTACACACAAGGTACTACACAACCGCAGGTACACACACTGTACTACACAACCGCAGGTACACACACGGTACTACACAACCGCAGGTACACACACTGTACTACACAACCGCAGGTACACACAAGGTACTACACAACCGCAGGTACACACAAGGTACTACACAACCACAGGTACACACACTGTACTACACAACCGCAGGTACACACACTGTACTACACAACCGCAGGTACACACAAGGTACTACACAACCGCAGGTACACACAAGGTACTACACAACCGCAGGTACACAAAAGGTACTACACAACCACAGGTACACACAAGGTACTACACAACCGCAGGTACACACACTGTACTACACAACCGCAGGTACACACACTGTACTACACAACCGCAGCTACACAAAAGGTACTACACAACCAGAGGTACACACAAGGTACTACATATCCGCAGGTACACACAAGGTACTACACAACCGCAGGTACACACAAGGTATTACACAACCGCAGGTACACACACTGTACTACACAACCCCAGGTACACACACTGTACTACACAACCCCAGGTACACACACTGTACTACACAACCGCAGGTACACACACTGTACTACACAACCACAGGTACACACACTGTACTACACAACCCCAGGTACACACACTGTACTACACAAACACAGGTACACACACTGTACTACACAACCGCAGGTACGCACACTGTACTACACAACCCCAGGTACGCACACTGTACTACACAACCCCAGGTACGCACACTGTACTACACAACCCCAGGTACGCACACTGTACTACACAACCGCAGGTACGCACACTGTACTACACAACCACAGGTACACACACTGTACAACCACAGGTACACACACTGTACTACACAACCACAGGTACACACACTGTACTACACAACCCCAGGTACACACACTGTACTACACAACCACAGGTACATACACTGTACTACACAACCACAGGTACACACACTGTACAACCACAGGTACACACACTGTACTACACAACCGCAGGTACACACACTGTACTACACAACCCCAGGTACCCACACTGTACTACACAACCCCAGGTACCCACACTGTACTACACAACCCCAGGTACACACACTGTACTACACAACCCCAGGTACACACACTGTACTACACAACCACAGGTACACACACTGTACTACACAACCACAGGTACACACACTGTACTACACAACCACAGGTACACACACTGTACTACACAACCACAGGTACACACACTGTACTACACAACCACAGGTACACACACTGTACTACACAGCCCCAGGTACACACACTGTACTACACAGCCACAGGTACACACACTGTACAACCACAGGTACACACACTGTACAACCACAGGTACACACACTGTACTACACAACCGCAGGTACACACACTGTACTACACAACCGCAGGTACGCACACTGTACTACAGAACCGCAGGTACGCACACTGTACTACACAACCGCAGGTACGCACACTGTACTACACAACCCCAGGTACACACACTGTACTACACAACCCCAGGTACACACACTGTACTACACAACCGCAGGTACACACACTGTATTACACAACAGCAGGTACACACACTGTATTACACAACCCCAGGTACACACACTGTACTACACAACCGCAGGTACGCACACTGTACTACACAACCGCAGGTACGCACACTGTACTACACAACCGCAGGTACGCACACTGTACTACACAACCGCAGGTACGCACAAGGTACTACACAACCGCAGGTACGCACACTGTACTACACAACCGCAGGTACGCACACTGTACTACACAACCGCAGGTACGCACACTGTACTACACAACCGCAGGTACACACACTGTACTACACAACCGCAGGTACACACACTGTAATACACAACCACAGGTACACACACTGTACTACACAACCTCAGGTACACACACTGTACTACACAACCCCAGGTACACACACTGTACTACACAACCGCAGGTACACAACCGCAGGTACACACAAGGTACTACACAACCGCAGGTACACAACCAGAGGTACACACAAGTTACTACAAATCCGCAGGTACACACAAGGTACTATACAACCACAGGTACACACAAGGTACTACACAACCGCAGGTACACACAAGGTACTACACAACCGCAGGTACACACAAGGTATTACACAACCGCAGGTACACACACTGTACTACACAACCACAGGTACACACACTTTACAACCACAGGTACACACACTGTACTACACAACCACAGGTACACACACTGTACAACTACAGGTACACACACTGTACTACACAACCACAGGTACACACACTGTACTACACAACCCCAGGTACACACACTGTATTACACAACCCCAGGTACACACACTGTACTACACAACCACAGGTACACACACTGTACAACCACAGGTACACACACTGTACTACACAACCACAGGTACACACACTGTACTACACAACCCCAGGTACACACACTGTACAACCACAGGTACACACACTGTACTACACAACCACAGGTACACACACTGTACTACACAACCGCAGGTACACACACTGTACTACACAACCCCAGGTACACACACTGTACTACACAACCCCAGGTACATACACTGTACTACACAACCACAGGTACACACACTGTACAACCACAGGTACACACACTGTACTACACAACCGCAGGTACACACACTGTACTACACAACCGCAGGTACACACACTGTACTACACAACCCCAGGTACACACACTGTACTACACAACCCCAGGTACACACACTGTACTACACAACCCCAGGTACACACACTGTACTACACAACCGCAGGTACACACACTGTACTACACAACCGCAGGTACACACACTGTACTACACAACCACAGGTACACACACTGTACTACACAACCACAGGTACACACACTGTACTACACAACCCCAGGTACACACACTGTACTACACAGCCACAGGTACACACACTGTACTACACAACCCCAGGTACACACACTGTACTACACAGCCACAGGTACACACACTGTACAACCACAGGTACACACACTGTATCACACAACCACAGGTACACACACTGTACAACCACAGGTACACACACTGTACTACACAACCGCAGGTACACACACTGTACTACACAACCGCAGGTACACACACTGTACTACACAACCGCAGGTACGCACACTGTACTACACAACCCCAGGTACACACACTGTACTACACAACCCCAGGTACACACACTGTACTACACAACCGCAGGTACACACACTGTATTACACAACCGCAGGTACACACACTGTATTACACAACCCCAGGTACACACACTGTACTACACAACCCCAGGTACACACACTGTACTACACAACCGCAGGTACACACACTGTACAACCGCAGGTACACACACTGTACTACACAACCGCAGGTACGCACACTGTACTACACAACCGCAGGTACGCACACTGTACTACACAACCCCAGGTACGCACAAGGTACTACACAACCGCAGGTACGCACACTGTACTACACAACCGCAGGTACGCACACTGTACTACACAACCGCAGGTACGCACACTGTACTACACAACCGCAGGTACGCACACTGTACTACACAACCGCAGGTACGCACACTGTACTACACAACCCCAGGTACGCACACTGTACTACACAACCGCAGGTACACACACTGTAATACACAACCACAGGTACACACACTGTACTACACAACCTCAGGTACACACACTGTACTACACAACCCCAGGTACACACACTGTACTACACAACCCCAGGTACACACACTGTACTACACAACCGCAGGTACACAACCGCAGGTACACACAAGGTACTACACAACCGCAGGTACACAACCAGAGGTACACACAAGTTACTACAAATCCGCAGGTACACACAAGGTACTACACAACCGCAGGTACACACAAGGTACTACACAACCGCAGGTACACACAAGGTACTACACAACCGCAGGTACACACAAGGTATTACACAACCGCAGGTACAAACACTGTACTACACAACCACAGGTACACACACTGTACAACCACAGGTACACACACTGTACTACACAACCACAGGTACACACACTGTACAACCACAGGTACACACACTGTACTACACAACCACAGGTACACACACTGTACTACACAACCCCAGGTACACACACTGTATTACACAACCCCAGGTACACACACTGTACTACACAACCACAGGTACACACACTGTACAACCACAGGTACACACACTGTACTACACAACCACAGGTACACACAATGTACTACACAACCCCAGGTACACACACTGTACTACACAACCACAGGTACACACACTGTACAACCACAGGTACACACACTGTACTACACAACCACAGGTACACACACTGTACTACACAACCGCAGGTACACACACTGTACTACACAACCGCAGGTACGCACACTGTACTACACAACCGCAGGTACGCACACTGTACTACACAACCCCAGGTACACACACTGTACTACACAACCCCAGGTACACACACTGTACTACACAACCGCAGGTACACACACTGTACTACACAACCCCAGGTACGCACACTGTACTACACAACCCCAGGTACGCACAAGGTACTACACAACCGCAGGTACGCACACTGTACTACACAACCGCAGGTACGCACACTGTACTACACAACCACAGGTACGCACACTGTACTACACAACCCCAGGTACGCACACCGTACTACACAACCGCAGGTACACACACCGTACTACACAACCGCAGGTACACACACTGTACTACACAACCGCAGGTACACACACTGTACTACACAACCGCAGGTACACACACTGTACTACACAACCCCAGGTACACACAAGGTACTACACAACCGCAGGTACACAACCAGAGGTACACACAAGGTACTACACATCCGCAGGTACACACAAGGTACTACACAACCGCAGGTACACACAAGGTACTACACAACCGCAGGTACACACAAGGTATTACACAACCGCAGGTACACAACCACAGGTACACACAAGGTACTACACAACCGCAGGTACACAACCGCAGGTACACACAAGGTACTACACAACCCCAGGTACACACACTGTACTACACAACCCCAGGTACACACACTGTACTACACCACCCCAGGTACACACACTGTACTACACAACCGCAGGTACACACAAGGTACTACACAACCGCAGGTACACACAAGGTACTACACAACCACAGGTACACACACGGTACTACACAACCCTAGGTACACACACTGTACTACACAACCGCAGGTACACACAAGGTACTACACAACCACAGGTACACACAAGGTACTACACAACTGCAGGTACACACACTGTACTACACAACCGCAGGTACACAAAAGGTACTACACAACCACAGGTACACACAAGGTACTACACAACCGCAGGTACACACACTGTACTACACAACCGCAGGTACACACACTGTACTACACAACCGCAGGTACACAAAAGGTACTACACAACCAGAGGTACACACAAGGTACTACATATCCGCAGGTACACACAAGGTACTACACAACCGCAGGTACACACAAGGTATTACACAACCGCAGGTACACACACTGTACTACACAACCCCAGGTACACACACTGTACTACACAACCGCAGGTACACACACTGTACTACACAACCACAGGTACACACACTGTACTACACAACCCCAGGTACACACACTGTACTACACAAACACAGGTACGCACACTGTAGTACACAACCCCAGGTACACACACTGTACTACACAAGCGCAGTTACACACAAGGTACTACACAACCGCAGGTACACACACTGTACTACACATGCGCAGTTACACACAAGGTACTACACAACCCCAGGTACACACACTGTATTACACAACCACAGGTACACACACTGTACTACACAACCACAGGTACACACACTGTACTACACAACCACAGGTACACAACCACAGTTACACACAAGGTCCTACACAACCGCAGGTACACAACCGCAGGTACACACACTGTACTACACAACCCCAGGTACACACACTGTACTACACAACCGCAGTTACACACAAGGTACTTCACAACCGCAGGTACACACACTGTACTACACAACCACAGGTACACACACTGTATTACACAACCCCAGGTACACACACTGTACTACACAACCCCAGGTACGCACACTGTACTACACAACCCCAGGTACGCACACTGTACTACACAACCCCAGGTACGCACACTGTACTACACAACCACAGGTACACACACTGTACAACCACAGGTACACACACTGTACTACACAACCACAGGTACACACACTGTACAACCACAGGTACACACACTGTACTACACAACCACAGGTACACACACTGTACTACACAACCTCAGGTACACACACTGTACTACACAACCCCAGGTACACACACTGTACTACACAACCGCAGGTACACACACTGTACTACACAACCACAGGTACACACACTGTACTACACAACCGCAGGTACGCACACTGTACTACACAACCGCAGGTACACACACTGTACTACACAACCGCAGGTACACACACTGTACTACACATGCGCAGTTACACACAAGGTACTACACAACCCCAGGTACACACACTGTATTACACAACCACAGGTACACACACTGTACTACACAACCACAGGTACACACACTGTACTACACAACCACAGGTACACAACCACAGTTACACACAAGGTCCTACACAACCGCAGGTACACAACCGCAGGTACACACACTGTACTACACAACCCCAGGTACACACACTGTACTACACAACCGCAGTTACACACAAGGTACTTCACAACCGCAGGTACACACACTGTACTACACAACCCCAGGTACACACACTGTATTACACAACCACAGGTACACACACTGTATTACACAACCACAGGTACACACACTGTACAACCACAGGTACACACACTGTACTACAAAACCACAGGTACACACACTGTACTACACAACCTCAGGTACACACACTGTACTACACAACCCCAGGTACACACACTGTACTACACAACCGCAGGTACACACACTGTACTACACAACCACAGGTACACACACTGTACTACACAACCCCAGGTACACACACTGTACTACACAACCGCAGGTACGCACACTGTACTACACAACCCCAGGTACGCACACTGTACTACACAACCGCAGGTACGCACACTGTACTACACAACCCCAGGTACGCACACTGTACTACACAACCCCAGGTACGCACACTGTACTACACAACCACAGGTACACACACTGTACTACACAACCACAGGTACACACACTGTACAACCACAGGTACACACACTGTACTACACAACCCCAGGTACACACACTGTACTACACAACCCCAGGTACATACACTGTACTACACAACCCCAGGTACATACACTGTACTACACAACCACAGGTACACACACTGTTCAACCACAGGTACACACACTGTACTACACAACCGCAGGTACACACACTGTACTACACAACCGCAGGTACACACACTGTACTACACAACCCCAGGTACACACACTGTACTACACAACCGCAGGTACACACACTGTACTACACAACCACAGGTACACACACTGTACTACACAACCCCAGGTACACACACTGTACTACACAACCCCAGGTACACACACTGTACTACACAACCACAGGTACACACACTGTACTACACAACCACAGGTACACACACTGTACTACACAACCCCAGGTACACACACTGTATTACACAACCCCAGGTACACACACTGTACTACACAGCCACAGGTACACACACTGTACAACCACAGGTAGACACACTGTACTACACAACCCCAGGTACACACACTTTACTACACAACCGCAGGTACACACACTGTACTACACAACCCCAGGTACGCACACTGTACTACACAACCACAGGTACACACACTGTACTACACAACCGCAGGTACACACACTGTACTACACAACCGCAGTTACACACACTGTACGACACAACCGCAGGTACGCACACTGTACTACACAACCGCAGGTACGCACACTGTACTACTCAACCGCAGGTACGCACACTGTACTACACAACCCCAGGTACGCACACTGTACTACACAACCCCAGGTACGCACAAGGTACTACACAACCCCAGGTACGCACACTGTACTACACAACCGCAGGTACGCACACTGTACTACACAACCGCAGGTACGCACACTGTACTACACAACCGCAGGTACCCACACTGTACTACACAACCGCAGGTACGCACACTGTACTACACAACCCCAGGTACACACACTGTACTACACAACCACAGGTACACACACTGTACTACACAACCGCAGGTACACACACTGTACTACACAACCGCAGTTACACACACTGTACTACACAACCGCAGGTACGCACACTGTACTACATAACCGCAGGTACGCACACTGTACTACACAACCACAGGTACGCACACTGTACTACACAACCCCAGGTACGCACAAGGTACTACACAACCCCAGGTACGCACACTGTACTACACAACCACAGGTACACACACTGTACTACACAACCACAGGTACACACACTGTACAACCACAGGTACACACACTGTACAACCACAGGTACACACACTGTACTACACAACCACAGGTACACACACTGTACAACCACAGGTACGCACACTGTACTACACAACCCCAGGTACACACACTGTACAACCCCAGGTACACACACTGTACAACCCCAGGTACACACACTGTACTACACAACCCCAGGTACACACACTGTACTACACAACCGCAGGTACGCACACTGTACTACACAACCGCAGGTACGCACACTGTACTACACAACCGCAGGTACGCACACTGTACTACACAACCCCAGGTACGCACACTGTACTACACAACCCCAGGTACGCACACTGTACTACACAACCCCAGGTACGCACACTGTACTACACAACCACAGGTACACACACTGTACAACCACAGGTACACACACTGTACAACCACAGGTACACACACTGTACTACACAACCGCAGGTACACACACTGTACTACACAACCACAGGTACACACACTGTACTACACAACCCCAGGTACACACACTGTACTACACAACCGCAGGTACGCACACTGTACTACACAACCGCAGGTACACACACTGTACTACACAACCGCAGGTACACACACTGTACTACACATGCGCAGTTACACACAAGGTACTACACAACCCCAGGTACACACACTGTATTACACAACCACATGTACACACACTGTACTACACAACCACAGGTACACACACTGTACTACACAACCACAGGTACACAACCACAGTTACACACAAGGTCCTACACAACCGCAGGTACACAACCGCAGGTACACACACTGTACTACACAACCCCAGGTACACACACTGTACTACACAACCGCAGTTACACACAAGGTACTTCACAACCGCAGGTACACACACTGTACTACACAACCCCAGGTACACACACTGTATTACACAACCCCAGGTACACACACTGTATTACACAACCACAGGTACACACACTGTACAACCACAGGTACACACACTGTACTACACAACCACAGGTACACACACTGTACTACACAACCTCAGGTACACACACTGTACTACACAACCCCAGGTACACACACTGTACTACACAACCGCAGGTACACACACTGTACTACACAACCACAGGTACACACACTGTACTACACAACCCCAGGTACACACACTGTACTACACAACCGCAGGTACGCACACTGTACTACACAACCCCAGGTACGCACACTGTACTACACAACCCCAGGTACGCACACTGTACTACACAACCACAGGTACGCACACTGTACTACACAACCACAGGTACGCACACTGTACTACACAACCACAGGTACACACACTGTACAACCACAGGTACACACACTGTACTACACAACCACAGGTACACACACTGTACAACCACAGGTACACACACTGTACTACACAACCCCAGGTACACACACTGTACTACACAACCCCAGGTACATACACTGTACTACACAACCACAGGTACACACACTGTACAACCACAGGTACACACACTGTACTACACAACCGCAGGTACACACACTGTACTACACAACCGCAGGTACACACACTGTACTACACAACCCCAGGTACACACACTGTACTACACAACCCCAGGTACACACACTGTACTACACAACCGCAGGTACACACACTGTACTACACAACCACAGGTACACACACTGTACTACACAACCCCAGGTACACACACTGTACTACACAACCACAGGTACACACACTGTACTACACAACCGCAGGTACGCACACTGTACTACACAACCGCAGGTACGCACACTGTACTACTCAACCACAGGTACACACACTGTACTACACAACCGCAGGTACACACACTGTACTACACAACCCCAGGTACACACACTGTACTACACAACCCCAGGTACACACACTGTACTACACAACCCCAGGTACACACACTGTACTACACAACCGCAGGTACACACACTGTACTACACAACCACAGGTACACACACTGTACTACACAACCACAGGTACACACACTGTACTACACAACCCCAGGTACACACACTGTATTACACAACCCCAGGTACACACACTGTACTACACAGCCACAGGTACACACACTGTACAACCACAGGTAGACACACTGTACTACACAACCGTAGGTACACACACTGTACTACACAACCCCAGGTACACACACTTTACTACACAACCGCAGGTACACACACTGTACTACACAACCCCAGGTACGCACACTGTACTACACAACCGCAGGTACACACACTGTACTACACAACCGCAGGTACACACACTGTACTACACAACCGCAGTTACACACACTGTACGACACAACCGCAGGTACGCACACTGTACTACACAACCGCAGGTACGCACACTGTACTACTCAACCGCAGGTACGCACACTGTACTACACAACCACAGGTACGCACACTGTACTACACAACCCCAGGTACGCACAAGGTACTACACAACCCCAGGTACGCACACTGTACTACACAACCGCAGGTACGCACACTGTACTACACAACCGCAGGTACGCACACTGTACTACACAACCCCAGGTACACACACTGTACTACACAACCGCAGGTACACACACTGTACTACACAACCGCAGGTACGCACACTGTACTACACAACCGCAGGTACGCACACTGTACTACACAACCCCAGGTACACACACTGTACTACACAACCCCAGGTACACACAAGGTATTACACAACCGCAGGTACACAACCACAGGTACACACAAGGTACTACACAACCGCAGGTACACAACCGCAGGTACACACAAGGTACTACACAACCCCAGGTACACACACTGTACTACACAACCCCAGGTACACACACTGTACTACACCACCCCAGGTACACACACTGTACTACACAACCGCAGGTACACACAAGGTACTGCACAACCGCAGGTACACACAAGGTACTACACAACCACAGGTACACACACGGTACTACACAACCCTAGGTACACACACCGTACTACACAACCGCAGGTACACACAAGGTACTACACAACCACAGGTACACACAAGGTACTACACAACCGCAGGTACACACACTGTACTACACAACCGCAGGTACACAAAAGGTACTACACAACCACAGGTACACACAAGGTACTACACAACCGCAGGTACACACACTGTACTACACAACCGCAGGTACACACACTGTACTACATAACCAGAGGTACACACAAGGTACTACATATCCGCAGGTACACACAAGGTACTACACAACCGCAGCTACACACAAGGTATTACACAACCGCAGGTACACACACTGTACTACACAACCCCAGGTACACACACTGTACTACACAACCGCAGGTACACACACTGTACTACACAACCGCAGGTACACACACTGTACTACACAACCGCAGGTACACACACTGTACTACACAACCACAGGTACACACACTGTACTACACAACCCCAGGTACACACACTGTACTACACAACCCCAGGTACACACACTGTACTACACAACCACAGGTACACACACTGTACTACACAACCACAGGTACACACACTGTACTACACAACCCCAGGTACACACACTGTATTACACAACCCCAGGTACACACACTGTACTACACAACCCCAGGTACGCACACTGTACTACACAACCCCAGGTACGCACACTGTACTACACAACCGCAGGTACGCACACTGTACTACACAACCCCAGGTACGCACACTGTACTACACAACCCCAGGTACGCACACTGTACTACACAACCACAGGTACACACACTGTACAACCACAGGTACACACACTGTACTACACAACCACAGGTACACACACTGTACAACCACAGGTACACACACTGTACTACACAACCCCAGGTACACACACTGTACTACACAACCCCAGGTACATACACTGTACTACACAACCACAGGTACACACACTGTACAACCACAGGTACACACACTGTACTACACAACCGCAGGTACACACACTGTACTACACAACCGCAGGTACACACACTGTACTACACAACCCCAGGTACACACACTGTACTACACAACCCCAGGTACACACACTGTACTACACAACCGCAGGTACACACACTGTACTACACAACCACAGGTACACACACTGTACTACACAACCCCAGGTACACACACTGTACTACACAACCCCAGGTACACACACTGTACTACACAACCCCAGGTACACACACTGTACTACACAACCACAGGTACACACACTGTACTACACAACCCCAGGTACACACACTGTATTACACAACCCCAGGTACACACACTGTACTACACAGCCACAGGTACACACACTGTACAACCACAGGTAGACACACTGTACTACACAACCGTAGGTACACACACTGTACTACACAACCCCAGGTACACACACTTTACTACACAACCGCAGGTACACACACTGTACTACACAACCCCAGGTACGCACACTGTACTACACAACCGCAGGTACACACACTGTACTACACAACCGCAGGTACACACACTGTACTACACAACCGCAGTTACACACACTGTACTACACAACCGCAGGTACGCACACTGTACTACACAACCGCAGGTACGCACACTGTACTACTCAACCGCAGGTACGCACACTGTACTACACAACCACAGGTACGCACACTGTACTACACAACCCCAGGTACGCACAAGGTACTACACAACCGCAGGTACACACACTGTACTACACAACCGCAGGTACACACACTGTACTACACAACCGCAGTTACACACACTGTACTACACAACCGCAGGTACGCACACTGTACTACACAACCGCAGGTACGCACACTGTACTACTCAACCGCAGGTACGCACACTGTACTACACAACCCCAGGTACACACACTGTACTACACAACCACAGGTACACACACTGTACTACACAACCGCAGGTACACACACTGTACTACACAACCGCAGTTACACACACTGTACTACACAACCGCAGGTACGCACACTGTACTACATAACCGCAGGTACGCACACTGTACTACACAACCACAGGTACGCACACTGTACTACACAACCCCAGGTACGCACAAGGTACTACACAACCCCAGGTACGCACACTGTACTACACAACCACAGGTACACACACTGTACTACACAACCACAGGTACACACACTGTACAACCACAGGTACACACACTGTACAACCACAGGTACACACACTGTACTACACAACCACAGGTACACACACTGTACAACCACAGGTACGCACACTGTACTACACAACCCCAGGTACACACACTGTACAACCCCAGGTACACACACTGTACAACCCCAGGTACACACACTGTACTACACAACCCCAGGTACACACACTGTACTACACAACCGCAGGTACGCACACTGTACTACACAACCGCAGGTACGCACACTGTACTACACAACCGCAGGTACGCACACTGTACTACACAACCCCAGGTACGCACACTGTACTACACAACCCCAGGTACGCACACTGTACTACACAACCCCAGGTACGCACACTGTACTACACAACCACAGGTACACACACTGTACAACCACAGGTACACACACTGTACAACCACAGGTACACACACTGTACTACACAACCGCAGGTACACACACTGTACTACACAACCACAGGTACACACACTGTACTACACAACCCCAGGTACACACACTGTACTACACAACCGCAGGTACGCACACTGTACTACACAACCGCAGGTACACACACTGTACTACACAACCGCAGGTACACACACTGTACTACACATGCGCAGTTACACACAAGGTACTACACAACCCCAGGTACACACACTGTATTACACAACCACATGTACACACACTGTACTACACAACCACAGGTACACACACTGTACTACACAACCACAGGTACACAACCACAGTTACACACAAGGTCCTACACAACCGCAGGTACACAACCGCAGGTACACACACTGTACTACACAACCCCAGGTACACACACTGTACTACACAACCGCAGTTACACACAAGGTACTTCACAACCGCAGGTACACACACTGTACTACACAACCCCAGGTACACACACTGTATTACACAACCCCAGGTACACACACTGTATTACACAACCACAGGTACACACACTGTACAACCACAGGTACACACACTGTACTACACAACCACAGGTACACACACTGTACTACACAACCTCAGGTACACACACTGTACTACACAACC
Source organism: Telmatherina bonti (assembly GCF_933228915.1). Classification (NCBI taxonomy): domain Eukaryota; kingdom Metazoa; phylum Chordata; class Actinopteri; order Atheriniformes; family Telmatherinidae; genus Telmatherina; species Telmatherina bonti. The sequence goes on from NC_136613.1 coordinate 1,485,163, forward strand.
CCAGGTACACACACTGTACTACACAACCGCAGGTACACACACTGTACTACACAACCACAGGTACACACACTGTACTACACAACCCCAGGTACACACACTGTACTACACAACCGCAGGTACGCACACTGTACTACACAACCCCAGGTACGCACACTGTACTACACAACCCCAGGTACGCACACTGTACTACACAACCACAGGTACGCACACTGTACTACACAACCACAGGTACGCACACTGTACAACCACAGGTACACACACTGTACAACCACAGGTACACACACTGTACTACACAACCACAGGTACACACACTGTACAACCACAGGTACACACACTGTACTACACAACCCCAGGTACACACACTGTACTACACAACCCCAGGTACATACACTGTACTACACAACCACAGGTACACACACTGTACAACCACAGGTACACACACTGTACTACACAACCGCAGGTACACACACTGTACTACACAACCGCAGGTACACACACTGTACTACACAACCCCAGGTACACACACTGTACTACACAACCCCAGGTACACACACTGTACTACACAACCGCAGGTACACACACTGTACTACACAACCACAGGTACACACACTGTACTACACAACCCCAGGTACACACACTGTACTACACAACCACAGGTACACACACTGTACTACACAACCGCAGGTACGCACACTGTACTACACAACCGCAGGTACGCACACTGTACTACTCAACCACAGGTACACACACTGTACTACACAACCGCAGGTACACACACTGTACTACACAACCGCAGGTACACACACTGTACTACACAACCCCAGGTACACACACTGTACTACACAACCCCAGGTACACACACTGTACTACACAACCGCAGGTACACACACTGTACTACACAACCACAGGTACACACACTGTACTACACAACCACAGGTACACACACTGTACTACACAACCCCAGGTACACACACTGTATTACACAACCCCAGGTACACACACTGTACTACACAGCCACAGGTACACACACTGTACAACCACAGGTAGACACACTGTACTACACAACCGTAGGTACACACACTGTACTACACAACCCCAGGTACACACACTTTACTACACAACCGCAGGTACACACACTGTACTACACAACCCCAGGTACGCACACTGTACTACACAACCGCAGGTACACACACTGTACTACACAACCGCAGGTACACACACTGTACTACACAACCGCAGTTACACACACTGTACGACACAACCGCAGGTACGCACACTGTACTACACAACCGCAGGTACGCACACTGTACTACTCAACCGCAGGTACGCACACTGTACTACACAACCACAGGTACGCACACTGTACTACACAACCCCAGGTACGCACAAGGTACTACACAACCCCAGGTACGCACACTGTACTACACAACCGCAGGTACGCACACTGTACTACACAACCGCAGGTACGCACACTGTACTACACAACCCCAGGTACACACACTGTACTACACAACCGCAGGTACACACACTGTACTACACAACCGCAGGTACGCACACTGTACTACACAACCGCAGGTACGCACACTGTACTACACAACCCCAGGTACACACACTGTACTACACAACCCCAGGTACACACAAGGTATTACACAACCGCAGGTACACAACCACAGGTACACACAAGGTACTACACAACCGCAGGTACACAACCGCAGGTACACACAAGGTACTACACAACCCCAGGTACACACACTGTACTACACAACCCCAGGTACACACACTGTACTACACCACCCCAGGTACACACACTGTACTACACAACCGCAGGTACACACAAGGTACTGCACAACCGCAGGTACACACAAGGTACTACACAACCACAGGTACACACACGGTACTACACAACCCTAGGTACACACACCGTACTACACAACCGCAGGTACACACAAGGTACTACACAACCACAGGTACACACAAGGTACTACACAACCGCAGGTACACACACTGTACTACACAACCGCAGGTACACAAAAGGTACTACACAACCACAGGTACACACAAGGTACTACACAACCGCAGGTACACACACTGTACTACACAACCGCAGGTACACACACTGTACTACACAACCAGAGGTACACACAAGGTACTACATATCCGCAGGTACACACAAGGTACTACACAACCGCAGCTACACACAAGGTATTACACAACCGCAGGTACACACACTGTACTACACAACCCCAGGTACACACACTGTACTACACAACCGCAGGTACACACACTGTACTACACAACCGCAGGTACACACACTGTACTACACAACCGCAGGTACACACACTGTACTACACAACCACAGGTACACACACTGTACTACACAACCCCAGGTACACACACTGTACTACACAACCCCAGGTACACACACTGTACTACACAACCACAGGTACACACACTGTACTACACAACCACAGGTACACACACTGTATTACACAACCCCAGGTACACACACTGTACTACACAACCCCAGGTACGCACACTGTACTACACAACCCCAGGTACGCACACTGTACTACACAACCGCAGGTACGCACACTGTACTACACAACCCCAGGTACGCACACTGTACTACACAACCCCAGGTACGCACACTGTACTACACAACCACAGGTACACACACTGTACAACCACAGGTACACACACTGTACTACACAACCACAGGTACACACACTGTACAACCACAGGTACACACACTGTACTACACAACCCCAGGTACACACACTGTACTACACAACCCCAGGTACATACACTGTACTACACAACCACAGGTACACACACTGTACAACCACAGGTACACACACTGTACTACACAACCGCAGGTACACACACTGTACTACACAACCGCAGGTACACACACTGTACTACACAACCCCAGGTACACACACTGTACTACACAACCCCAGGTACACACACTGTACTACACAACCGCAGGTACACACACTGTACTACACAACCACAGGTACACACACTGTACTACACAACCCCAGGTACACACACTGTACTACACAACCCCAGGTACACACACTGTACTACACAACCCCAGGTACACACACTGTACTACACAACCACAGGTACACACACTGTACTACACAACCCCAGGTACACACACTGTATTACACAACCCCAGGTACACACACTGTACTACACAGCCACAGGTACACACACTGTACAACCACAGGTAGACACACTGTACTACACAACCGTAGGTACACACACTGTACTACACAACCCCAGGTACACACACTTTACTACACAACCGCAGGTACACACACTGTACTACACAACCCCAGGTACGCACACTGTACTACACAACCGCAGGTACACACACTGTACTACACAACCGCAGGTACACACACTGTACTACACAACCGCAGTTACACACACTGTACTACACAACCGCAGGTACGCACACTGTACTACACAACCGCAGGTACGCACACTGTACTACTCAACCGCAGGTACGCACACTGTACTACACAACCACAGGTACGCACACTGTACTACACAACCCCAGGTACGCACAAGGTACTACACAACCCCAGGTACGCACACTGTACTACACAACCGCAGGTACGCACACTGTACTACACAACCGCAGGTACGCACACTGTACTACACAACCGCAGGTACCCACACTGTACTACACAACCGCAGGTACGCACACTGTACTACACAACCCCAGGTACACACACTGTACTACACAACCGCAGGTACACACACTGTACTACACAACCACAGGTACACACACTGTACTACACAACCGCAGGTACACACACTGTACTACACAACCGCAGTTACACACACTGTACTACACAACCGCAGGTACGCACACTGTACTACATAACCGCAGGTACGCACACTGTACTACACAACCACAGGTACGCACACTGTACTACACAACCCCAGGTACGCACAAGGTACTACACAACCCCAGGTACGCACACTGTACTACACAACCACAGGTACACACACTGTACTACACAACCACAGGTACACACACTGTACAACCACAGGTACACACACTGTACAACCACAGGTACACACACTGTACTACACAACCCCAGGTACACACACTGTACAACCCCAGGTACACACACTGTACAACCCCAGGTACACACACTGTACTACACAACCCCAGGTACACACACTGTACTACACAACCGCAGGTACACACACTGTACTACACAACCGCAGGTACGCACACTGTACTACACAACCCCAGGTACGCACACTGTACTACACAACCCCAGGTACGCACACTGTACTACACAACCCCAGGTACGCACACTGTACTACACAACCCCAGGTACACACACTGTACAACCACAGGTACACACACTGTACTACACAACCACGGGTACACACACTGTACAACCACAGGTACACACACTGTACTACACAACCACAGGTACACACACTGTACTACACAACCCCAGGTACACACACTGTACTACACAACCCCAGGTACACACACTGTACAACCCCAGGTACACACACTGTACTACACAACCCCAGGTACACACACTGTACTACACAACCGCAGGTACACACACTGTACTACACAACCGCAGTTACGCACACTGTACTACACAACCGCAGGTACGCACACTGTACTACACAACCCCAGGTACACACACTGTACTACACAACCCCAGGTACACACAAGGTATTACACAACCGCAGGTACACAACCACAGGTACACACAAGGTACTACACAACCGCAGGTACACAACCGCAGGTACACACAAGGTACTACACAACCCCAGGTACACACACTGTACTACACAACCCCAGGTACACACACTGTACTACACCACCCCAGGTACACACACTGTACTACACAACCGCAGGTACACACAAGGTACTACACAACCGCAGGTACACACAAGGTACTACACAACCACAGGTACACACACGGTACTACACAACCCTAGGTACACACACCGTACTACACAACCGCAGGTACACACAAGGTACTACACAACCACAGGTACACACAAGGTACTACACAACCGCAGGTACACACACTGTACTACACAACCGCAGGTACACAAAAGGTACTACACAACCACAGGTACACACAAGGTACTACACAACCGCAGGTACACACACTGTACTACACAACCGCAGGTACACACACTGTACTACACAACCAGAGGTACACACAAGGTACTACATATCTGCAGGTACACACAAGGTACTACACAACCGCAGGTACACACAAGGTATTACACAACCGCAGGTACACACACTGTACTACACAACCCCAGGTACACACACTGTACTACACAACCGCAGGTACACACACTGTACACACAACCACAGGTACACACACTGTACTACACAACCCCAGGTACGCACACTGTACTACACAACCGCAGGTACACACACTGTACTACACAACCGCAGGTACACACACTGTACTACACAACCGCAGTTACACACACTGTACTACACAACCGCAGGTACGCACACTGTACTACACAACCGCAGGTACGCACACTGTACTACTCAACCGCAGGTACGCACACTGTACTACACAACCACAGGTACGCACACTGTACTACACAACCCCAGGTACGCACAAGGTACTACACAACCCCAGGTACGCACACTGTACTACACAACCGCAGGTACGCACACTGTACTACACAACCGCAGGTACGCACACTGTACTACACAACCGCAGGTACGCACACTGTACTACACAACCCCAGGTACACACACTGTACTACACAACCGCAGGTACACACACTGTACTACACAACCACAGGTACACACACTGTACTACACAACCGCAGGTACACACACTGTACTACACAACCGCAGTTACACACACTTTACTACACAACCGCAGGTACGCACACTGTACTACATAACCGCAGGTACGCACACTGTACTACTCAACCGCAGGTACGCACACTGTACTACACAACCACAGGTACGCACACTGTACTACACAACCCCAGGTACGCACAAGGTACTACACAACCCCAGGTACGCACACTGTACTACACAACCACAGGTACACACACTGTACAACCACAGGTACACACACTGTACAACCACAGGTACACACACTGTACTACACAACCACAGGTACACACACTGTACAACCACAGGTACACACACTGTACTACACAACCCCAGGTACACACACTGTACTACACAACCCCAGGTACACACACTGTACAACCCCAGGTACACACACTGTACAACCCCAGGTACACACACTGTACTACACAACCCCAGGTACACACACTGTACTACACAACCGCAGGTACACACACTGTACTACACAACCGCAGGTACGCACACTGTACTACACAACCCCAGGTACGCACACTGTACTACACAACCCCAGGTACGCACACTGTACTACACAACCCCAGGTACGCACACTGTACTACACAACCACAGGTACACACACTGTACAACCACAGGTACACACACTGTACAACCACAGGTACACACACTGTACTACACAACCACGGGTACACACACTGTACAACCACAGGTACACACACTGTACTACACAACCACAGGTACACACACTGTACTACACAACCCCAGGTACACACACTGTACTACACAACCCAAGGTACACACACTGTACAACCCCAGGTACACACACTGTACAACCCCAGGTACACACACTGTACTACACAACCCCAGGTACACACACTGTACTACACAACCGCAGGTACGCACACTGTACTACACAACCGCAGGTACGCACACTGTACTACACAACCCCAGGTACACACACTGTACTACACAACCCCAGGTACACACAAGGTATTACACAACCGCAGGTACACAACCACAGGTACACACAAGGTACTACACAACCGCAGGTACACAACCGCAGGTACACACAAGGTACTACACAACCCCAGGTACACACACTGTACTACACAACCCCAGGTACACACACTGTACTACACCACCCCAGGTACACGCACTGTACTACACAACCGCAGGTACACACAAGGTACTACACAACCGCAGGTACACACAAGGTACTACACAACCACAGGTACACACACGGTACTACACAACCCTAGGTACACACACCGTACTACACAACCGCAGGTACACACAAGGTACTACACAACCACAGGTACACACAAGGTACTACACAACCGCAGGTACACACACTGTACTACACAACCGCAGGTACACAAAAGGTACTACACAACCACAGGTACACACAAGGTACTACACAACCGCAGGTGCACACACTGTACTACACAACCGCAGGTACACACACTGTACTACACAACCAGAGGTACACACAAGGTACTACATATCCGCAGGTACACACAAGGTACTACACAACCGCAGGTACACACAAGGTATTACACAACTGCAGGTACACACACTGTACTACACAACCCCAGGTACACACACTGTACTACACAACCACAGGTACACACACTGTACTACACAACCCCAGGTACACACACTGTACTACACAAACACAGGTACGCACACTGTACTACACAACCCCAGGTACACACACTGTACTACACAAGCGCAGTTACACACAAGGTACTACACAACCGCAGGTACACACACTGTACTACACAAGCGCAGTTACACACAAGGTACTACACAACCCCAGGTACACACACTGTATTACACAACCACAGGTACACACACTGTACTACACAACCACTGGTACACACACTGTACTACACAACCACAGGTACACAACCACAGTTACACACAAGGTCCTACACAACCGCAGGTACACAACCGCAGGTACACACACTGTACTACACAACCCCAGGTACACACACTGTACTACACAACCGCAGTTACACACAAGGTACTTCACAACCGCAGGTACACACACTGTACTACACAACCCCAGGTACACACACTGTATTACACAACCCCAGGTACACACACTGTATTACACAACCACAGGTACACACACTGTACAACCACAGGTACACACACTGTACAACCACAGGTACACACACTGTACTACACAACCTCAGGTACACACACTGTACTACACAACCCCAGGTACACACACTGTACTACACAACCACAGGTACACACACTGTACTACACAACCACAGGTACACACACTGTACTACACAACCCCAGGTACACACACTGTACTACACAACCCCAGGTACGCACACTGTACTACACAACCGCAGGTACGCACACTGTACTACACAACCCCAGGTACGCACACTGTACTACACAACCCCAGGTACGCACACTGTACTACACAACCGCAGGTACGCACACTGTACTACACAACCACAGGTACACACACTGTACAACCACAGGTACACACACTGTACTACACAACCACAGGTACACACACTGTACAACCACAGGTACACACACTGTACTACACAACCCCAGGTACACACACTGTACTACACAACCCCAGGTACATACACTGTACTACACAACCACAGGTACACACACTGTACAACCACAGGTACACACACTGTACTACACAACCGCAGGTACACACACTGTACTACACAACCGCAGGTACACACACTGTACTACACAACCGCAGGTACACACACTGTACTACACAACCCCAGGTACACACACTGTACTACACAACCACAGGTACACACACTGTACTACACAACCGCAGGTACACACACTGTACTACACAACCACAGGTACACACACTGTACTACACAACCCCAGGTACACACACTGTACTACACAACCCCAGGTACACACACTGTACAACCACAGGTACACACACTGTACTACACAACCACAGGTACACACACTGTACTACACAACCACAGGTACACACACTGTACTACACAACCCCAGGTACACACACTGTATTACACAACCCCAGGTACACACACTGTACTACACAGCCACAGGTACACACACTGTACAGCCACAGGTACACACACTGTACTACACAACCGTAGGTACACACACTGTACTACACAACCGTAGGTACACACACTGTACTACACAACCCCAGGTACACACACTTTACTACACAACCACAGGTACACACACTGTACTACACAACCACAGGTACGCACACTGTACCCCACAACCACAGGTACACACACTTTACTACACAACCACAGGTACGCACACTGTACTACACAACCGCAGTTACACACACTGTACTACACAACCGCAGGTACGCACACTGTACTACACAACCGCAGGTACGCACACTGTACTACTCAACCGCAGGTACGCACACTGTACTACACAACCACAGGTACGCACACTGTACTACACAACCCCAGGTACGCACAAGGTACTACACAACCACAGGTACGCACACTGTACTACACAACCCCAGGTACGCACAAGGTACTACACAACCCCAGGTACGCACACTGTACTACACAACCGCAGGTACGCACACTGTACTACACAACCGCAGGTACGCACACTGTACTACACAACCGCAGGTACACACACTGTACTACACAACCCCAGGTACGCACACTGTACTACACAACCGCAGGTACACACACTGTACTACACAACCCCAGGTACACACACTGTACTACACAACCACAGGTACGCACACTGTACTACACAACCCCAGGTACGCACACTGTACTACACAACCACAGGTACGCACACTGTACTACACAACCCCAGGTACGCACACTGTACTACACATCCCCAGGTACGCACACTGTACTACACAACCACAGGTACACACACTGTACAACCACAGGTACACACACTGTACAACCACAGGTACACACACTGTACTACACAACCACAGGTACACACACTGTACAACCACAGGTACACACACTGTACTACACAACCACAGGTACACACACTGTACAACCCCAGGTACACACACTGTACTACACAACCGCAGGTACACACACTGTACTACACAACCGCAGGTACGCACACTGTACTACACAACCGCAGGTACGCACACTGTACTACACAACCCCAGGTACACACACTGTACTACACAACCCCAGGTACGCACACTGTACAATCCCAGGTACACACACTGTACAACCCCAGGTACACACACTGTACTACACAACCCCAGGTACACACACTGTACTACACAACCCCAGGTACACACACTGTACTACACAACCGCAGGTACACACACTGTACTACACAACCGCAGGTACGCACACTGTACTACACAACCGCAGGTACGCACACTGTACTACACAACCCCAGGTACACACACTGTACTACACAACCCCAGGTACGCACACTGTACAATCCCAGGTACACACACTGTACAACCCCAGGTACACACACTGTACTACACAACCCCAGGTACACACACTGTACTACACAACCGCAGGTACACACACTGTACTACACAACCGCAGGTACGCACACTGTACTACACAACCGCAGGTACGCACACTGTACTACACAACCCCAGGTACACACACTGTACTACACAACCCCAGGTACACACAAGGTATTACACAACCGCAGGTACACAACCACAGGTACACACAAGGTACTACACAACCGCAGGTACACAACCGCAGGTACACACACTGTACTACACAACCCCAGGTACACACACTGTACTACACCACCCCAGGTACACACACTGTACTACACAACCGCAGGTACACACAAGGTACTACACAACCGCAGGTACACACAAGGTACTACACAACCGCAGGTACACACAAGGTACTACACAACCACAGGTAGACACTCGGTACTACACAACCCTAGGTACACACACTGTACTACACAACCGCAGGTACACACAAGGTACTACACAACCACAGGTACACACAAGGTACTACACAACCGCAGGTACACACACTGTACTACACAACCGCAGGTACACAAAAGGTACTACACAACCACAGGTACACACAAGGTACTACACAACCGCAGGTACACACACTGTACTACACAACCGCAGGTACACACACTGTACTACACAACCGCAGGTACACAAAAGGTACTACACAACCAGAGGTACACACAAGGTACTACATATCCGCAGGTACACACAAGGTACTACACAACCGCAGGTACACACAAGGTATTACACAACCGCAGGTACACACACTGTACTACACAACCTCAGGTACACACACTGTACTACACAACCACAGGTACACACACTGTACTACACAACCCCAGGTACACACACTGTACTACACAAACACAGGTACGCACACTGTACTACACAACCCCAGGTACACACACTGTACTACACAAGCGCAGTTACACACAAGGTACTACACAACCGCAGGTACACACACTGTACTACACAAGCGCAGTTACACACAAGGTACTACACAACCCCAGGTACACACACTGTATTACACAACCACAGGTACACACACTGTACTACACAACCACAGGTACACACACTGTAGTACACCACCACAGGTACACACACTGTACTACACAACCACAGGTACACAACCACAGTTACACACAAGGTCCTACACAACCGCAGGTACACAACCGCAGGTACACACACTGTACTTCACAACCGCAGGTACACACACTGTACTACACAACCCCAGGTACACACACTGTATTACACAACCCCAGGTACACACACTGTATTACACAACCGCAGGTACACACACTGTACAACCACAGGTACACACACTGTACTACACAACCACAGGTACACACACTGTACTACACAACCTCAGGTACACACACTGTACTACACAACCCCAGGTACACACACTGTACTACACAACCACAGGTACACACACTGTACTACACAACCACAGGTGCACACACTGTACTACACAACCCCAGGTACACACACTGTACTACACAACCGCAGGTACTCACACTGTACTACACAACCCCAGGTACGCACACTGTACTACACAACCGCAGGTACGCACACTGTACTACACAACCCCAGGTACGCACACTGTACTACACAACCCCAGGTACGCACACTGTACTACACAACCGCAGGTACGCACACTGTACTACACAACCACAGGTACACACACTGTACAACCACAGGTACACACACTGTACTACACAACCACAGGTACACACACTGTACAACCACAGGTACACACACTGTACTACACAACCCCAGGTACACACACTGTACTACACAACCCCAGGTACATACACTGTACTACACAACCACAGGTACACACACTGTACAACCACAGGTACACACACTGTACTACACAACCGCAGGTACACACACTGTACTACACAACCCCAGGTACACACACTGTACTACACAACCCCAGGTACACACACTGTACTACACAACCCCAGGTACACACTGTACTACACAACCACAGGTACACACACTGTACTACACAACCACAGGTACACACACTGTACTACACAACCCCAGGTACACACACTGTACTACACAACCACAGGTACACACACTGTACTACACAACCCCAGGTACACACACTGTACAACCACAGGTACACACACTGTACTACACAACCACAGGTACACACACTGTACTACACAACCACAGGTACACACACTGTACTACACAACCCCAGGTACACACACTGTATTACACAACCCCAGGTACACACACTGTACTACACAGCCACAGGTACACACACTGTACAACCACAGGTACACACACTGTACTACACAATCGTAGGTACACACACTGTACTACACAACCCCAGGTACACACACTTTACTACACAACCACAGGTACACACACTGTACTACACAACCACAGGTACGCACACTGTACCCCACAACCACAGGTACGCACACTGTACTACACAACCCCAGGTACGCACACTGTACTACACAACCGCAGGTACGCACACTGTACTACACAACCGCAGGTACGCACACTGTACTACACAACCGCAGGTACGCACACTGTACTACACAACCCCAGGTACGCACACTGTACTACACAACCACAGGTACACACACTGTACAACCACAGGTACACACACTGTACAACCACAGGTACACACACTGTACTACACAACCACAGGTACACACACTGTACAACCACAGGTAAACACACTGTACTACACAACCACAGGTACACACACTGTACTACAGAACCCCAGGTACACACACTGTACTACACAACCCCAGGTACACACACTGTACAACCCCAGGTACACACACTGTACAACCCCAGGTACACACACTGTACTACACAACCCCAGGTACACACACTGTACTACACAACCGCAGGTACACACACTGTACTACACAACCGCAGGTACGCACACTGTACTACACAACCGCAGGTACGCACACTGTACTACACAACCCCAGGTACACACACTGTACTACACAACCCCAGGTACGCACACTGTACTACACAACCGCAGGTACGCACACTGTACTACACAACCGCAGGTACGCACACTGTACTACACAACCGCAGGTACGCACACTGTACTACACAACCCCAGGTACGCACACTGGACTACACAACCGCAGGTACGCACACTGTACTACACAACCGCAGGTACGCACACTGTACTACACAACCGCAGGTACGCACACTGTACCACACAACCGCAGGTACGCACACTGTACCACACAACCGCAGTTACGCACACTGTACTACACAACCGCAGTTACGCACACTGTACCACACATTCACAGGTACGCACACTGTACTACACAACCACAGGTACGCACACTGTACTACACAGCCACAGGCACGCACACTGTACTACACAACCCCAGGTACGCACACTGTACTACACAGCCACAGGCACGCACACTGTACTACACAACCCCAGGTACGCACACTGTACTACACAACCGCAGGTACGCACACTGTACTACACAACCGCAGGTACACACAAGGTACTACACAACCGCAGGTACACACAAGGTACTACACAACCACAGGTACACACACGGTACTACACAACCCTAGGTACACACACTGTACTACACAACCGCAGGTACACACACTGTACTACACAACCACAGGTACACACAAGGTACTACACAACCGCAGGTACACACACTGTACTACACAACCGCAGGTACACAAAAGGTACTACACAACCACAGGTACACACAAGGTACTACACAACCGCAGGTACACACACTGTACTACACAACCGCAGGTACACACACTGTACTACACAACCGCAGGTACACAAAAGGTACTACACAACCAGAGGTACACACAAGGTACTACATATCCGCAGGTACACACAAGGTACTACACAACCGCAGGTACACACAAGGTATTACACAACCGCAGGTACACACACTGTACTACACAACCCCAGGTACACACACTGTACTACACAACCCCAGGTACACACACTGTACTACACAAACACAGGTACGCACACTGTACTACACAACCCCAGGTACACACACTGTACTACACAAGCGCAGTTACACACAAGGTACTACACAACCGCAGGTACACACACTGTACTACACAAGCGCAGTTACACACAAGGTACTACACAACCCCAGGTACACACACTGTATTACACAACCACAGGTACACACACTGTACTACACAACCACAGGTACACACACTGTACTACACAACCACAGGTACACAACCACAGTTACACACAAGGTCCTACACAACCGCAGGTACACAACCGCAGGTACACACACTGTACTACACAACCACAGGTACACATACTGTACTACACAACCGCAGTTACACACAAGGTACTTCACAACCGCAGGTACACACACTGTACTACACAACCCCAGGTACACACACTGTATTACACAACCCCAGGTACACACACTGTATTACACAACCACAGGTACACACACTGTACAACCACAGGTACACACACTGTACTACACAACCACAGGTACACACACTGTACTACAAAACCTCAGGTACACACACTGTACTACACAACCCCAGGTACACACACTGTACTGCACAACCACAGGTACACACACTGTACTACACAACCACAGGTACACACACTGTACTACACAACCCCAGGTACACACACTGTACTACACAACCGCAGGTACACACACTGTACTACACAACCCCAGGTACGCACACTGTACTACACAACCGCAGGTACGCACACTGTACTACACAACCCCAGGTACACACACTGTACTACACAACCCCAGGTACGCACACTGTACTACACAACCGCAGGTACGCACACTGTACTACACAACCACAGGTACACACACTGTACAACCACAGGTACACACCCTGTACTACTCAACCACAGGTACACACACTGTACAACCACAGGTACACACACTGTACTACACAACCCCAGGTACACACACTGTACTACACAACCACAGGTACACACACTGTACTACACAACCGCAGGTACACACACTGTACTACACAACCGCAGGTACACACACTGTACTACATAACCGCAGGTACACACACTGTACTACACAACCGCAGGTACACACACTGTACTAGACAACCCCAGGTACACACACTGTACTACACAACCCCAGGTACACACACTGTACTACACAACCGCAGGTACACACACTGTACTACACAACCACAGGTACACACACTGTACTACACAACCCCAGGTACACACACTGTACTACACAACCACAGGTACACACACTGTACTACACAACCCCAGGTACACACACTGTACAACCACAGGTACACACACTGTACTACACAACCACAGGTACACACACTGTACTACACAACCACAGGTACACACACTGTACTACACAACCCCAGGTACACACACTGTACTACACAGCCACAGGTACACACACTGTACAACCACAGGTACACACACTGTAATACACAACCGTAGGTACACACACTACTACACAACCGTAGGTACACACACTGTACTACACAACCCCAGGTACACACACTTTACTACACAACCACAGGTACACACACTGTACTACACAACCACAGGTACGCACACTGTACCCCACAACCACAGGTACACACACTTTACTACACAACCACAGGTACGCACACTGTACTACACAACCGCAGTTACACACACTGTACTACACAACCGCAGGTACGCACACTGTACTACACAACCGCAGGTACGCACACTGTACTACTCAACCGCAGGTACGCACACTGTACTACACAACCACAGGTACGCACACTGTACTACACAACCCCAGGTACGCACAAGGTACTACACAACCGCAGGTACGCACACTGTACTACACAACCGCAGGTACGCACACTGTACTACACAACCGCAGGTACGCACACTGTACTACACAACCGCAGGTACACACACTGTACTACACAACCCCAGGTACACACACTGTACTACACAACTGCAGGTACGCACACTGTACTACACAACCGCAGGTACGCACACTGTACTACACAACCACAGGTACGCACACTGTACTACACAACCCCAGGTACGCACACTGTACTACACAACCGCAGGTACGCACACTGTACTACACAACCGCAGGTACGCACACTGTACTACACAACCGCAGGTACGCACACTGTACTACACAACCCCAGGTACGCACACTGTACAACCACAGGTACACACACTGTACTACACAACCACAGGTACACACACTGTACAACACAACCGCAGGTACGCACACTGTACTACACAACCACAGGTACACACACTGTACTACACAACCTCAGGTACACACACTGTACTACACAACCCCAGGTACAAACACTGTACTACACAACCACAGGTACGCACACTGTACTACACAACCACAGGTACGCACACTGTACTACACAACCCCAGGTACACACACTGTACTACACAATCGCAGGTACACACACTGTACTACACAACCCCAGGTACGCACACTGTACTACACAACCGCAGTTACGCACACTGTACTACACAACCGCAGGTACGCACACTGTACTACACAACCCCAGGTACGCACACTGTACTACACAACCCCAGGTACACACACTGTACTACACAACCTCAGGTACGCACACTCTACTACACAACTGCAGGTACGCACACTGTACTACACAGCCACAGGTACGCACACTGTACTACGCAGCCACAGGTACGCACACTGTACTACACAACCCCAGGTACGCACACTGTACTACACAACCGCAGGTACGCACACTGTACTACACAACCGCAGGTACACACAAGGTACTACACAACCGCAGGTACACACAAGGTACTACACAACCACAGGTACACACACGGTACTACACAACCCTAGGTACACACACTGTACTACACAACCGCAGGTACACACACTGTACTACACAACCGCAGGTACACACAAGGTACTACACAACCGCAGGTACACACACTGTACTACACAACCGCAGGTACACAAAAGGTACTACACAACCACAGGTACACACAAGGTACTACACAACCGCAGGTACACACACTGTACTACACAACCGCAGGTACACACACTGTACTACACAACCGCAGGTACACAAAAGGTACTACACAACCAGAGGTACACACAAGGTAGTACATATCCGCAGGTACACACAAGGTACTACACAACCGCAGGTACACACAAGGTATTACACAACCGCAGGTACACACACTGTACTACACAACCCCAGGTACACACACTGTACTACACAACCCCAGGTACACACACTGTACTACACAAACACAGGTACGCACACTGTACTACACAACCCCAGGTACACACACTGTACTACACAAGCGCAGTTACACACAAGGTACTACACAACCGCAGGTACAGACACTGTACTACACAAGCGCAGTTACACACAAGGTACTACACAACCCCAGGTACACACACTGTATTACACAACCACAGGTACACACACTGTACTACACAACCACAGGTACACACACTGTACTACACAACCACAGGTACACAACCACAGTTACACACAAGGTCCTACACAACCGCAGGTACACAACCGCAGGTACACACACTGTACTACACAACCCCAGGTACACACACTGTACTACACAACCCCAGGTACACACACTGTACTACACAACCGCAGTTACACACAAGGTACTTCACAACCGCAGGTACACACACTGTACTACACAACCCCAGGTACACACACTGTATTACACAACCCCAGGTACACACACTGTATTACACAACCACAGGTACACACACTGTACAACCACAGGTACACACACTGTACTACACAACCGCAGGTACACACACTGTACTACACAACCCCAGGTACGCACACTGTACTACACAACCGCAGGTACGCACACTGTACTACACAACCCCAGGTACGCACACTGTACTACACAACCCCAGGTACGCACACTGTACTACACAACCGCAGGTACGCACACTGTACTACACAACCACAGGTACACACACTGTACAACCACAGGTACACACACTGTACTACACAACCACAGGTACACACACTGTACAACCACAGGTACACACACTGTACTACACAACCCCAGGTACACACACTGTACTACACAACCACAGGTACACACACTGTACAACCGCAGGTACACACACTGTACTACACAACCGCAGGTTCACACACTGTACTACACAACCGCAGGTACACACACTGTACTACACAACCGCAGGTACACACACTGTACTACACAACCCCAGGTACACACACTGTACTACACAACCCCAGGTACACACACTGTACTACACAACCGCAGGTACACACACTGTACTACACAACCACAGGTACACACACTGTACTACACAACCCCAGGTACACACACTGTACTACACAACCACAGGTACACACACTGTACTACACAACCCCAGGTACACACACTGTACAACCACAGGTACACACACTGTACTACACAACCACAGGTACACATACTGTACTACACAACCACAGGTACACACACTGTACTACACAACCCCAGGTACACACACTGTATTACACAACCCCAGGTACACACACTGTACTACACAGCCACAGGTACACACACTGTACTACACAACCGTAGTTACACACACTGTACTACACAACCGTAGGTACACACACTGTACTACACAACCCCAGGTACACACACTTTACTACACAACCACAGGTACACACACTGTACTACACAACCACAGGTACGCACACTGTACCCCACAACCACAGGTACACACACTTTACTATACAACCACAGGTACGCACACTGTACTACACAACCGCAGTTACACACACTGTACTACACAACCGCAGGTACGCACACTGTACTACACAACCGCAGGTACGCACACTGTACTACTCAACCGCAGGTACGCACACTGTACTACACAACCACAGGTACGCACACTGTACTACACAACCCCAGGTACGCACAAGGTACTACACAACCGCAGGTACGCACACTGTACTACACAACCGCAGGTACGCACACTGTACTACACAACCGCAGGTACGCACACTGTACTACACAACCGCAGGTACACACACTGTACTACACAACCCCAGGTACACACACTGTACTACACAACCGCAGGTACACACACTGTACTACACAACCGCAGGTACACACACTGTACTACACAACCACAGGTACGCACACTGTACTACACAACCCCAGGTACGCACACTGTACTACACAACCGCAGGTACGCACACTGTACTACACAACCGCAGGTACGCACACTGTACTACACAACCCCAGGTACGCACACTGTACAACCACAGGTACACACACTGTACAACCACAGGTACACACACTGTACTACACAACCACAGGTACACACACTGTACAACCACAGGTACACACACTGTACTACACAACCACAGGTACACACACTGTACAACCACAGGTACACACACTGTACTACACAACCCCAGGTACACACACTGTACTACACAACCACAGGTACACACACTGTACAACCGCAGGTACACACACTGTACTACACAACCGCAGGTTCACACACTGTACTACACAACCGCAGGTACACACACTGTACTACACAACCGCAGGTACACACACTGTACTACACAACCCCAGGTACACACACTGTACTACACAACCCCAGGTACACACACTGTACTACACAACCGCAGGTACACACACTGTACTACACAACCACAGGTACACACACTGTACTACACAACCCCAGGTACACACACTGTACTACACAACCACAGGTACACACACTGTACTACACAACCCCAGGTACACACACTGTACAACCACAGGTACACACACTGTACTACACAACCACAGGTACACATACTGTACTACACAACCACAGGTACACACACTGTACTACACAACCCCAGGTACACACACTGTATTACACAACCCCAGGTACACACACTGTACTACACAGCCACAGGTACACACACTGTACTACACAACCGTAGTTACACACACTGTACTACACAACCGTAGGTACACACACTGTACTACACAACCCCAGGTACACACACTTTACTACACAACCACAGGTACACACACTGTACTACACAACCACAGGTACGCACACTGTACCCCACAACCACAGGTACACACACTTTACTATACAACCACAGGTACGCACACTGTACTACACAACCGCAGTTACACACACTGTACTACACAACCGCAGGTACGCACACTGTACTACACAACCGCAGGTACGCACACTGTACTACTCAACCGCAGGTACGCACACTGTACTACACAACCACAGGTACGCACACTGTACTACACAACCCCAGGTACGCACAAGGTACTACACAACCGCAGGTACGCACACTGTACTACACAACCGCAGGTACGCACACTGTACTACACAACCGCAGGTACGCACACTGTACTACACAACCGCAGGTACACACACTGTACTACACAACCCCAGGTACACACACTGTACTACACAACCGCAGGTACACACACTGTACTACACAACCGCAGGTACACACACTGTACTACACAACCACAGGTACGCACACTGTACTACACAACCCCAGGTACGCACACTGTACTACACAACCGCAGGTACGCACACTGTACTACACAACCGCAGGTACGCACACTGTACTACACAACCCCAGGTACGCACACTGTACAACCACAGGTACACACACTGTACAACCACAGGTACACACACTGTACTACACAACCACAGGTACACACACTGTACAACCACAGGTACACACACTGTACTACACAACCACAGGTACACACACTGTACTACACAACCCCAGGTACACACACTGTACAACCCCAGGTACACACACTGTACAACCCCAGGTACACACACTGTACTACACAACCCCAGGTACACACACTGTACTACACAACCCCAGGTACGCACACTGTACTACACAACCGCAGGTACGCACACTGTACTACACAACCGCAGGTACGCACACTGTACTACACAACCCCAGGTACGCACACTGTACTACACAACCACAGGTACACACACTGTACAACCACAGGTACACACACTGTACTACACAACCACAGGTACACACACTGTACTACACAACCACAGGTACACACACTGTACTACACAACCACAGGTACACACACTGTACAACCACAGGTACGCACACTGTACTACACAACCGCAGGTACGCACACTGTACTACACAACCGCAGGTACGCACACTGTACTACACAACCGCAGGTACGCACACTGTACTACACAACCCCAGGTATACACACTGTACTACACAACCGCAGGTACACACACTGTACTACACAACCCCAGGTACACACACTGTACTACACAACCGCAGGTACGCACACTGTACTACACAACCGCAGTTACGCACACTGTACTACACAACCGCAGGTACGCACACTGTACTACACAACCGCAGGTACGCACACTGTACTACACAACCCCAGGTACGCACACTGTACTACACAACCGCAGGTACGCACACTGTACTACACAACCACAGGTACGCACACTGTATTACACAACCCCAGGTACACACACTGTTCTACACAACCGCAGGTACACACACTGTACTACACAACCACAGGTACACACACTGTACTACACAACCTCAGGTACACACACTGTACTACACAACCCCAGGTACAAACACTGTACTACACAACCACAGGTACGCACACTGTACTACACAACCACAGGTACGGACACTGTACTACACAACCCCAGGTACACACACTGTACTACACAATCGCAGGTACACACACTGTACTACACAACCCCAGGTACGCACACTGTACTACACAACCGCAGTTACACACACTGTACTACACAACCGCAGGTACGCACACTGTACTACACAACCCCAGGTACGCACACTGTACTACACAACCCCAGGTACGCACACTGTACTACACAACCCCAGGTACGCACACTGTACTACACAACCGCAGGTACGCACACTGTACTACACAACCACAGGTACACACACTGTACAACCACAGGTACACACACTGTACAACCATAGGTACACACACTGTACTACACAACCACAGGTACACACACTGTACAACCACAGGTACACACACTGTACTACACAACCCCAGGTACACACACTGTACTACACAACCCCAGGTACACACACTGTACTACACAACCGCAGGTACGCACACTGTACTACACAACCGCAGGTACGCACACTGTACTACACAACCGCAGGTACGCACACTGTACTACACAACCGCAGGTACGCACACTGTACTACACAACCCCAGGTACGCACACTGTACTACACAACCGCAGTTACGCACACTGTACCACACATCCACAGGTACGCACACTGTACCACACAACCGCAGTTACGCACACTGTACCACACATCCACAGGTACGCACACTGTACCACACAACCGCAGGTACGCACACTGTACTACACAACCGCAGGTACACACACTGTACTACACAACCCCAGGTACACACACTGTACAACCCCAGGTACACACACTGTACTACACAACCCCAGGTACGCACACTGTACTACACAACCCCAGGTACGCACAAGGTACTACACAACCGCAGGTACACACACTGTACTACACAACCTCAGGTACACACACTGTACTACACAACCCCAGGTACACACACTGTACTACACAACCGCAGGTACACACACTGTACTACACAACCTCAGGTACGCACACTCTACTACACAACCGCAGGTACGCACACTGTACTACACAACCGCAGGTACGCACACTGTACTACACAACCGCAGGTACGCACACTGTACTACACAACCCCAGGTACACACACTGTACAACCCCAGGTACACACACTGTACTACACAACCCCAGGTACGCACACTGTACTACACAACCCCAGGTACGCACAAGGTACTACACAACCGCAGGTACGCACACTGTACTACACAACCTCAGGTACACACACTGTACTACACAACCGCAGGTACGCACACTGTACTACACAACCTCAGGTACGCACACTGTACTACACAACCACAGGTACGCACACTGTACTACACAACCGCAGGTACGCACACTGTACTACACAACCGCAGGTACGCACACTGTACTACACAACCCCAGGTACACACACTGTACAACCCCAGGTACGCACACTGTACTACACAACCCCAGGTACGCACACTGTACTACACAACCCCAGGTACGCACAAGGTACTACACAACCGCAGGTACACACACTATACTACACAACCTCAGGTACACACACTGTACTACATAACCCCAGGTACACACACTGTACTACACAACCCCAGGTACACACACTGTACTACACAACCGCAGGTACACACACTGTACTACACAACCGCAGTTACACACACTGTACTACACAACCCCAGGTACGCACACTGTACTACACAACCGCAGGTACGCACACTGTACTACACAACCCCAGGTACACACACTGTACAACCACAGGTACACACACTGTACTACACAACCGTAGGTACACACACTGTACTACACAACCACAGGTACACACACTGTACTACACAACCACAGGTACACACACTGTACAACCCCAGGTACACACACTGTATTACACAACCCCAGGTACACACACTGTACTACACAGCCACAGGTACACACACTGTACTACACAACCACAGGTACACACACTGTACTACACAACCACAGGTACAAACACTGTACTACACAACCACAGGTACACACACTGTACTACACAACCGCAGGTACGCACACTGTACTACACAACCGCAGGTACGCACACTGTACTACACAACCCCAGGTACACACACTGTACTACACAACCGCAGGTACGCACACTGTACTACACAACCGCAGTTACGCACACTGTACTACACAACCGCAGGTACGCACACTGTACTACACAACCGCAGGTACGCACACTGTACTACACAACCGCAGGTACGCACACTGTACTACACAACCGCAGGTACGCACACTGTACTACACAACCCCAGGTACACACACTGTACTACACAACCACAGGTACACACACTGTACTACACAACCTCAGGTACGCACACTGTACTACACAACCCCAGGTACGCACACTGTACTACACAACCGCAGGTACGCACACTGTACTACACAACCGCAGGTACGCACACAGTACTACACAACCGCAGGTACGCACACTGTACTACACAACCGCAGGTACGCACACTGTACTACACAACCGCAGGTACGCACACTGTACTACACAACCGCAGGTACGCACACTGTACTACACAACCGCAGGTACGCACAAGGTACTACACAACCGCAGGTACGCACACTGTACTACACAACCGCAGGTACACACACTGTACTACACAACCTCAGGTACACACACTGTACTACACAACCCCAGGTACACACACTGTACTACACAACCCCAGGTACACACACTGTACTACACAACCGCAGGTACGCACACTGTACTACACAACCCCAGGTACGCAAACTGTACTACACAACCCCAGGTACGCACACTGTACTACACAACCCCAGGTACGCACACTGTACTACACAACCGCAGGTACGCACACTGTACTACACAACCACAGGTACACACACTGTAACACCACAGGTACACACACTGTACAACCACAGGTACACACACTGTACTACACAACCACAGGTACACACACTGTACTACACAACCCCAGGTACACACACTGTACTACACAACCGCAGGTACACACACTGTACTACACAACCTCAGGTACGCACACTCTACTACACAACCGCAGGTACGCACACTGTACTACACAACCGCAGGTACGCACACTGTACTACACAACCCCAGGTACACACACTGTACAACCCCAGGTACACACACTGTACTACACAACCCCAGGTACGCACACTGTACTACACAACCCCAGGTACGCACAAGGTACTACACAACCGCAGGTACGCACACTGTACTACACAACCTCAGGTACACACACTGTACTACACAACCGCAGGTACGCACACTGTACTACACAACCGCAGGTACGCACACTGTACTACACAACCTCAGGTACGCACACTCTACTACACAACCGCAGGTACGCACACTGTACTACACAACCACAGGTACGCACACTGTACTACACAACCGCAGGTACGCACACTGTACTACACAACCGCAGGTACGCACACTGTACTACACAACCGCAGGTACGCACACTGTACTACACAACCCCAGGTACACACACTGTACAACCCCAGGTACGCACACTGTACTACACAACCCCAGGTACGCACACTGTACTACACAACCCCAGGTACGCACAAGGTACTACACAACCGCAGGTACACACACTATACTACACAACCTCAGGTACACACACTGTACTACACAACCCCAGGTACACACACTGTACTACACAACCCCAGGTACGCACACTGTACTACACAACCCCAGGTACGCACACTGTATTACACAACCCCAGGTACGCACACTGTACTACACAACCGCAGGTACGCACACTGTACTACACAACCGCAGGTACGCACACTGTACTACACAACCGCAGGTACGCACACTGTACTACACAACCCCAGGTACGCACACTGTACTACACAACCCCAGGTACGCACACTGTACTACACAACCGCAGGTACGCACACTGTACTACACAACCGCAGGTACGCACACTGTACTACACAACCGCAGGTACGCACACTGTACTACACAACCGCAGGTACGCACACTGTACTACACAACCGCAGGTACGCACACTGTACTACACAACCGCAGGTACGCACACTGTACTACACAACCCCAGGTACGCACACTGTACTACACAACTGCAGGTACGCACACTGTACCACACAACCGCAGTTACGCACACTGTACCACACATCCACAGGTACGCACACTGTACCACACAACCGCAGGTACACACACTGTACTACACAACCGCAGGTACGCACACTGTACTACACAACCGCAGGTACGCACACTGTACAACCCCAGGTACACACACTGTACTACACAACCCCAGGTACGCACAAGGTACTACACAACCGCAGGTACACACACTGTACTACACAACCGCAGTTACACACACTGTACTACACAACCCCAGGTACGCACACTGTACTACACAACCGCAGGTACGCACACTGTACTACACAACCCCAGGTACACACACTGTACAACCACAGGTACACACACTGTACTACACAACCGTAGGTACACACACTGTACTACACAACCACAGGTACACACACTGTACTACACAACCACAGGTACACACACTAAACAACCCCAGGTACACACACTGTATTACACAACCCCAGGTACACACACTGTACTACACAGCCACAGGTACACACACTGTACTACACAACCACAGGTACACACACTGTACTACACAACCACAGGTACAAACACTGTACTACACAACCACAGGTACGCACACTGTACTACACAACCGCAGGTACGCACACTGTACTACACAACCCCAGGTACACACACTGTACTACACAACCCCAGGTACGCACACTGTACTACACAACCGCAGTTACGCACACTGTACTACACAACCGCAGGTACGCACACTGTACTACACAACCGCAGGTACGCACACTGTACTACACAACCGCAGGTACGCACACTGTACTACACAACCCCAGGTACACACACTGTACTACAAAACCGCAGGTACACACACTGTACTACACAACCACAGGTACACACACTGTACTACACAACCTCAGGTACACACACTGTACTACACAACCCCAGGTACGCACACTGTACTACACAACCGCAGGTACGCACACTGTACTACACAACCGCAGGTACGCACACAGTACTACACAACCACAGGTACGCACACTGTACTACACAACCGCAGGTACGCACACTGTACTACACAACCACAGGTACGCACACTGTACTACACAACCGCAGGTACGCACACTGTACTACACAACCGCAGGTACGCACAAGGTACTACACAACCGCAGGTACGCACACTGTACTACACAACCGCAGGTACACACACTGTACTACACAACCTCAGGTACACACACTGTACTACACAACCCCAGGTACACACACTGTACTACACAACCCCAGGTACACACACTGTACTACACAACCGCAGGTACGCACACTGTACTACACAACCGCAGGTACGCACACTGTACTACACAACCCCAGGTACGCACACTGTACTACACAACCCCAGGTACGCACACTGTACTACACAACCCCAGGTACGCACACTGTACTACACAACCGCAGGTACGCACACTGTACTACACAACCACAGGTACACACACTGTAACACCACAGGTACACACACTGTACAACCACAGGTACACACACTGTACTACACAACCACAGGTACACACACTGTACTACACAACCACAGGTACACACACTGTACTACACAACCACAGGTACACACACTGTACTACACAACCCCAGGTACGCACACTGTACTACACAACCCCAGGTACGCACACTGTATTACACAACCCCAGGTACGCACACTGTACTACACAACCGCAGGTACGCACACTGTACTACACAACCGCAGGTACGCACACTGTACTACACAACCGCAGGTACGCACACTGTACTACACAACCCCAGGTACGCACACTGTACTACACAACCCCAGGTACGCACACTGTACTACACAACCGCAGGTACGCACACTGTACTACACAACCGCAGGTACGCACACTGTACTACACAACCGCAGGTACGCACACTGTACTACACAACCGCAGGTACGCACACTGTACTACACAACCGCAGGTACGCACACTGTACTACACAACCCCAGGTACGCACACTGTACTACACAACCGCAGGTACGCACACTGTACTACACAACCGCAGGTACGCACACTGTACTACACAACCGCAGGTACGCACACTGTACCACACAACCGCAGGTACGCACACTGTACCACACAACCGCAGTTACGCACACTGTACCACACATCCACAGGTACGCACACTGTACCACACAACCGCAGGTACACACACTGTACTACACAACCGCAGGTACGCACACTGTACTACACAACCCCAGGTACGCACACTGTACTACACAACCCCAGGTACGCACAAGGTACTACACAACCGCAGGTACACACACTGTACTACACAACCTCAGGTACACACACTGTACTACACAACCGCAGGTACACACACTGTACTACACAACCGCAGGTACACACACTGTACTACACAACCTCAGGTACGCACACTCTACTACACAACCGCAGGTACGCACACTGTACTACACAACCGCAGGTACGCACACTGTACTACACAACCGCAGGTACGCACACTGTACTACACAACCCCAGGTACACACACTGTACAACCCCAGGTACACACACTGTACTACACAATCCCAGGTACACACACTGTACAACCACAGGTACACACACTGTACTACACAACCGTAGGTACACACACTGTACTACACAACCACAGGTACACACACTGTACTACACAACCACAGGTACACACACTGTACAACCCCAGGTACACACACTGTATTACACAACCCCAGGTACA
This sequence comes from Telmatherina bonti, assembly GCF_933228915.1. NCBI lineage: Eukaryota > Metazoa > Chordata > Actinopteri > Atheriniformes > Telmatherinidae > Telmatherina > Telmatherina bonti. The sequence goes on from NC_136613.1 coordinate 1,514,059, forward strand.
CACACTGTACTACACAGCCACAGGTACACACACTGTACTACACAACCGCAGGTACACACACTGTACTACACAACCACAGGTACACACACTGTACTACACAACCACAGGTACACACACTGTACTACACAACCGCAGGTACGCACACTGTACTACACAACCGCAGGTACGCACACTGTACTACACAACCCCAGGTATACACACTGTACTACACAACCCCAGGTACACACACTGTACTACACAACCGCAGGTACACACACTGTACTACACAACCCCAGGTACACACACTGTACTACACAACCGCAGGTACGCACACTGTACTACACAACCGCAGTTACGCACACTGTACTACACAACCGCAGGTACGCACACTGTACTACACAACCGCAGGTACGCACACTGTACTACACAACCCCAGGTACACACACTGTACTACACAACCGCAGGTACACACACTGTACTACACAACCACAGGTACACACACTGTACTACACAACCTCAGGTACGCACACTGTACTACACAACCCCAGGTACGCACACTGTACTACACAACCGCAGGTACGCACACTGTACTACACAACCGCAGGTACGCACACAGTACTACACAACCGCAGGTACGCACACTGTACTACACAGCCGCAGGTACGCACACTGTACTACACAACCGCAGGTACGCACACTGTACTACACAACCGCAGGTACGCACAAGGTACTACACAACCGCAGGTACACACACTGTACTACACAACCGCAGGTACGCACACTGTACTACACAACCTCAGGTACACACACTGTACTACACAACCCCAGGTACACACACTGTACTACACAACCCCAGGTACACACACTGTACTACACAACCGCAGGTACACACATTGTACTACACAACCGCAGGTACGCACACTGTACTACACAACCCCAGGTACACACACTGTACTACACAACCCCAGGTACGCACACTGTACTACACAACCCCAGGTACGCACACTGTACTACACAACCGCAGGTACGCACACTGTACTACACAACCACAGGTACACACACTGTAACACCACAGGTACACACACTGTACAACCACAGGTACACACACTGTACTACACAACCACAGGTACACACACTGTACTACACAACCACAGGTACACACACTGTACTACACAACCACAGGTACACACACTGTACTACACAACTGCAGGTACGCACACTGTACTACACAACCCCAGGTACGCACACTGTACTACACAACCGCAGGTACGCACACTGTACTACACAACCGCAGGTACGCACACTGTACTACACAACCCCAGGTACGCACACTGTACTACACAACCCCAGGTACGCACACTGTACTACACAACCCCAGGTACGCACACTGTACTACACAACCGCAGGTACGCACACTGTACTACACAACCGCAGGTACGCACACTGTACTACACAACCGCAGGTACGCACACTGTACTACACAACCACAGGTACGCACACTGTACTACACAACCCCAGGTACGCACACTGTACTACACAACCCCAGGTACGCACACTGTACTACACAACCGCAGGTACGCACACTGTACTACACAACCGCAGGTACGCACACTGTACCACACAACCGCAGGTACGCACACTGTACCACACAACCGCAGTTACGCACACTGTACCACACATCCACAGGTACGCACACTGTACCACACAACCGCAGGTACGCACACTGTACCACACAACCGCAGGTACGCACACTGTACAACCCCAGGTACACACACTGTACTACACAACCCCAGGTACGCACAAGGTACTACACAACCGCAGGTACACACACTGTACTACACAACCTCAGGTACACACACTGTACTACACAACCGCAGGTACACACACTGTACTACACAACCGCAGGTACACACACTGTACTACACAACCTCAGGTACGCACACTCTACTACACAACCGCAGGTACGCACACTGTACTACACAACCGCAGGTACGCACACTGTACTACACAACCGCAGGTACGCACACTGTACTACACAACCCCAGGTACACACACTGTACAACCCCAGGTACACACACTGTACTACACAACCCCAGGTACGCACACTGTACTACACAACCCCAGGTACGCACAAGATACTACACAACCGCAGGTACACACACTGTACTACACAACCTCAGGTACACACACTGTACTACACAACCGCAGGTACGCACACTGTACTACACAACCGCAGGTACACACACTGTACTACACAACCTCAGGTACGCACACTCTACTACACAACCGCAGGTACGCACACTGTACTACACAACCGCAGGTACGCACACTGTACTACACAACCGCAGGTACGCACACTGTACTACACAACCGCAGGTACGCACACTGTACAACCCCAGGTACGCACACTGTACTACACAACCCCAGGTACGCACACTGTACTACACAACCCCAGGTACGCACAAGGTACTACACAACCGCAGGTACACACACTGTACTACACAACCTCAGGTACACACACTGTACTACACAACCCCAGGTACACACACTGTACTACACAACCCCAGGTACACACACTGTACTACACAACCGCAGGTACACACACTGTACTACACAACCGCAGTTACACACACTGTACTACACAACCCCAGGTACGCACACTGTACTACACAACCGCAGGTACGCACACTGTACTACACAACCCCAGGTACGCACACTGTACTACACAACCCCAGGTACACACACTGTACAACCACAGGTACACACACTGTACTACACAACCACAGGTACACACACTGTACAACCACAGGTACACACACTGTATTACACAACCCCAGGTACACACACTGTACTACACAGCCACAGGTACACACACTGTACAACCACAGGTACACACACTGTACTACACAACCACAGGTACACACACTGTACAACCACAGGTACACACACTGTATTACACAACCCCAGGTACACACACTGTACTACACAGCCACAGGTACACACACTGTACTACACAACCACAGGTACACACACTGTACTACACAACCACAGGTACGCACACTGTACTACACAACCGCAGGTACGCACACTGTACTACACAACCGCAGGTACGCACACTGTACTACACAACCCCAGGTATACACACTGTACTACACAACCCCAGGTACACACACTGTACTACACAACCCCAGGTACACACACTGTACTACACAACCGCAGGTACACACACTGTACTACACAACCCCAGGTACACACACTGTACTACACAACCGCAGGTACACACACTGTACTACACAACCGCAGGTACGCACACTGTACTACACAACCCCAGGTACGCACACTGTACTACACAACCGCAGGTACACACACTGTACTACACAACCGCAGGTACACACACTGTACTACACAACCTCAGGTACGCACACTCTACTACACAACCCCAGGTACGCACACTGTACTACACAACCCCAGGTACGCACGCTGTACTACACAACCGCAGGTACGCACACTGTACTACACAACCGCAGGTACGCACACAGTACTACACAACCGCAGGTACGCACACTGTACTACACAACCGCAGGTACGCACACTGTACTACACAACCGCAGGTACGCACACTGTACTACACAACCGCAGGTACGCACACTGTACTACACAACCGCAGGTACGCACAAGGCACTACACAACCGCAGGTACGCACACTCTACTACACAACCTCAGGTACGCACACTCTACTACACAACCGCAGGTACGCACACTGTACTACACAACCGCAGGTACGCACACTGTACTACACAACCGCAGGTACGCACACTGTACTACACAACCGCAGGTACGCACACTGTACCACACATCCACAGGTACGCACACTGTACCACACAACCGCAGGTACGCACACTGTACCACACAACCGCAGGTACGCACACTGTACTACACAACCCCAGGTACACACACTGTACTACACAACCCCAGGTACGCACACTGTACCACACAACCGCAGGTACGCACACTGTACCACACAACCGCAGGTACACACACTGTACTACACAACCTCAGGTACACACACTGTACTACACAACCCCAGGTACGCACACTGTACTACACAACCGCAGGTACGCACACTGTACTACACAACCTCAGGTACGCACACTCTACTACACAACCGCAGGTACGCACACTGTACTACACAACCGCAGGTACGCACACTGTACTACACAACCCCAGGTACGCACACTGTACTACACAACCCCAGGTACACACACTGTACAACCCCAGGTACACACACTGTACTACACAACCCCAGGTACGCACACTGTACTACACAACCACAGGTACACACACTGTACAACCACAGGTACACACACTGTACTACACAACCACAGGTACACACACTGTACAACCGCAGGTACGCACACTGTACTACACAACCGCAGGTACACACACTGTACTACACAACCTCAGGTACGCACACTCTACTACACAACCGCAGGTACGCACACTGTACTACACAACCGCAGGTACGCACACTGTACTACACAACCGCAGGTACGCACACTGTACTACACAACCGCAGGTACGCACACTGTACTACACAACCCCAGGTACACACACTGTACAACCCCAGGTACGCACACTGTACTACACAACCCCAGGTACGCACACTGTACTACACAACCCCAGGTACGCACAAGGTACTACACAACCGCAGGTACACACACTGTACTACACAACCTCAGGTACACACACTGTACTACACAACCCAAGGTACACACACTGTACTACACAACCCCAGGTACACACACTGTACTACACAACCGCAGGTACACACACTGTACTACACAACCGCAGTTACACACACTGTACTACACAACCCCAGGTACGCACACTGTACTACACAACCCCAGGTACGCACACTGTACTACACAACCCCAGGTACGCACACTGTACTACACAACCCCAGGTACACACACTGTACAACCACAGGTACACACACTGTACTACACAACCACAGGTACACACACTGTACCCCACAACCACAGGTACACACACTGTACCACACAACCACAGGTACGCACACTGTACTACACAACCCCAGGTACGCACACTGTACTACACAACCGCAGGTACACACACTGTACTACACAACCCCAGGTACACACACTGTACTACACAACCACAGGTACACACACTGTACTACACAACCGCAGGTACGCACACTGTACTACACAACCGCAGGTACGCACACTGTACTACACAACCGCAGGTACGCACACTGTACTACACAACCGCAGGTACGCACACTGTACTACACAACCGCAGGTACGCACACTGTACTACACAACCGCAGGTACGCACACTGTACTACACAACCCCAGGTACACACACTGTACTACACAACCCCAGGTACACACACTGTACTACACAACCGCAGGTACACACACTGTACTACACAACCCCAGGTACACACACTGTACTACACAACCGCAGGTACACACACTGTACTACACAACCGCAGTTACGCACACTGTACTACACAACCGCAGGTACGCACACTGTACTACACAACCGCAGGTACACACACTGTACTACACAACCGCAGGTACACACACTGTACTACACAACCGCAGGTACGCACACTGTACTACACAACCCCAGGTACGCACACTGTACTACACAACCGCAGGTACGCACACTGTACTACACAACCGCAGGTACGCACACTGTACTACACAACCGCAGGTACGCACACTGTACTACACAACCGCAGGTACGCACACTGTACCACACATCCACAGGTACGCACACTGTACCACACAACCGCAGGTACGCACACTGTACTACACAACCCCAGGTACGCACACTGTACTACACAACCCCAGGTACACACACTGTACTACACAACCCCAGGTACGCACACTGTACTACACAACCCCAGGTACGCACAAGGTACTACACAACCGCAGGTACACACACTGTACTACACAACCTCAGGTACACACACTGTACTACACAACCCCAGGTACACACACTGTACTACACAACCGCAGGTACGCACACTGTACTACACAACCTCAGGTACGCACACTGTACTACACAACCGCAGGTACGCACACTGTACTACACAACCGCAGGTACGCACACTGTACTACACAACCGCAGGTACGCACACTGTACTACACAACCGCAGGTACGCACACTGTACTACACAACCCCAGGTACACACACTGTACTACACAACCCCAGGTACGCACACTGTACTACACAACCCCAGGTACGCACAAGGTACTACACAACCGCAGGTACACACACTGTACTACACAACCTCAGGTACGCACACTGTACTACACAACCGCAGGTACGCACACTGTACTACACAACCGCAGGTACGCACACTGTACTACACAACCGCAGGTACGCACACTGTACTACACAACCCCAGGTACACACACTGTACTACACAACCCCAGGTACGCACAAGGTACTACACAACCGCAGGTACACACACTGTACTACACAACCTCAGGTACACACACTGTACTACACAACCCCAGGTACACACACTGTACTACACAACCCCAGGTACACACACTGTACTACACAACCGCAGGTACACACACTGTACTACACAACCGCAGTTACACACACTGTACTACACAACCGCAGGTACGCACACTGTACTACACAACCCCAGGTACGCACACTGTACTACACAACCCCAGGTACACACACTGTACAACCACAGGTACACACACTGTACTACACAACCACAGGTACACACACTGTACAACCACAGGTACGCACACTGTATTACACAACCCCAGGTACACACACTGTACTACACAGCCACAGGTACACACACTGTACTACACAACCACAGGTACACACACTGTACTACACAACCGCAGGTACGCACACTGTACTACACAACCGCAGGTACGCACACTGTACTACACAACCGCAGGTACGCACACTGTACTACACAACCCCAGGTACACACACTGTACTACACAACCCCAGGTACACACACTGTACTACACAACCGCAGGTACACACACTGTACTACACAACCCCAGGTACACACACTGTACTACACAACCGCAGGTACGCACACTGTACTACACAACCGCAGTTACGCACACTGTACTACACAACCGCAGGTACGCACACTGTACTACACAACCGCAGGTACACACACTGTACTACACAACCGCAGGTACACACACTGTACTACACAACCCCAGGTACACACACTGTACTACACAACCACAGGTACACACACTGTACTACACAACCTCAGGTACACACACTGTACTACACAACCACAGGTACGCACACTGTACTACACAACCGCAGGTACGCACACTGTACTACACAACCGCAGGTACGCACACTGTACTACACAACCCCAGGTATACACACTGTACTACACAACCCCAGGTACACACACTGTACTACACAACCGCAGGTACGCACACTGTACTACACAACCACAGGTACACACACTGTACTACACAACCTCAGGTACGCACACTCTACTACACAACCCCAGGTACGCACACTCTACTACACAACCCCAGGTACGTACACTGTACTACACAACCGCAGGTACGCACACTGTACTACACAACCCCAGGTACGCACACTGTACTACACAACCCCAGGTACGCACAAGGTACTACACAACCGCAGGTACGCACACTGTACTACACAACCGCAGGTACACACACTGTACTACACAACCGCAGGTACACACACTGTACTACACAACCCCAGGTACGCACACTGTACTACACAACCGCAGGTACGCACACTGTACTACACAACCGCAGGTACGCACACTGTACTACACAACCCCAGGTACGCACACTGTACTACACAACCCCAGGTACGCACACTGTACTACACAACCGCAGGTACGCACACTGTACTACACAACCGCAGGTACGCACACTGTACTACACAACCGCAGGTACGCACACTGTACTACACAACCTCAGGTACGCACACTGTACTACACAACCCCAGGTACGCACACTGTACTACACAACCGCAGGTACGCACACTGTACTACACAACCGCAGTTACGCACACTGTACTACACAACCTCAGGTACGCACACTGTACTACTCAACCGCAGGTACGCACACTGTACTACACAACCGCAGGTACGCACACTGTACTACACAACCGCAGGTACGCACACTGTACTACTCAACCGCAGGTGCGCACACTGTACTACACAACCGCAGGTACGCACACTGTACTACACAACCGCAGTTACGCACACTGTACTACACAACCTCAGGTACGCACACTGTACTACTCAACCGCAGGTACGCACACTGTACTACACAACCCCATGTACGCACAAGGTACTACACAACCCCAGGTATGCACACTGTACTACACAACTGCAGGTACGCACACTGTACTACACAACCCCAGGTACACACACTGTACTACACAACCGCAGGTACACACACTGTACTACACAACCGCAGGTACACACACTGTACTACACAACCACAGGTACGCACACTGTACTACACAACTGCAGGTACGCACACTGTACTACACAACCCCAGGTACACACACTGTACTACACAACTGCAGGTACGCACACTGTACTACACAACCCCAGGTACACACACTGTACTACACAACCGCAGGTACACACACTGTACTACACAACCGCAGGTACACACACTGTACTACACAACCACAGGTACGCACACTGTACCCCACAACCACAGGTACACACACTGTACCACACAACCACAGGTACGCACACTGTACTACACAACCCCAGGTACGCACACTGTACTACACAACCGCAGGTACACACACTGTACTACACAACCCCAGGTACACACACTGTACTACACAACCACAGGTACACAACCGCAGGTACACACAAGGTACTGCACAACCGCAGGTACACACACTGTACTACACAACTAATGCTAAAAGGAGCGGTTTCTCTGAATTCCATTTTGGATGAGATAAATTTAATGTCAGGAATTCAAAGGATTTATAGTTAGTTTTGTGCTTAGGATTAATTAAAAATTCTGACTTAAAAATAGCTGCAACACCTCCTCCTCTGCCTGTAGTTCTAGGAATGTGAAAGTTTAAATAGTTAGCTGGCGTAGCTTCATTAATACTAACATAATCCTCTTGCTGTAACCAGGTTTCCGTAAGACAGAATAAATCAATGTGGTGATCACCTATCAAGTCATTGACTAATAAAGACTTATTTGGGAGGGATCTGATATTCAGTAGGCCACACTTTATTGTCTTATTTTCAGATTTTATTAGATCCATTGTTTTTATTTTTATGAAGTTTTCACGATTAACCCCAGAAGTGTTTTTGTGTTGTTTAATTCTTACTGCTGGGGAGTTGTATAAGGTCGGAATGGGGTTTTGGGTGGGCGGCGGCAGGTGGGAAGCTGCAGAAAAGTGTGTAGGACTACAAGTCTGCCTCCTGGTCCCAACCCTGAGTTGTCAATTTAGCTGACTAATAAAAGAGTCCATATTGCTGGATAAGAGAGCGGCTCCATCCAACGTGGGATGGATGCCATCTCTCCTAATAAGACCAGGCTTTCCCCAAAAAGCGCTCCAATTATCTATAAAACCCACGTTGTTATTGGGACACCACCTAGACAACCAGCGGTTGAAGGATGACATGCGGCTAAACATGTCATCGCTGATTAAATTTGGCAAGGGACCAGAGAAAACTACGGAGTCCGACATGCTCTTGGCAAAGTTACACACCGAAGCAACATTAATTTTAGTGACCTCCGATTGGCGTAACCGGGTGTCGTTACCGCCGACGTGAATTACAATCTTACGGTATTTACGTTTAGCCTTAGCCAGCAGTTTCAAATACGATTCGACGTGGCCCGCTCTGGCCCCAGGAATGCATCTGACTATGGTCCCCGGTGTCTCTAGAGCCACGTTTCTGACTATGGAACTACCTATAATCAGGGTTTCTGCCTCAGCGGGTGTGTCGCCGAGCGGGGAAAATCTGTTAGAAACGTGAACAGATCGGTGGTGGCCAGTGGGTTTTGGTTTGGGGCTACGCTTCCGCCTGACCGTCGTCCAGCCCGCCTCGGCTCCCGGCTGCGCGGGAACTGCTGAGGGACCGCTAGGTGGGCTAGCTGCCCTGGCTGGTAGCTCCGCACTGGCTAATGGGGGCTTGCTGACTAACTGCTTCCCTAACTGAGTGCGGAGCTGGGCTTCTAACTCACAGAGCCTCGCCTCCAAAGCTGCCAAGCTGCAACACTTAATACACCTACCGTTATCACTAAAGGAGGCGGAGGAGTAGCTAAACATCAGACACACCGAGCAAGAAAAGGCAGGGGACCGGGGTGTGGGAAGAGAGCTAGCAGCCATGCTAAAACCGAGTGCTTGAGCTGTTTAAGTCAGTAAACAGAAAGCCTAAGATCCCAAAAATAAATGCAATATATAGAACAGTGGTTTGGGAAGATGGATGGGTGGGTGGGTGGATGAATGGATGGGTGGGTGGATGAATGGACGGGTGGGTGGGTGGATGAATGGGTGGATGAATGGACGGGTGGGTGGGTGGATGAATGGATGGGTGGATGAATGGATGGGTGGGTGGATGGGTGTATTGGACGGGTGGATGGGTGGGTGGGTGGATGAATGGATGGGTGGGTGGGTGGATGGGTGGATGAATGGATGGGTGGATGGGTGGGTGGGTGGATGAATGGGTGGATGGGTGGGTGGGTGGATGAATGGACGGGTGGATGAATGGATGGGTGGGTGGGTGGGTGGGTGGATGAATGGATGGGTGGGTGGGTGGATGGGTGGATGAATGGATGGGTGGATGGGTGGGTGGGTGGATGAATGGATGGGTGGATGAATGGACGGGTGGATGGGTGGATGAGTGGACGGATGGATGGGTGGGTGGGTGGATGAATGGATGGGTGGGTGGGTGGATGGGTGGATGAATGGATGGGTGGGTGGGTGGGTGGATGAATGGATAGGTGGATGAATGGATGGGTGGGTGGGAGGATGGGTGGATGAATGGACGGGTGGATGGGTGGGTGGATGAATGAATGGACGGGTGGATGAATGGATGGGTGGATGGGTGGATGGGTGGGTGGATGAATGGATGGATGGGTGGGTGGATGAGTGGGTGGGTGGATGAATGGACGGGTGGATGAGTGGGTGGGTGGATGAATGGACGGGTGGATGGGTGGATGAATGGATGGGTGGATGGGTGGGTGGGTGGATGAATGGACGGGTGGGTGGGTGGATGGATGGATGGGTGGATGAATGGATGGGTGGATGGGTGGATGAATGGACGGGTGGATGGGTGGATGGGTGGATGAATGGACGGATGGGTGGATGAATGGATGGGTGGGTGGATGGGTGGATGAATGGACGGGTGGATGGGTGGGTGGGTGGATGGATGGATGGATGGATGGGTGGATGAATGGACGGGTGGATGGGTGGATGGGTGGGTGGGTGGATGGGTGGATGAATGGACGGGTGGACGGGTGGGTGGGTGGATGGATGGATGGGTGGGTGGATGGGTGGATGAATGGACGGGTGCATGGGTGGGTGGGTGTATGAATGGATGGGTGGATGAATGGACGGGTGGGTGGGTGGATGGGTGGATGAATGGACGGGTGCATGGGTGGGTGGGTGGATGGGTGGATGAATGGACGGGTGCATGGGTGGGTGGGTGGATGAATGGATGGGTGGATGAATGGACGGGTGGATGGGTGGATGAATGGACGGGTGGGTGGGTGGGTGGGTGGATGAATGGACGGGTGCATGGGTGGGTGGGTGTATGAATGGATGGGTGGATGAATGGACGGGTGGATGGGTGGATGAATGGACGGGTGCATGGGTGGGTGGGTGGATGAATGGATGGGTGGATGAATGGACGGGTGGATGGGTGGATGAATGGACGGGTGCATGGGTGGGTGGGTGGATGAATGGACGGGTGGATGGGTGGGTGGGTGGATGAATGGACGGGTGGATGGGTGGATGGGTGGATGAATGGACGGGTGGGTGGGTGGGTGGATGGATGGATGGGTGGGTGGATGGGTGGATGGGTGGGTGGATGAGTGGACGGGTGGATGGATGGACGGGTGGATGGGTGGACGGGTGGATGAATGGACGGGTGGATGGGTGGGTGGGTGGATGGATGGACGGGTGGGTGGATGGGTGGATGAATGGACGGGTGGGTGGGTGGATGGATGGGTGGGTGGGTGGGTGGATGGGTGGATGAATGGACGGGTGGGTGGGTGGGTGGATGAATGGACGGGTGGATGGGTGGGTGGATGAATGGACGGGTGGATGGGTGGGTGGATGAATGGACGGGTGGATGGGTGGACGGGTGGATGAATGGACGGGTGGATGGGTGGGCGGGTGGATGAATGGACGGGTGGATGGGTGGGCGGGTGGATGGATGGACGGGTGGGTGGATGGGTGGATGAATGGACGGGTGGGTGGGTGGGTGGATGAATGGACGGGTGGATGGGTGGGTGGATGAATGGACGGGTGGATGGGTGGACGGGTGGATGAATGGACGGGTGGATGGGTGGACGGGTGGATGGATGGACGGGTGGGTGGATGGGTGGATGAATGGACGGGTGGGTGGGTGGGTGGATGAATGGACGGGTGGATGGGTGGGTGGGTGAATGGACGGGTGGATGGGTGGGTGGGTGGATGGACGGGTGGATGGGTGGGTGGATGAATGGACGGGTGGATGGGTGGGTGGGTGGATGGGTGGATGGGTGGGTGGGTGGATGGATGGACGGGTGGGTGGATGGATGGACAGGTGGGTGGGTGGGTGGATGAATGGACGGGTGGATGGGTGGGTGGATGGGTGGATGAATGGACGGGTGGATGGGTGGGTGGGTGGATGGATGGAACAGACATATCAGCAGTTAATGATCCATGTCAGACTACACAAAGTGCAGATGTTTTCTTCTCATATCTGTCCTCAGAAATCTGTCTCACAGCCATTGGTCCTCTCAGGTTGGTTCAGCTTCCTCTTTTAATGAGGATCTTGAAGTGGGCAGGATAAAAAATCTGCAGGGAGATGGGAATCCACAATCAGTCATCATGACGAGCTCTGGTGGAGCAGAAGGTGGCGAGAAGAATAACAACTCCATCAACTACGAGCGTCAGCAGGTAGAAGTTTAACCAACGTCGGTGAAAAGTCTGCGACATTTATCCATTGTTCATTACATCTGTCTGATTCAGGCTCGCTCGTCCACCACAGACCGGAATATGTTGACCTCCTCCATCCTGATGCCAGCCACAGTCCTTCGCAGCATTCCTGAAGCTCATCACACTGGTAACAAATATACCCTAAACCTCCGTTAGACCTTCTCCAGCTATACCTGTTCCACCACCAGGACCAGCAGTGTGTTACTGTGATGGTCATGTGACCCTCCAGCTGGTCATGTGACCCTCCAGCTGGTCTACGGAGGTTTTCCAGCGTTTCTATCCATCCAGGAGGTTTACAATCCAGACACAACATGTAGTGTTTATTCAGAGACTCTAGATGGTAAATCCACCATTATTTATCACATCTTCATCACCATCACTACCATGTTGCTATGAGACCTCTCTAGTAAGTCGGATTCGTTTCCGGTGAGGGTTGGACTCCGCCAAGGCTGCCCTTTATCACCGATTCTGTTCATAACTTATATGGACAGAATTTCTAGGTGCAGCCGAGGTGTTGAGGGGATCCGACTTGGTGGCCTCAGGATTGGGTCCCTGCTTTTTGCGGATGACGTGGTCCTGTTGGCTTCATCTGGTCGTGATCTCCAGCTCTCACTTGAGCGATTCGCGGCTGTAGCGTATGATTATTAACGTTAACCTGGAATCCAATGTCGGAGTGACAGTGGGTGTTTTAATTATTAATCTGCTGTGTCCTTAGACAAGCGGATGATCTCGGGGGACCACCCAGCCCTAAATGTGTTATACGGTCAGGCAGGGAATACCGCAATATGACAATGATATTTGTCTAATAACAGATAACCATCAGTCTCAGAATACACTTACTGTCAGTTTTCGTCAGAGGGAACAAATCACTTCTCAAAGATCGGTCTCGCTACCACGACTTCTTAAGATATAAAACACTTTATTAAAACCCACACCGGTTAAAATCATCAGGCACAAATGAAATTAATAATGTAAACCAGAAATAGCGTCAGCAAGCATCACATACTGAATTAGCCAAGATGAGAGAGAGTTATATATGTATATATATATATACATATATATATACTTTCCTAAATTCTTACACCCTGATCCCCCCCCCCCCAACATTCATTCACCACTTCATCCATTGGCTCATGCACGCCCTCACCTTTCTTTCCCAACGTGTCCCCTGTGAGATACCCCCGGGGGAGCAGGGGATAGGAGGGCCCCGATCAGGGCCCCACAACTACCCCCCACCCCTGTCAACACCCCCCCACCACTCCACACATGCAGCCGATCCAGCACCACCCAGGGCCAGCAGCAGTCCCACCCCCGCCAGGCTAGCCCAGACCCAGGCCCCCTGAACAGCACCACTCCCCCGCCCAAACCCCCCCGGCACAGCCCCGGAAATAGGGGCGTGGCAGGACCCCATTGTCACCCCCTCCCTCCCAGCTTATGAATGATTGTGAAGTGTGTGTTGTTTGCAGTTAAAATTTAATTTATTTTTATTTCTGAGACCAGAAGGACTGGGATTGATGGAGTTATTGTCACAAATGGCTTTATTTACTTCAGACCGACCCTCTCCGTAGGCTGTCAGATCAGCCTGTGGGCAAAACGAGTGGATTGAGACTCTTCCGCATTAAGCCCCGCCTCCCGCCACTGCACTACATCGGGAGCGCGCACCGCACCTGCTTTCACCGTCATTGTAACGTCTCATAAACAGAAGGATTAGGCTCATATGAACTCAATGTCAACACATAGCATCCAGCCCTACATGTTGGAACCTGAATCAGAGCCTGAAAACGAAGTGGAAAACAGCAACCCACAGCAACGAATGCAGCAGGATGTCTCTCTTTGGTAAACTCACCAGCCATCGTTGGAAATAACTTTATCCCACGTTTTCCACCCGCCTGATGTATTTGTACATGCCCTTGTTAACCAGTAGAAGGTAACCAATCACCCAACCTTATCCCCCGGGACGTCACAAGGATTTCCAAGTAGAAAAAACCCTCTAAAACCACGCGTTTTTCGTTGCCATGGAAACCGAACGGAGAGCGTGCTGGAACTCAAACTCAAACATGCGTTTAGGTGATAAAAAACAGTGTCGTTCTCATGTCTGATGAGGATTCAACACTGGAACACTGTAGAAAGCTCAGAAAAGTCCAAATACCATCAGAGGAACCCTTTAATATTTTTCCAACCTCAAAACATGTCTATAAAATCCATTTATAGACGAGCAGAAGTATGAATGATCCTTATAAACATGAACCTTAAAACAGTTTTGCTGCTGTCAAAAGGGGAAAAGGTTTGTTAACAGGTACAAGACATTTCAACGATGATTTTCACTTTCCACGGACCTGGTGGGTCAAGAAATCATTTCCACACAAGTTCTTACTTTGAGTCAGAGTCGTTAATAACAACAGCATATAATGTTAATCACTGGGTATTTAATCAGCCTGAAATGCATATCTCAACCTGTCGAGGGTGTCTGCTAGATGGCGCCATTGCTCCATCCAAGGAATCACAGAAATGAACTAACTTGCTAACTTCTGTGGATTTCACATCTGAAAAATGGTCCTCAGCCGGAATAGGGTGGATTGCCCTCTCCGGGTCGGGAGTCAGGTCCTGCCTCAAGTGGAGGAGTTTAAATATCTCGGGGTCTTGTTCACGAGTGAGGGAAGGATGGAGCGCGAGATGGACAGACGGATCGGTGCGGCGTCTGCAGTAATGCGGACTCTGCGCCGCTCTGTCGTGGTGAAGGAGGAGCTGAGCCAGAAGGTGAAGCTCTCCATTTACCAGTCGATCTACGTTCCCTCACTTATGGTCATGAGCTGTGGGTCGTGACCGAAAGAAGGAGATCTCGTATACAGGCGGCTGAAATGGGTTTCCTCCGCAGGGTGGCCGGGCTCTCCCTTAGAGATAGGGTGAGGAGCTCGGTCACCCGGGAGGAGATCAGAGTAGAGCCGCTGCTCCTTCGCATCGAGAGGAACCAGTTGAGGTGGCTCGGGCATCTGGTCAGGATGCCTCCTGGACCTCCCTGGTGAGGTGTTCCAGGCACGTCCCTCTGGGAGGAGACCCCGGGGAAGACCCAGGACACGCTGGAGGGATTATATCTCTCGGCTGGCCTGGGAACGCCTCGGGATCCCCCCGCAGAGTTGGCAAATGTGGCTGGGGAGAGGGAAGTCTGGGCTTCCCTGCTTAGGCTGCTGCCCCCGCGACCCGACCCCGGATAAGCGGCAGAAGATGGATGGAAGGATAAAAACATCTGCGACCAACTGGACTCGCAACAGGCTGACTAGGACCTTCCTATGATGTTCCTACTGTTTAACTTCCTGCTTGTATTGCTCTCACTCACATGTACGTCACTTTGAGAAAAAGCTTTTGCTAAATGACTGTAGAATAGAGTAGAATAGAACAGAATCACATCTGTATAGAAAGGTCACGTCAACATTGATTAGAAACTTGTTCATGTTTATATTAGAGTAAAAAATTGTTTAAATATTCAATGTTGTGTAAACAGAATGTTGTTTTATTTATCAACAGAAATCCAGATTTGGAGTAACTGATCATGTGTTTGTCGGGACCTAATGATAGACAGTAACGCTTCCATCTGTCCTGCAGGTGGCGCCATCCCCAGTGGTACGGTCTCTCTACAGCTGACGGAGGAAGACCTGGAGGTCAAACTGGGCTCAAAAGAGGTTTGAACTGTCCTTTGTCAGATAGGCTTTCCTGACTGAACGTCTCCTCACACTAACACCTGGTCTTGCAGGTGGACAAGAACCTGAAGAGGACCTCAGATGAAAACCTGACGGAGCATTTCCAGAAAGCGTTTGGATCAGAACCACAACCTGACAATTTGCTGCTCAACCACAGTTCTGAGGTATTTTTGCTTCTGGACCTTCAGCACCGCCGAGCTGAGCGCTGTCACATCTCCTGTTTCTCGTCCAGGTCAGCATCACATCGGCTGATCAGGGTGAGGAGAGAGGCGTAGACGCTCCTCCCACCTCCATCCACCCCCTCCACAAACAACTCAACCTGCTCCAGAGGCCCACCAGTCTCCAGCTGCTCTCTAAAACCGAGGAGACCGGCTTCGTCTCTTCCAGACTCAGACTGGGGAAGCTCAAGTTGAAGCACCGGCAGGTACGACTGGATTAAACTGGTCAGTCAGTTATGGACCAAGATGCCTCGCACCGTGGAACAAATCAATACAAATACACAGTAAAATAAAGGAAAAATAACAAAGTAGTAAAAGCACAAAACTCATGAAAGCTTATAGACAACATGAAAATACTACAAATATAGAACAAATGAAGGTGGTGATCTGAAGGCATGTCTGGAGCGGAGCTGGATCCTGGGAAACCCGTACGTCCCTCTGGAGCCATTAAACCGCCATGTCACTTCGTCTTTTCTCGCCCGCATGAGTCTTTCTCAAAAATGTATTATCTGCTCACTTTATTAGATGGGTTAGAAGATGCAGGATAAAAGTCACTCTGTCATTGGCTGGAGCCTCTTCGTCTCTACGACGACGCCACCACGGCGGCTGAACTCCCCGCTGATCAGCAGTTCTGCCTTTCTGTTGCAGGAACAACTGAGATATTTTTGCCACTGATGATCCTCCTCAGACTGCTACTTCATGAGGGACTGCTAAAGCTTCTATCAGGGCAGTTATTATCTCATTTACATTTACTAAAAGACAAGAGACACTTAAACTAATAGAGCGTGGATTTCAAACTACTAACCTTGAGAGGGAGTTTAAACCCTCCCTTTCTCGGTCATCTCAACTCAAACTGGATGCTGCTCTTGATAACCTCAGAACTTCTTTGTCATCCATTCACAAAGGAGAATGTCTCTAAAATATTGGTCCGGACGGGTTTTGATCCAGTTTTCACAAAAACTGTCCACTTTAGTGGTGGAACCTCTTGTCAGAATGCAGACGGAGTCATATGAGCATGGCAATACTCAGAAAGGGCAACATACTGCTCACTGGAGAAAAGGAAAAGGAAGACAAGGGCGCTGCTTCTCATACCGGCCCATAAGCTTTATTGGCGTTGATTGCTGACTAAGGTTCTTGCCAAGCAAGTGGAGGTTTATTTTCCTACTCTCAAAGAGCACAAAGGTTTCATTAGGAATAGGTTCTCCCACCATAGTTTCTCAACTTCATCCAGTATGCAAATACCAGCATCTGTTTGAGGTTCTGCCAAGGTTGGGACTGGGGTCTGAAACTGCTCAGGTGTCTGAAACACTTCAGGGATTCTCTACAATAAAAAAAAAGGATGTTTCTCCATTCAGGGTCTGCACACCTCCTACATAGACATAGAGTGTTCTACATCCAGCTGTGCTTCCTGCCAGTAAAATGAGACGGCCTATCTAGTGGATGAGAATTACCCATAGTGCTCCAGTCCTCCGTTGCCTAGCAACTACATATGACAAGTTTATCTAATTACTGATCCCATTCTTCCACAAAAAACACAAAAAAATTGTTTAATTGTTCTGGCTTGTTTTGCGCCCTGGGTGAACCGCCCATCATTACTGGGAGGAGGACTGGGAAGAGGACTGGAAGGACTGGGAGTAGCCTTTGAACTGGGAGAGCACTTGTGCCACTATGATGTATGCAGCCGACGGCTCAGAACTTGGAAGTGTGCGGAACCTGAACAGAGACACAGTCCCAGATTGACGCCTGGCACTGCCCCTCTTTGTGCCCCTCCCGGCTGCTGGGAAATCTCTGCTTCCTGCTGAGGTGGAAACCAGCGCCTGTCACGGTGTCAGTGGAGATGTGGTGTGGACCCAAATGCAGAGATGAAGGAAAACCGGATGCAGGTCGAAGATAGATTTATTCCAGACAAGACCAGGGCAGAACTAACAAAATGAACCAACAACCACAAACTGAAACAGAGGGGTATAAATACACTGGAACAAAACGAGACACAGGTGAAACAAATTAACTAAATGAACCCAGGTGAACTAAATCAAAAGGAAATCTATGAAGCTAAACAAGAACCAAGGGAACAAAACAGGGCAAAACTACAAAATAAAACAGGAAACCAGAAACTAAGGCACCGAATGAAACCACATCATGACAGCGCCATCCTGATGAACACAATCAGAACATGGAAGAAGATTATGAAGTTCTTCTAAAACAAGTGTCATATGCTAACCCTCCTCCCCGTCACACAGAACAGGGCTTTTCCCCCCACGACTTGGAATACATATTTATTTCAACACTGATATAATCTTGGTATTAAATTTGATCTATTGGAGGACAATAAACTATCTTTTGCACAAATAAAAGCCGCGTGCACAACCCGCCCTGCCGCGTGCACAACCCGCCCTGCCGCGTGCACAACCCGCCCTGCCGCGTGCACAACCCGCCCTGCCGCGTGCACAACCCGCCCTGCCGCGGACGAATTTGCTTGTTAAATATGAAATAAGCAGCTTCATTGCACAGAAAGCCAACATGGCCGCCGACATTGATCCCTCCCGGCTTCAGACGAAGTGCCTGGTGCAGGATGTAACGAGCTTTAGACTGATGAGAGCAAGTTATGTCGAGATGGAAAATACAGCTGCATCAAAACACTGGATAAGAAATATGAGATCCCTTTCTGTAATTATTTTGCCAAAGGGCCATTGCCTGCGCTGTATGAAAAATGTCGGGAGGACATAGAGGGACATGTACATGTGTGTGTATATGTAGTGTTTCCAGGTAGGTTTACAAGCAATAAAAATAACTTGTTTTTCCAGACACAATGAATCATCCTGATTAATAATCATGATTACAATATTGATCAATATAATCATGATTATTATTTTGGTCATAATTGTGAAGCCCTAGTACTTAGATAGGCAATGTTCAGGGGTCCAAAGACAAGGCAAGTGTCTGCGTCCAGAAAATCCGAGAGGCTAGAGGTGGTGGGCAGAGGAAGAAGGGTAACCCAGAAACGTGAAAAGATGGGTAAGCAATTTAAGACAATCTTTTGCATACTGGACAACGACTAGACATGATCCACTAGTAATCAGGGATAGAGGAAGAGACTGGAGAGTGTTTAAGGCTGGAAGTCATGGAAAAAATGGGCAAAAGCAACAGGTGCACTGAATAAGGCTGATGAGCATGAGAACATGGCAGAGGCCCCAGGTGAGCTGAGTTCCACATGATGAGTGCTGTCAGTTCAGGGCAGAAAAACATGACACCAGTCCCACCATCCATGTAATGGGGATAAGATCGAGAGCTTGGTCCATTGGTCGACCCATGTGACTTCGGGCTTCATGGGGATGGGCACGTGGGCTGTGGGTGGGTGGACAGGAGGCACGGTGGTATCTGAAAGACCAACACACTCAGACTTTTGGAGAACAAGTATGGGTCACAATACAAGCAGGATATAAAACCTGACCTGAACCTAGCTGGTCATCAGGATCCGGGGCCACAGGATTATCCACAACAACAGGTGTAGGAAACACCTTTTCACCAGCAAAATCTTTTCAACAGCATAAATATAAAATAAAACTATTAAAGGTAAAGTTATGTAAGCAGCTTGCATAACTTACACAACTAGGAAGGCTGGAAAGATGGCAAGTCTAATGAAGTTAACTAAGTATGTCAGGGTAGACTATCAGGCGGATACCGGGGGAATGGATTTAAAAAGGGCAGCTTCTGCTTACTAAGACACCAGCTGGATCGGAGACAGTGGAATAATGGGTCGGCCTTACTTCAGCGCCTTGGTGGTCCAGAACCCGAACCTTGGGTCCAGTGGGCAAGGATTCAGTGGTCGTCCTGATACTTGTCCAAAGGGGACCTCCGCAGAAGTCAGGAGCTCGCCTCGAACTGGTTCGACGTCTGAAGCTGGACCCAACTCCGATTAGAATCCACGGGTGCCGGCAAAGTCCTGGGATCAGCTGGAGCAGTAACGTTCAGGTCGTCCGTACGTTACTGGTTACAGTCTTTGTGGGCCGGGAGAGCAGCTACGATGGTGTGTCAGAAGCAAAAATTGTTCAGCCAGGATTGGATGAGTTTTCTGGTGTTAAGCAGTCGAGCGAGCGAACTTACTTAATAAAAACGAGCACGGCACCAGACGGACAAAAACATGACTAAAGCAAGCATTAAACGAAAACAAAAAAAAACAAGAGAGAAACAAAGAAAACGAGAGAGAAAAACGAGCAGAAAAAAAGACGAAGATAAGAGAGGAAGAGACAAAAGAGAAGTAAGAGCCCGAGTTCCAGAAAGACCCGTAGTTAAATTTGCCGGCGCTCTGGGGCGGACCTTAGATTATCCAATCAGAGCGCAGGGGTCAGGACATGGAGTCTGAAGGTTTGGTCAAAATACTGAGTTCTTGGGGAATTAAACTTAACATTTTTCCAACCTCAAAACATGTCTATAAAATCCATTTATAGACGAGCAGAAGTATGAATGATCCTTATAAACATGAACCTTAAAACAGTTTTGCTGCTGTCAAAAGGGGAAAAGGTTTGTTAACAGGTACAAGACATTTCAACGATGATTTTCACTTTCCACGGACCTGGTGGGTCAAGAAATCATTTCCACACAACAAGTTCTTACTTTGAGTCGGAGTCGTTAATAACAACAGCATATAATGTTAATCACTGGGTATTTAATCAGCCTGAAATGCATATCTCAACCTGTTCGAGGGTGTCTGCTAGATGGCGCCATTGCTCCATCCAAGGAATCACAGAAATGAACTAACTTGCTAACTTCTGTGGATTTCACATCTGAAAAACGGTTAAAGTCTTGGATTAATTTAGAAAGGAAGAAGAGTCCATTTATCCAGGTGTACTGAGGATACATCCAGTATCTTATACAGTTTTAGAGTTCAGAGCTTAAAGGTTCTGCTCTGGAATTTGGTCTCTGTGTGCTGTGGATACAGAGGGACCTCCTGGGGTGATGGACAACAGGCTCTTACCAGGGTCCAACTTCAAAAGGGTGCCACAGTCTGTCTGTGTAGACATTTCCTACCAGGAACAAGATAAAACCAGCAGGGTTCCTGGTTTAAAGTGGAGGTCTGGCTACCCAGATTGAGATGGATCTGATTTTTAGGGCTTTCATTGAGCTCTGTTTCGGAGATGTGTGGATGGACTTCCTTTTGAAGCAGAAAGTCCTGAGTTCTTATCTGATTCGGGGGTTAATTCGGCCTTGGGGGTTGCTACACGGCCCTCCACAATGTAGGGTTCAAAGCCTCAGAATCAGTAGCAGGGTCAGTGGAAATAGTGGGGAACCAATCAAAGCCAACAGCTTAGACTTTTGTTTCTTGCTTAAAACGGGACACAATCAGCCACAATATGGACAGGTTTCGTACAATAGAAGCAACTTCTATCTGTGTGACCACGACCGGAATGGCCACGTGGAGAAGAAGAAAGACTGCCACCAGCTGGTCTAGAAAAACGAGAACGCCTAAACAAGACAGCATCCATAGACCCACCATCAGCCTCAGAACTAAATGCAACTTTGTGAGCCAATCCATATTCATCAGCCAATACAGCAGTTTCCTCTACAGTCTTGACTCTCTGCACACACAAATACGCTGCAACCACATCTGGAACACAATTTTTAAACTCTTCCAGAAGAACCAACTGTTGAAGCTGCTCTGAAGTGTCCACTTTCTGGGAACCGCACTAAAAGAATTTCCTTCTCATGAGCAAATTCCATGTAGGTTTGCTTCTCATGCTTACACAAGCACTGCCTTCAATGCCATACCATTTAACTCCCTTTCATGCTCAAATCTCAACCGTTCACATTCCAGTTCATACTATCACAGCTGCTCTCTCTCCTTTGCCTCGACCTCCAACTCCAGTGACCTGAAACGAAACTTTATCTTCAACTCCTGTATACCATAAGCCTCCTCCTGAGTAATATCCTCAGATGCCCCAGCTACCCATCCCAACACCCCTGGAGAAGCTTCCCCATCACCATCATCCTCGCCACCAGAAGCACCCAAAGCAGACAACTCAACCTTGTCAGATAATACCTCATGTTCAATCAGAGCATTAGGAACCCCAAAACGCAACCCATCCTTCCGCAGCCCACTAGCCACACGAAGACCATACTGATTAGCAACAGAATGGAGATCTTTCTTTGTACAATGCAAAAGCAGCTGGGCATCAGGCCCCACCACAAACTCTGACAAATCAAACACCACAATGGTGAACCAAACTCCAGCAGCAAGAACAAACCCAACACACTGCCACAAAAGACAGCACAGCACCACAACGCCCCCAAAGAAAACGACCACAAAGGCCCATACAGGCACCAAAACACACAAGGGGGCAAGCAAAGCATGGGTCATCGTATGCCACCATATGCTACCAAAAGAGAACAGGAAAGAGAAAAAAAACAGCAACAGTGGTCTTAAATCTTGACTAGACATGCCCAGCACCCTCACTAACCACAAAAAGGGGGGGGGGGGGACACACCTTACCAAACCTGCATATCTTCTGTGGAATTCCTGAGCACACCGCAGGGTTACCAAGAAAACAACAAAGTGGTGCCAGTCTCTCCAGTGCCCACTGGCTAACCAAACTTGGCAAGCCAAGAAACTACCTCATGTATCAACACAAAACAACCCCAGCAAACAAAACTCAAACTCCAGGGCAAACGCACGAGCCCCCATTGCTATGTTACGGCTGGCTCAAGCACCAAACATAGCAATGGACACCACACCAGGGATGAGATCTGCAACCACTGTTTCTTTATAAAAGGAAAAACAAGAAAATGGAGGGTTTTACCAAATGGTACTACTGCAGCTGTGTTTAGAGAGAGAGATTAACCAGGGGCCTTTATGGACTCATCCTTTGGAGCATAAAGGCTTTCTTTTAGTTATTATATTTTTGTACTGAATGCTCTTTATAATTTGATTCTGTCTAATTGCAGTGGCCATCAGTTCAATAAATACAGTAAAAAGTGAATGAGAGAGGGGGCAACCTTGTCGGCTACCTCTTTGTAGATTAAAACTCTGAAAGGCTTGATTGTTCATCCTGACTCTTGCATTAGGAGAGCTGTTTGGGATTGTGATCCAGTTCACAAAAGAAGGTTGAAAGCTGAATCTGTTTGAAGTAGCTAGTAAGAATTTCCAGTTAACTCTATCAAAAGCCTTCTCTGCATCCAGAGAAACTATAGTTGTTTCCAGGTTATTGATGGTCGAGTAATCTATGATATTGATTAGCCTGCGCATGTTAACAGAGGAATATCTGCCTTTTATAAAGCCTGTTTGATCAGAGTGTATAATAAGTGGAGTTACTTTCTCTAACCTTGCAGCTAAAGCTTTGCAGATTATTTTAAGGTCTGCATTGTCATGGCAAAGAAGATGTCTCTTCATTAAAACACCCTTTTCTTTATCTTTCACCTGTCTACACCATCTCACCTTAAAACATATAGTGTAGTGAGCCCTTATGGCAACCAGATGGAACTCCAACAGAAGGTTAGCTGGCTCTGAATGCTCCCAATCACTAATAAGTAAGAGAAACCAGGTGTGTCTGTAAACACCAATGAATACTTGGGTGAGCACAGAGACATGGCTGGTGAGTTTGGAGTTTTCATTTAAAGTCTATTTTTGAAATAATACATTGAGTGAACTTGATTCTAAAAGTCTTTTTAAGTTAAAAAGTTAAAAGTTAAGTTATTTATAAGAAACTAAAGGCCTGTGATGCCATGGGTAAATTGTTTGTGGGTCACAGCCAGCAACATTATTTGCCTGATAGAGTGGGAGAGGCTATGTTTAGTTTGGCTAGTTATAAATATGTATCTTTAGTAACTTAAGTACAGTAGTTAAAACAGTACGAGCTAAAATCTTTGATTTGTAAACATTGTAAATATTTTTTAAAAAGATGGTAAAAGACCTGAAGTTAAAAACAAATGTAAAGTGAAATATATAAATACTTTGTTTAAGCTAAGAGCATGTAATGCATGAATGGCTAAAAAAATTGCTAAAAATTTACGTTTAAAACAATAAAAAATTTAAATTAGATAAAAACATTAAGATTATATATTAAGACAGAATTAAAACAATCTGATTTCATGACTAAAATTTTTATGCTTTCTATTTAAAAAGTTTATAAAAACACATACAGAAATAAATACACAGTTAAAAATATAAATATGAGGTAAAAGCAATGAGGTAAAAACTATTTTCTAATTTTTCGTATTTAATTTCTTTTCTTTAAGGTTTTCAACCTGCTGAAACTTCAAAATAAAGTTTTCAAAGAAGCTGAGTTGGCCTCGCGTCCTCTGTTGCTCTACCAGTCCTATCAAGCGGGACAATCATTTTTTTTTTAACACAAGCTTGACATGCATTTAGCAGTGAAATGGGTCTGTAGCTAGATGGTCATGTGAAGTCTGCCTGGTTTCAACAGGACAATAATGTTGGCAGAGTTCATGTTTCGGGGTAAGTAGCCATTTTCCTTTATTTGAGTCACCATTTTGAAAAATGGGGCCAGTATTGTCCAGAATACTTGATAGAACTCTGCTGGGAAGCCATCTGACCCTGGGGCTTTTTTACATGGCATATGTTTAAGAGCTTCATGTAGCTCCTCTACTGTGAGGTAGTCTAAGGCTGTGATTTGTTTCTGCTGTAGTCCTGGGAGGTTTAGGTTGTTAAGAAACTGATTGATGTCATCTGATGGATCTAATTGGCATGTGTACCAAGTTTTATAGAAGTCTCCAAAAATGTTATTTATTGTGTCTGAGTCATGGATGATATCTCCTGTTGGATCTTTAACAGCTAATATGGTTGTTCCTTGTTTGTTTTTAGCTGATTAGCTAAGAATTTTCCAGATTTATTACTTTGTTCAAACCTCAAGACCAAGTTCCTCTTTATGTTGTAGAACAGTGTTTGTAGATTGCCAGTTTCTATTGTAACCTGTATTACTAAGCCTGCCAGCTGGACCCAGAACCATGTTAAAATCTCCTCCAGTTATTAGTGTGCTATCCATACGTAAAAAAGGAGTGAAAAAAGGGATCGTCAACATTTGGCCCCTCAGGTACCATTACTAAGCTCCGCCCTCATGTCTGCATATAGTCACTTCTGGTTCTAAAACAGACACTAATGCTGATGACTGAAAGGTGTGACATCACTTTGACCACGCCCACTTGTGAATCTTGTTTTTCAGGTGGAAACTGGTGTCGCCAAGATGAACACAGTGATGGTTGCTGTAGCTGCAGAGCCGCACCTGGTTACCACGGTTACTAACAATGTTGCCATGAATGGGAGAGAAGCCCCACCCACCTCCAGTTACAGCACAGGCGTTCCCACCCTGGTGAGAAATGTGATAATGGGAGGAGGAAGAACCAACCCTGCTGGACCTCAGGAGGAAGAGGAGGGAGGAAGAACAGATAAATGCCTGAATCTGCTAAGCTTCAGTCCAGATGAGCACGAACCTCTGCTGAGGAGAGAACATCTGCCCGCAGAAAGCGCCCCTCCTCCCCTTCATCAGCTCCATCATCTTCATCACCACAGCCAAGCCGGAAATGTCTCCAACAACAACAACAACCAGCTGGCATTGGGGTCTGGGGTGGGTTCAGAGGCCTGTTTCAGTGGAAGAGTCTGCAGTCCTGAACCAGAACCAGACCCAGTCCCACATCTGGAACACAAGATCCTGCTTGCTGTTTCAGCTCCTCCTGATGAAAACCAAGGTTCAGCTCCAGGTCAGGAGGTCACAAAAGATGTTCAGAGTCTAGGATTCATCCAGAATCCTGGAAACCTGCCTGTCCACTCCACAGTCACCGCTGAGATCTGCAGAGTAGAAGTCACAGGAACCCAGACCTCACAGGAATTGGACCTGGATGCTTCAGGTTCAGATACACGAATCCTCACTCAGAAACCGTCATCAACAGAAGCTCCAGCAGCTCCAGAAGGTCAACTATCTGATTCAAAATCGTCTCTGGAGGTTTCAGAGTCTACAGAACTTGAACCAGCAGGTCTGCTGCAGTCTCAGGAAAGACGGATGAAAACCAGGAGACCTGAACGGCCCTGTTCCCTAGACCTGTCCCCATCCTGCATTTCCTCAAGTGAGTCGTGCCCTCAGTCAGTTTGTAAAACCTTTATTCTGCTCGAGCTGATGACACCATCCTGTCCACCTCTGGTCCTTCCCCAGACCATGTTCTGAAGTCTCTTAGACATGTTTTTTCTGGACAGCAGGACTTTACTAACAATCTGTTGTTAAATGCTGAAACACCAAAGGTATATGGTTTGGTTAGCAAGTGAGGGCTCTGCCGTCCACTATGGACATCTATAAATCATCAACCATCATTGATCAAGTTACAGAAATCAGCATAATTAACTGTCTTTTTCACATCACATAAATATGTTCCAGTTAAAGCTCAAAGCAATTCTGGCTTTTTGTCCAGCAGCCTTCCCTCATGTCCACCTGCTGTCCCTTATCTGTCATTACAGTGATGTAATCTACGAACATCAACAAGCCTCACTTCAGTAGTTTGATTTGGTCAGTCACATGACCAGCAGACGTGACCCACAAGGAACCTGATGGATGCTTCTTACCAGGCCAGTTCCTCATGTGTGGAACATATCTGGTCCACAAGACGCCTATCAGTACTGTAACTGAGACAAAAGAAGTCAAGGTTTGGCCCAGATGTGTCTCCTATCTGGGTTTGGACTTGGTAGGCCCATATTGTCCCTTGCAGGTCAAACGGGTTCTTCATGTTTTACCAGGTAAAATAAAGGCTGATATAAAACATGATGAACATGTTCAGATAGGACGACTTCAGTAGAACTACAGGTCCTTTCAGAACCACCAGATCTTCATCAGCTTGTTCTTCTGTTTCCTGATTCTATGTTTTTCTTCTCCAGATGTTTCCCTCATTGATGGCGACAGTCTCAGTGCAACCGGAGAGAAGATCAAACGCCGTGTCAAGACTCCGTACATGCTGAAAAAATGGCGTCCAGCCTCCTGGGTAGTCTCCACCGACACTGCTCTGGACTTAGACTTGGCCTTGGATTTCGACAGCGGTCAGACCCACTCTAATCTTCAGAGACCGGGACATTCCGGCATCCCCAAAATCAACCAATCAAAGTCGAGCATGGCTGTGTTTCTGATTGGAGGGGGCGGAGCCACAATGACAAAGTCCTCAGAGCCAGACGGGATGACCCGCTTCTGATTGGTTCTTCCCCCCGTTTTGACCTTTATGCCTTCCTTCTGTTGGATCTTTCACCACCAAACAGCCATCACCAGAGAAGCTCTGTAGCGTCCAGAACATAAACAGCAAACATATGCAACAAACATAAACAACAAACAAACAGGAAACAAAAACAACAAACAAAAGCAAATTATATCTGCTGCCATTTTGTTCAGTTTGTAGAAGATCCCATCCTACTGTTCATCTTGTTGCCCTGTCCTCCTGTCCTCCTGTCCTCTTGTCCTCTTGTCCTCCTGTCTTCCTGTCCTCTTGTCTTCCAGTCCTCTTGTCTTCCTGTCCTCCTGTCCTCCTGTCTTCCAGTCCTCTTGTCCTCTTGTCCTCCTGTCTTCCTGTCCTCCTGTCTTCCAGTCCTCCTGTCCTCCTGTCCTCTTGTCTTCCTGTCCTCTTGTCTTCCTGTCCTCTTGTCTTCCTGTCCTCTTGTCTTCCTGTCCTCTTGTCTTCCAGTCCTCCTGTCCTCCTGTCTTCCAGTCCTCCTGTCCTCTTGTCCTCCTGTCCTCCTGTCTTCCTGTCCTCCTGTCTTCCAGTCCTCCTGTCCTCCTGTCCTCTTGTCTTCCTGTCCTCCTGTCTTCCAGTCCTCTTGTCTTCCTGTCCTCCTGTCCTCTTGTCCTCCTGTCCTCCTGTCTTCCAGTCCTCTTGTCTTCCTGTCCTCCTGTCCTCTTGTCCTCCTGTCCTCCTGTCTTCCAGTCCTCTTGTCTTCCTCTCCTCCTGTCTTCCTGTCCTCCTGTCTTCCAGTCCTCCTGTCCTCCTGTCCTCCTGTCCTCTTGTCTTCCTGTCCTCCTGTCTTCCAGTCCTCTTGTCTTCCTGTCCTCCTGTCCTCCTGTCCTCCTGTCCTCTTGTCCTCCTGTCTTCCTGTCTTCCTGTCCTCCTGTCTTCCAGTCCTCCTGTCCTCTTGTCTTCCTGTCCTCCTGTCCTCTTGTCTTCCTGTCCTCCTGTCTTCCTGTCTTCCTGTCTTCCTGTCCTCTTGTCCTCTTGTCCTCCTGTCTTCCTGTCCTCTTGTCTTCCTGTCCTCCTGTCTTCCTGTCCTCCTGTCCTCTTGTCCTCGTGTTCCTGTCCTCTTGTCCTCTTGTCTTCCTGTCCTCCTGTCTTCCTGTCCTCCTGTCCTCTTGTCCTCTTGTCTTCCTGTCCTCCTGTCCTCTTCTCCTCTTGTCTTCCTGTCCTCTTGTCCTCTTGTCTTCCTGTCCTCTTGTCTTCCTGTCCTCCTGTCTTCCTGTCCTCTTGTCCTCTTGTCCTCGTTCCTGTCCTCTTGTCTTCCTGTCCTCCTGTCTTCCTGTCCTCCTGTCCTCTTCTCCTCTTGTCTTCCTGTCCTCTTGTCCTCTTCTCCTCTTGTCTTCCTGTCCTCTTGTCCTCTTGTCTTCCTGTCCTCCTGTCCTCTTGTCCTCTTGTCTTCCTGTCCTCTTGTCCTCCCTTCCTCCTGTCCTCTTGTCTTCCTGTCCTCCTGTCCTGCAGTCCCCCTGTCCTCCTGTCCTCATGTACCATTCCCATCGGATCTTAAGTTTTGCTTCTGTTAGTTTTCATGTGAATCAGTCTTTGGATTCCAGGGTTCTGAGGGGACCAGGTCTACAGGACTAGATTCTGATGGGACTGGGTTCTGAGGGGACCAGGTCTACAGGACTAGATTCTGATGGGACTGGGTTCTGAGGGGACCAGGTCTACAGGACTAGATTCTGATGGGACTGGGTTCTGAGGGGACTGGGTTCTGAGGGGACCAGGTCTACAGGACTAGATTCTGAGGGGACTGGGTTCTGAGGGGACCAGGTCTACAGGACTGGGTTCTGATGGGACTGGGTTCTGAGGGGACTGGGTTCTGAGGGGACCAGGTCTACAGGACTAGATTCTGAGGGGACTGGGTTCTGAGGGGACCAGGTCTACAGGACTGGGTTCTGAGGGGACTGGGTTCTGATGGGACTGGGTTCTGAGGGGACCAGGTCTACAGGACTGGGTTCTGATGGGTCTGGGTTCTGATGGGACTGGGTTCTGAGGGGACCAGGTCTACAGGACTGGGTTCTGAGGGGACTGGGTTCTGAGGGGACCAGGTCTACAGGACTGGGTTCTGATGGGACTGGGTTCTGAGGGGACTGGGTTCTGAGGGGACCAGGTCTACAGGACTAGATTCTGATGGGACTGGGTTCTGAGGGGACCAGGTCTACAGGACTAGATTCTGATGGGACTGGGTTCTGAGGGGACCAGGTCTACAGGACTAGATTCTGATGGGACTGGGTTCTGAGGGGACTGGGTTCTGAGGGGACCAGGTCTACAGGACTAGATTATGAGGGGACTGGGTTCTGAGGGGACCAGGTCTACAGGACTGGGTTCTGAGGGGACTGGGTTCTGAGGGGACCAGCTCTACAGGACTGGGTTCTGAGGGGACTGGGTTCTGAGGGGACCAGGTCTACAGGACTGGGTTCTGAGGGGACCAGGTCTACAGGACTGGGTTCTGAGGGGACTGGGTTCTGAGGGGACCAGGTCTACAGGACTAGATTATGAGGGGACTGGGTTCTGAGGGGACCAGGTCTACAGGACTGGGTTCTGAGGGGACTGGGTTCTGAGGGGACTGGGTTCTGAGGGGACCGGGTTCTGAGGGGACCAGGTCTACAGGACTGGGTTCTGAGGGGACTGGGTTCTTAGGGAACTGGGTTCTGATGGGACTGGGTTCTGATGGGACTGGGTTCTGAGGGGACCAGGTCTACAGGACTGGGTTCTGAGGGTACTGGGTTCTGAGGGGACCAGGTTCTGAGGGGACTGGGTTCTGAGGGGACCAGGTCTACAGGACTGGGTTCTGATGGGACTGGGTTCTGAGGGGACTGGGTTCTGAGGGGACCAGGTCTACAGGACTAGATTATGAGGGGACTGGGTTCTGAGGGTACTGGGTTCTGAGGGGACCAGGTCTACAGGACTGGGATCTGAGGGGACTGGGTTCTGAGGGGACCAGGTCTACAGGACTGGGTTCTGAGGGCACTGGGTTCTGAGGGGACCAGGTCTACAGGACTGGGTTCTGAGGGCACTGGGTTCTGAGGGGACCAGGTCTACAGGACTGGGTTCTGATGGGACTGGGTTCTGAGGGCACTGGGTTCTGAGGGGACCAGGTCTACAGGACTAGATTATGAGGGGACTGGGTTCTGAGGGTACCAGGTCTACAGGACTGGGTTCTGAGGGGACTGGGTTCTGAGGGGACCAGGTCTACAGGACTGGGTTCTGAGGGGACCAGGTCTACAGTACTGGGTTCTGAGGGGACTGGGTTCTGAGGGGACCAGGTCTACAGGACTGGGTTCTGAGGGCACTGGGTTCTGAGGGGACCAGGTCTACAGGACTGGGTTCTGATGGGACTGGGTTCTGAGGGGACCAGGTCTACAGGACTGGGTTCTGAGGGGACTGGGTTCTGAGGGGACCAGGTCTACAGGACTGGGTTCTGAGGGGACTGGGTTCTGAGGGGACTGGGTTCTGAGGGGACCAGGTCTACAGGACTGGGTTCTGAGGGGACTGGGTTCTGAGGGGACTGGGTTCTGAGGGGACCAGGTCTACAGGACTGGGTTCTGATGGGACTGGGTTCTGAGGGGACCGGGTTCTGAGGGGACCAGGTCTACAGGACTGGGTTCTGATGGGACTGGGTTCTGAGGGGACCAGGTCTACAGGACTGGGTTCTGAGGGGACTGGGTTCTGAGGGGACCAGGTCTACAGGACTAGATTATGAGGGTACTGGGTTCTGATGGGTCTGGGTTCTGATGGGACTGGGTTCTGAGGGGACCAGGTCTACAGGACTGGGTTCTGAGGGTACTGGGTTCTGAGGGGACTGGGTTCTGAGGGGACCAGGTCTACAGGACTGGGTTCTGATGGGACTGGGTTCTGAGGGGACTGGATTCTGAGGGGACCAGGTCTACAGGACTAGATTCTGAGGGGACTGGGTTTTGATGGGACCAGGTCTACAGGACTGGGTTGTGATGGGACTGGGTTCTGAAGGGACTGGGTTCTGAGGGGACCAGGTGTACAGGACTGGGTTCTGAGGGGACTGGGTTCTGATGGGACCAGGTCTACAGTACTGGGTTCTGATGGGACTGGGTTCTGAGGGGACCAGGTCTACAGTACTGGGTTCTGAGGGGACCAGGTCTACAGGACTGGGTTCTGATGGGACTGGGTTCTGAGGGGACTGTGTTCTGAGGGGACTGGGTCTACAGGACTGGGTTCTGAGGGGACCAGGTCTACAGGACTGGGTTCTGAGGGGACTGGGTTCTGAGGGGACCAGGTCTACAGGACTGGGTTCTGAGGGGACCAGGTCTACAGGACTAGATTATGAGGGGACTGGGTTCTGAGGGGACCAGGTCTACAGGACTGGGTTCTGATGGGACTGGGTTCTGAGGGGACCAGGTCTACAGGACTGGGTTCTGAGGGGACTGGGTTCTGAGGGGACCAGGTCTACAGGACTGGGTTCTGAGGGGACCAGGTCTACAGGACTGGGTTCTGAGGGGACCGGGTTCTGAGGGGACCAGGTCTACAGGACTGGGTTCTGAGGGGACTGGGTTCTGAGGGGACCAGGTCTACAGGACTGGGTTCTGAGGGGACTGGGTTCTGAGGGGACTGGGTTCTGATGGGACTGGGTTCTGAGGGGACCAGGTCTACAGGACTGGGTTCTGAGGGTACTGGGTTCTGAGGGTACTGGGTTCTGATGGGTCTGGGTTCTGATGGGACTGGGTTCTGAGGGGACCAGGTCTACAGGACTGGGTTCTGATGGGACTGGGTTCTGAGGGGACTGGGTTCTGAGGGGACCAGGTCTACAGGACTGGGTTCTGATGGGACTGGGTTCTGAGGGGACCAGGTCTACAGGACTAGATTCTGAGGGGACTGGGTTCTGAGGGGACCAGGTCTACAGTACTGGGTTCTGAGGGGACTGGGTTCTGAGGGGACCAGGTCTACAGGACTGGGTTCTGAGGGGACTGGGTTCTGAGGGGACTGGGTTCTGAGGGGACCAGGTCTACAGGACTGGGTTCTGAGGGGACTGGGTTCTGAGGGGACCAGGTCTACAGGAATGGGTTCTGAGGGGACTGGGTTCTGAGGGGACCAGGTCTACAGGACTAGATTATGAGGGGACCAGGTCTACAGGACTGGGTTCTGATGGGTCTGGGTTCTGATGGGACTGGGTTCTGAGGGGACCAGGTCTACAGGACTGGGTTCTGAGGGGACTGGGTTCTGAGGGGACCAGGTCTACAGGACTGGGTTCTGATGGGACTGGGTTCTGAGGGGACCAGGTCTACAGGACTGGGTTCTGAGGGGACTGGGTTCTGAGGGGACCAGGTCTACAGGACTGGGTTCTGAGGGGACTGGGTTCTGAGGGGACCAGGTCTACAGGACTAGATTATGAGGGGACTGGTTTCTGAGGGGACCAGGTCTACAGGACTGGGTTCTGAGGGGACTGGGTTCTGAGGGGACCAGCTCTACAGGACTGGGTTCTGAGGGGACTGGGTTCTGAGGGGACCAGGTCTACAGGACTGGGTTCTGAGGGGACCAGGTCTACAGGACTGGGTTCTGAGGGGACCAGGTCTACAGGACTAGATTATGAGGGGACTGGGTTCTGAGGGGACCTGGTCTACAGGACTGGGTTCTGAGGGGACTGGGTTCTGAGGGGACCGGGTTCTGAGGGGACTGGGTTCTGAGGGGACCGGGTTCTGAGGGGACCAGGTCTACAGGACTGGGTTCTGAGGGGACCAGGTCTACAGGACTGGGTTCTGAGGGGACTGGGTTCTGAGGGGACCAGGTCTACAGGACTGGGTTCTGAGGGGACTGGGTTCTGAGGGGACCAGGTCTACAGGACTAGATTATGAGGGTACTGGGTTCTGATGGGTCTGGGTTCTGATGGGACTGGGTTCTGAGGGGACCAGGTCTACAGGACTGGGTTCTGAGGGTACTGGGTTCTGAGGGGACTGGGTTCTGAGGGGACCAGGTCTACAGGACTGGGTTCTGATGGGACTGGGTTCTGAGGGGACTGGATTCTGAGGGGACCAGGTCTACAGGACTAGATTCTGAGGGGACTGGGTTTTGATGGGACCAGGTCTACAGGACTGGGTTGTGATGGGACTGGGTTCTGAAGGGACTGGGTTCTGAGGGGACCAGGTGTACAGGACTGGGTTCTGAGGGGACTGGGTTCTGATGGGACCAGGTCTACAGTACTGGGTTCTGATGGGACTGGGTTCTGAGGGGACCAGGTCTACAGTACTGGGTTCTGAGGGGACTGGGTTCTGAGGGGACCAGGTCTACAGGACTGGGTTCTGATGGGACTGGGTTCTGAGGGGACTGGGTTCTGAGGGGACTGGGTCTACAGGACTGGGTTCTGAGGGGACCAGGTCTACAGGACTGGGTTCTGAGGGGACTGGGTTCTGAGGGGACCAGGTCTACAGGACTGGGTTCTGAGGGGACCAGGTCTACAGGACTAGATTATGAGGGGACTGGGTTCTGAGGGGACCAGGTCTACAGGACTGGGTTCTGATGGGACTGGGTTCTGAGGGGACCAGGTCTACAGGACTGGGTTCTGAGGGGACTGGGTTCTGAGGGGACCAGGTCTACAGGACTGGGTTCTGAGGGGACCAGGTCTACAGGACTGGGTTCTGAGGGGACCGGGTTCTGAGGGGACCAGGTCTACAGGACTGGGTTCTGAGGGGACTGGGTTCTGAGGGGACCAGGTCTACAGGACTGGGTTCTGAGGGGACTGGGTTCTGAGGGGACTGGGTTCTGATGGGACTGGGTTCTGAGGGGACCAGGTCTACAGGACTGGGTTCTGAGGGTACTGGGTTCTGAGGGTACTGGGTTCTGATGGGTCTGGGTTCTGATGGGACTGGGTTCTGAGGGGACCAGGTCTACAGGACTGGGTTCTGATGGGACTGGGTTCTGAGGGGACTGGGTTCTGAGGGGACCAGGTCTACAGGACTGGGTTCTGATGGGACTGGGTTCTGAGGGGACCAGGTCTACAGGACTAGATTCTGAGGGGACTGGGTTCTGAGGGGACCAGGTCTACAGTACTGGGTTCTGAGGGGACTGGGTTCTGAGGGGACCAGGTCTACAGGACTGGGTTCTGAGGGGACTGGGTTCTGAGGGGACTGGGTTCTGAGGGGACCAGGTCTACAGGACTGGGTTCTGAGGGGACTGGGTTCTGAGGGGACCAGGTCTACAGGAATGGGTTCTGAGGGGACTGGGTTCTGAGGGGACCAGGTCTACAGGACTAGATTATGAGGGGACCAGGTCTACAGGACTGGGTTCTGATGGGTCTGGGTTCTGATGGGACTGGGTTCTGAGGGGACCAGGTCTACAGGACTGGGTTCTGAGGGGACTGGGTTCTGAGGGGACCAGGTCTACAGGACTGGGTTCTGATGGGACTGGGTTCTGAGGGGACCAGGTCTACAGGACTGGGTTCTGAGGGGACTGGGTTCTGAGGGGACCAGGTCTACAGGACTGGGTTCTGATGGGACTGGGTTCTGAGGGGACTGGGTTCTGAGGGGACCAGGTCTACAGGACTAGATTATGAGGGGACTGGTTTCTGAGGGGACCAGGTCTACAGGACTGGGTTCTGAGGGGACTGGGTTCTGAGGGGACCAGCTCTACAGGACTGGGTTCTGAGGGGACTGGGTTCTGAGGGGACCAGGTCTACAGGACTGGGTTCTGAGGGGACCAGGTCTACAGGACTGGGTTCTGAGGGGACCAGGTCTACAGGACTGGGTTCTGAGGGGACCAGGTCTACAGGACTAGATTATGAGGGGACTGGGTTCTGAGGGGACCTGGTCTACAGGACTGGGTTCTGAGGGGACTGGGTTCTGAGGGGACCGGGTTCTGAGGGGACTGGGTTCTGAGGGGACCGGGTTCTGAGGGGACCAGGTCTACAGGACTGGGTTCTGAGGGGACCAGGTCTACAGGACTGGGTTCTGAGGGGACTGGGTTCTTAGGGAACTGGGTTCTGATGGGACTGGGTTCTGAGGGGACCAGGTCTACAGGACTGGGTTCTGAGGGTACTGGGTTCTGAGGGGACCAGGTTCTGAGGGGACTGGGTTCTGAGGGGACCAGGTCTACAGGACTGGGTTCTGATGGGACTGGGTTCTGAGGGGACTGGGTTCTGAGGGGACCGGGTTCTGAGGGGACCAGGTCTACAGGACTGGGTTCTGAGGGGACTGGGTTCTTAGGGAACTGGGTTCTGATGGGACTGGGTTCTGATGGGACTGGGTTCTGAGGGGACCAGGTCTACAGGACTGGGTTCTGAGGGTACTGGGTTCTGAGGGGACCAGGTTCTGAGGGGACTGGGTTCTGAGGGGACCAGGTCTACAGGACTGGGTTCTGATGGGACTGGGTTCTGAGGGGACTGGGTTCTGAGGGGACCAGGTCTACAGGACTAGATTATGAGGGGACTGGGTTCTGAGGGTACTGGGTTCTGAGGGGACCAGGTCTACAGGACTGGGATCTGAGGGGACTGGGTTCTGAGGGGACCAGGTCTACAGGACTGGGTTCTGAGGGCACTGGGTTCTGAGGGGACCAGGTCTACAGGACTGGGTTCTGATGGGACTGGGTTCTGAGGGCACTGGGTTCTGAGGGGACCAGGTCTACAGGACTAGATTATGAGGGGACTGGGTTCTGAGGGTACCAGGTCTACAGGACTGGGTTCTGAGGGGACTGGGTTCTGAGGGGACCAGGTCTACAGGACTGGGTTCTGAGGGGACCAGGTCTACAGTACTGGGTTCTGAGGGGACTGGGTTCTGAGGGGACCAGGTCTACAGGACTGGGTTCTGAGGGCACTGGGTTCTGAGGGGACCAGGTCTACAGGACTGGGTTCTGATGGGACTGGGTTCTGAGGGGACCAGGTCTACAGGACTGGGTTCTGAGGGGACTGGGTTCTGAGGGGACCAGGTCTACAGGACTGGGTTCTGAGGGGACTGGGTTCTGAGGGGACTGGGTTCTGAGGGGACCAGGTCTACAGGACTGGGTTCTGAGGGGACTGGGTTCTGAGGGGACTGGGTTCTGAGGGGACCAGGTCTACAGGACTGGGTTCTGATGGGACTGGGTTCTGAGGGGACCGGGTTCTGAGGGGACCAGGTCTACAGGACTGGGTTCTGATGGGACTGGGTTCTGAGGGGACCAGGTCTACAGGACTGGGTTCTGAGGGGACTGGGTTCTGAGGGGACCAGGTCTACAGGACTAGATTATGAGGGTACTGGGTTCTGATGGGTCTGGGTTCTGATGGGACTGGGTTCTGAGGGGACCAGGTCTACAGGACTGGGTTCTGAGGGTACTGGGTTCTGAGGGGACTGGGTTCTGAGGGGACCAGGTCTACAGGACTGGGTTCTGATGGGACTGGGTTCTGAGGGGACTGGATTCTGAGGGGACCAGGTCTACAGGACTAGATTCTGAGGGGACTGGGTTTTGATGGGACCAGGTCTACAGGACTGGGTTGTGATGGGACTGGGTTCTGAAGGGACTGGGTTCTGAGGGGACCAGGTGTACAGGACTGGGTTCTGAGGGGACTGGGTTCTGATGGGACCAGGTCTACAGTACTGGGTTCTGATGGGACTGGGTTCTGAGGGGACCAGGTCTACAGTACTGGGTTCTGAGGGGACCAGGTCTACAGGACTGGGTTCTGATGGGACTGGGTTCTGAGGGGACTGTGTTCTGAGGGGACTGGGTCTACAGGACTGGGTTCTGAGGGGACCAGGTCTACAGGACTGGGTTCTGAGGGGACTGGGTTCTGAGGGGACCAGGTCTACAGGACTGGGTTCTGAGGGGACCAGGTCTACAGGACTAGATTATGAGGGGACTGGGTTCTGAGGGGACCAGGTCTACAGGACTGGGTTCTGATGGGACTGGGTTCTGAGGGGACCAGGTCTACAGGACTGGGTTCTGAGGGGACTGGGTTCTGAGGGGACCAGGTCTACAGGACTGGGTTCTGAGGGGACCAGGTCTACAGGACTGGGTTCTGAGGGGACCGGGTTCTGAGGGGACCAGGTCTACAGGACTGGGTTCTGAGGGGACTGGGTTCTGAGGGGACCAGGTCTACAGGACTGGGTTCTGAGGGGACTGGGTTCTGAGGGGACTGGGTTCTGATGGGACTGGGTTCTGAGGGGACCAGGTCTACAGGACTGGGTTCTGAGGGTACTGGGTTCTGAGGGTACTGGGTTCTGATGGGTCTGGGTTCTGATGGGACTGGGTTCTGAGGGGACCAGGTCTACAGGACTGGGTTCTGATGGGACTGGGTTCTGAGGGGACTGGGTTCTGAGGGGACCAGGTCTACAGGACTGGGTTCTGATGGGACTGGGTTCTGAGGGGACCAGGTCTACAGGACTAGATTCTGAGGGGACTGGGTTCTGAGGGGACCAGGTCTACAGTACTGGGTTCTGAGGGGACTGGGTTCTGAGGGGACCAGGTCTACAGGACTGGGTTCTGAGGGGACTGGGTTCTGAGGGGACTGGGTTCTGAGGGGACCAGGTCTACAGGACTGGGTTCTGAGGGGACTGGGTTCTGAGGGGACCAGGTCTACAGGAATGGGTTCTGAGGGGACTGGGTTCTGAGGGGACCAGGTCTACAGGACTAGATTATGAGGGGACCAGGTCTACAGGACTGGGTTCTGATGGGTCTGGGTTCTGATGGGACTGGGTTCTGAGGGGACCAGGTCTACAGGACTGGGTTCTGAGGGGACTGGGTTCTGAGGGGACCAGGTCTACAGGACTGGGTTCTGATGGGACTGGGTTCTGAGGGGACCAGGTCTACAGGACTGGGTTCTGAGGGGACTGGGTTCTGAGGGGACCAGGTCTACAGGACTGGGTTCTGAGGGGACTGGGTTCTGAGGGGACCAGGTCTACAGGACTAGATTATGAGGGGACTGGTTTCTGAGGGGACCAGGTCTACAGGACTGGGTTCTGAGGGGACTGGGTTCTGAGGGGACCAGCTCTACAGGACTGGGTTCTGAGGGGACTGGGTTCTGAGGGGACCAGGTCTACAGGACTGGGTTCTGAGGGGACCAGGTCTACAGGACTGGGTTCTGAGGGGACCAGGTCTACAGGACTAGATTATGAGGGGACTGGGTTCTGAGGGGACCTGGTCTACAGGACTGGGTTCTGAGGGGACTGGGTTCTGAGGGGACCGGGTTCTGAGGGGACTGGGTTCTGAGGGGACCGGGTTCTGAGGGGACCAGGTCTACAGGACTGGGTTCTGAGGGGACTGGGTTCTGAGGGGACCAGGTCTACAGGACTGGGTTCTGAGGGGACTGGGTTCTGAGGGGACCAGGTCTACAGGACTAGATTATGAGGGTACTGGGTTCTGATGGGTCTGGGTTCTGATGGGACTGGGTTCTGAGGGGACCAGGTCTACAGGACTGGGTTCTGAGGGTACTGGGTTCTGAGGGGACTGGGTTCTGAGGGGACCAGGTCTACAGGACTGGGTTCTGATGGGACTGGGTTCTGAGGGGACTGGATTCTGAGGGGACCAGGTCTACAGGACTAGATTCTGAGGGGACTGGGTTTTGATGGGACCAGGTCTACAGGACTGGGTTGTGATGGGACTGGGTTCTGAAGGGACTGGGTTCTGAGGGGACCAGGTGTACAGGACTGGGTTCTGAGGGGACTGGGTTCTGATGGGACCAGGTCTACAGTACTGGGTTCTGATGGGACTGGGTTCTGAGGGGACCAGGTCTACAGTACTGGGTTCTGAGGGGACTGGGTTCTGAGGGGACCAGGTCTACAGGACTGGGTTCTGATGGGACTGGGTTCTGAGGGGACTGGGTTCTGAGGGGACTGGGTCTACAGGACTGGGTTCTGAGGGGACCAGGTCTACAGGACTGGGTTCTGAGGGGACTGGGTTCTGAGGGGACCAGGTCTACAGGACTGGGTTCTGAGGGGACCAGGTCTACAGGACTAGATTATGAGGGGACTGGGTTCTGAGGGGACCAGGTCTACAGGACTGGGTTCTGATGGGACTGGGTTCTGAGGGGACCAGGTCTACAGGACTGGGTTCTGAGGGGACTGGGTTCTGAGGGGACCAGGTCTACAGGACTGGGTTCTGAGGGGACCAGGTCTACAGGACTGGGTTCTGAGGGGACCGGGTTCTGAGGGGACCAGGTCTACAGGACTGGGTTCTGAGGGGACTGGGTTCTGAGGGGACCAGGTCTACAGGACTGGGTTCTGAGGGGACTGGGTTCTGAGGGGACTGGGTTCTGATGGGACTGGGTTCTGAGGGGACCAGGTCTACAGGACTGGGTTCTGAGGGTACTGGGTTCTGAGGGTACTGGGTTCTGATGGGTCTGGGTTCTGATGGGACTGGGTTCTGAGGGGACCAGGTCTACAGGACTGGGTTCTGATGGGACTGGGTTCTGAGGGGACTGGGTTCTGAGGGGACCAGGTCTACAGGACTGGGTTCTGATGGGACTGGGTTCTGAGGGGACCAGGTCTACAGGACTAGATTCTGAGGGGACTGGGTTCTGAGGGGACCAGGTCTACAGTACTGGGTTCTGAGGGGACTGGGTTCTGAGGGGACCAGGTCTACAGGACTGGGTTCTGAGGGGACTGGGTTCTGAGGGGACTGGGTTCTGAGGGGACCAGGTCTACAGGACTGGGTTCTGAGGGGACTGGGTTCTGAGGGGACCAGGTCTACAGGAATGGGTTCTGAGGGGACTGGGTTCTGAGGGGACCAGGTCTACAGGACTAGATTATGAGGGGACCAGGTCTACAGGACTGGGTTCTGATGGGTCTGGGTTCTGATGGGACTGGGTTCTGAGGGGACCAGGTCTACAGGACTGGGTTCTGAGGGGACTGGGTTCTGAGGGGACCAGGTCTACAGGACTGGGTTCTGATGGGACTGGGTTCTGAGGGGACCAGGTCTACAGGACTGGGTTCTGAGGGGACTGGGTTCTGAGGGGACCAGGTCTACAGGACTGGGTTCTGATGGGACTGGGTTCTGAGGGGACTGGGTTCTGAGGGGACCAGGTCTACAGGACTAGATTATGAGGGGACTGGTTTCTGAGGGGACCAGGTCTACAGGACTGGGTTCTGAGGGGACTGGGTTCTGAGGGGACCAGCTCTACAGGACTGGGTTCTGAGGGGACTGGGTTCTGAGGGGACCAGGTCTACAGGACTGGGTTCTGAGGGGACCAGGTCTACAGGACTGGGTTCTGAGGGGACCAGGTCTACAGGACTGGGTTCTGAGGGGACCAGGTCTACAGGACTAGATTATGAGGGGACTGGGTTCTGAGGGGACCTGGTCTACAGGACTGGGTTCTGAGGGGACTGGGTTCTGAGGGGACCGGGTTCTGAGGGGACTGGGTTCTGAGGGGACCGGGTTCTGAGGGGACCAGGTCTACAGGACTGGGTTCTGAGGGGACCAGGTCTACAGGACTGGGTTCTGAGGGGACTGGGTTCTTAGGGAACTGGGTTCTGATGGGACTGGGTTCTGAGGGGACCAGGTCTACAGGACTGGGTTCTGAGGGTACTGGGTTCTGAGGGGACCAGGTTCTGAGGGGACTGGGTTCTGAGGGGACCAGGTCTACAGGACTGGGTTCTGATGGGACTGGGTTCTGAGGGGACTGGGTTCTGAGGGGACCAGGTCTACAGGACTAGATTATGAGGGGACTGGGTTCTGAGGGGACTGGGTTCTGAGGGGACCAGGTCTACAGGACTGGGATTTGAGGGGACTGGGTTCTGAGGGGACCAGGTCTACAGGACTGGGTTCTGAGGGCACTGGGTTCTGAGGGGACCAGGTCTACAGGACTGGGTTCTGAGGGCACTGGGTTCTGAGGGGACCAGGTCTACAGGACTGGGTTCTGATGGGACTGGGTTCTGAGGGCACTGGGTTCTGAGGGGACCAGGTCTACAGGACTAGATTATGAGGGGACTGGGTTCTGAGGGTACCAGGTCTACAGGACTGGGTTCTGAGGGGACTGGGTTCTGAGGGGACCAGGTCTACAGGACTGGGTTCTGAGGGGACCAGGTCTACAGTACTGGGTTCTGAGGGGACTGGGTTCTGAGGGGACCAGGTCTACAGGACTGGGTTCTGAGGGCACTGGGTTCTGAGGGGACCAGGTCTACAGGACTGGGTTCTGATGGGACTGGGTTCTGAGGGGACCAGGTCTACAGGACTGGGTTCTGAGGGGACTGGGTTCTGAGGGGACCAGGTCTACAGGACTGGGTTCTGAGGGGACCGGGTTCTGAGGGGACTGGGTTCTGAGGGGACCAGGTCTACAGGACTGGGTTCTGAGGGGACTGGGTTCTGAGGGGACCAGGTCTACAGGACTGGGTTCTGATGGGACTGGGTTCTGAGGGGACCGGGTTCTGAGGGGACCAGGTCTACAGGACTGGGTTCTGATGGGACTGGGTTCTGAGGGGACCAGGTCTACAGGACTGGGTTCTGAGGGGACTGGGTTCTGATGGGACTGGGTTCTGAGGGGACCAGGTCTACAGGACTGGGTTCTGAGGGGACTGGGTTCTGAAGGGACCAGGTCTACAGGACTGGGTTCTGAGGGGACTGGTTTCTGATGGGACTGGGTTCTGAGGGGACCAGGTCTACAGGACTAGATTATGAGGGTACTGGGTTCTGATGGGTCTGGGTTCTGATGGGACTGGGTTCTGAGGGGACCAGGTCTACAGGACTGGGTTCTGAGGGTACTGGGTTCTGAGGGGACTGGGTTCTGAGCGGACCAGGTCTACAGGACTGGGTTCTGATGGGACTGGGTTCTGAGGGGACTGGATTCTGAGGGGACCAGGTCTACAGGACTAGATTCTGAGGGGACTGGGTTGTGATGGGACCAGGTCTACAGGACTGGGTTGTGATGGGACTGGGTTCTGAAGGGACTGGGTTCTGAGGGGACCAGGTGTACAGGACTGGGTTCTGAGGGGACTGGGTTCTGATGGGACCAGGTCTACAGTACTGGGTTCTGATGGGACTGGGTTCTGAGGGGACCAGGTCTACAGGACTGGGTTCTGAGGGGACTGGGTTCTGAGGGGACCAGGTCTACAGGAATGGGTTCTGAGGGGACTGGGTTCTGAGGGGACCAGGTCTACAGGACTAGATTATGAGGGGACCAGGTCTACAGGACTGGGTTCTGATGGGTCTGGGTTCTGATGGGACTGGGTTCTGAGGGGACCAGGTCTACAGGACTGGGTTCTGAGGGGACTGGGTTCTGAGGGGACCAGGTCTACAGGACTGGGTTCTGATGGGACTGGGTTCTGAGGGGACCAGGTCTACAGGACTGGGTTCTGAGGGGACTGGGTTCTGAGGGGACCAGGTCTACAGGACTGGGTTCTGAGGGGACTGGGTTCTGAGGGGACCAGGTCTACAGGACTAGATTATGAGGGGACTGGTTTCTGAGGGGACCAGGTCTACAGGACTGGGTTCTGAGGGGACTGGGTTCTGAGGGGACCAGCTCTACAGGACTGGGTTCTGAGGGGACTGGGTTCTGAGGGGACCAGGTCTACAGGACTGGGTTCTGAGGGGACCAGGTCTACAGGACTGGGTTCTGAGGGGACCAGGTCTACAGGACTAGATTATGAGGGGACTGGGTTCTGAGGGGACCTGGTCTACAGGACTGGGTTCTGAGGGGACTGGGTTCTGAGGGGACCGGGTTCTGAGGGGACTGGGTTCTGAGGGGACCGGGTTCTGAGGGGACCAGGTCTACAGGACTGGGTTCTGAGGGGACCAGGTCTACAGGACTGGGTTCTGAGGGGACTGGGTTCTGAGGGGACCAGGTCTACAGGACTGGGTTCTGAGGGGACTGGGTTCTGAGGGGACCAGGTCTACAGGACTAGATTATGAGGGTACTGGGTTCTGATGGGTCTGGGTTCTGATGGGACTGGGTTCTGAGGGGACCAGGTCTACAGGACTGGGTTCTGAGGGTACTGGGTTCTGAGGGGACTGGGTTCTGAGGGGACCAGGTCTACAGGACTGGGTTCTGATGGGACTGGGTTCTGAGGGGACTGGATTCTGAGGGGACCAGGTCTACAGGACTAGATTCTGAGGGGACTGGGTTTTGATGGGACCAGGTCTACAGGACTGGGTTGTGATGGGACTGGGTTCTGAAGGGACTGGGTTCTGAGGGGACCAGGTGTACAGGACTGGGTTCTGAGGGGACTGGGTTCTGATGGGACCAGGTCTACAGTACTGGGTTCTGATGGGACTGGGTTCTGAGGGGACCAGGTCTACAGTACTGGGTTCTGAGGGGACTGGGTTCTGAGGGGACCAGGTCTACAGGACTGGGTTCTGATGGGACTGGGTTCTGAGGGGACTGGGTTCTGAGGGGACTGGGTCTACAGGACTGGGTTCTGAGGGGACCAGGTCTACAGGACTGGGTTCTGAGGGGACTGGGTTCTG
The DNA here is from genome assembly GCF_933228915.1 of Telmatherina bonti. Classification (NCBI taxonomy): domain Eukaryota; kingdom Metazoa; phylum Chordata; class Actinopteri; order Atheriniformes; family Telmatherinidae; genus Telmatherina; species Telmatherina bonti. Next base: position 1,558,691 of record NC_136613.1, read on the forward strand.
AGGGGACCAGGTCTACAGGACTGGGTTCTGAGGGGACCAGGTCTACAGGACTAGATTATGAGGGGACTGGGTTCTGAGGGGACCAGGTCTACAGGACTGGGTTCTGATGGGACTGGGTTCTGAGGGGACCAGGTCTACAGGACTGGGTTCTGAGGGGACTGGGTTCTGAGGGGACCAGGTCTACAGGACTGGGTTCTGAGGGGACCAGGTCTACAGGACTGGGTTCTGAGGGGACCGGGTTCTGAGGGGACCAGGTCTACAGGACTGGGTTCTGAGGGGACTGGGTTCTGAGGGGACCAGGTCTACAGGACTGGGTTCTGAGGGGACTGGGTTCTGAGGGGACTGGGTTCTGATGGGACTGGGTTCTGAGGGGACCAGGTCTACAGGACTGGGTTCTGAGGGTACTGGGTTCTGAGGGTACTGGGTTCTGATGGGTCTGGGTTCTGATGGGACTGGGTTCTGAGGGGACCAGGTCTACAGGACTGGGTTCTGATGGGACTGGGTTCTGAGGGGACTGGGTTCTGAGGGGACCAGGTCTACAGGACTGGGTTCTGATGGGACTGGGTTCTGAGGGGACCAGGTCTACAGGACTAGATTCTGAGGGGACTGGGTTCTGAGGGGACCAGGTCTACAGTACTGGGTTCTGAGGGGACTGGGTTCTGAGGGGACCAGGTCTACAGGACTGGGTTCTGAGGGGACTGGGTTCTGAGGGGACTGGGTTCTGAGGGGACCAGGTCTACAGGACTGGGTTCTGAGGGGACTGGGTTCTGAGGGGACCAGGTCTACAGGAATGGGTTCTGAGGGGACTGGGTTCTGAGGGGACCAGGTCTACAGGACTAGATTATGAGGGGACCAGGTCTACAGGACTGGGTTCTGATGGGTCTGGGTTCTGATGGGACTGGGTTCTGAGGGGACCAGGTCTACAGGACTGGGTTCTGAGGGGACTGGGTTCTGAGGGGACCAGGTCTACAGGACTGGGTTCTGATGGGACTGGGTTCTGAGGGGACCAGGTCTACAGGACTGGGTTCTGAGGGGACTGGGTTCTGAGGGGACCAGGTCTACAGGACTGGGTTCTGATGGGACTGGGTTCTGAGGGGACTGGGTTCTGAGGGGACCAGGTCTACAGGACTAGATTATGAGGGGACTGGTTTCTGAGGGGACCAGGTCTACAGGACTGGGTTCTGAGGGGACTGGGTTCTGAGGGGACCAGCTCTACAGGACTGGGTTCTGAGGGGACTGGGTTCTGAGGGGACCAGGTCTACAGGACTGGGTTCTGAGGGGACCAGGTCTACAGGACTGGGTTCTGAGGGGACCAGGTCTACAGGACTGGGTTCTGAGGGGACCAGGTCTACAGGACTAGATTATGAGGGGACTGGGTTCTGAGGGGACCTGGTCTACAGGACTGGGTTCTGAGGGGACTGGGTTCTGAGGGGACCGGGTTCTGAGGGGACTGGGTTCTGAGGGGACCGGGTTCTGAGGGGACCAGGTCTACAGGACTGGGTTCTGAGGGGACCAGGTCTACAGGACTGGGTTCTGAGGGGACTGGGTTCTTAGGGAACTGGGTTCTGATGGGACTGGGTTCTGAGGGGACCAGGTCTACAGGACTGGGTTCTGAGGGTACTGGGTTCTGAGGGGACCAGGTTCTGAGGGGACTGGGTTCTGAGGGGACCAGGTCTACAGGACTGGGTTCTGATGGGACTGGGTTCTGAGGGGACTGGGTTCTGAGGGGACCAGGTCTACAGGACTAGATTATGAGGGGACTGGGTTCTGAGGGGACTGGGTTCTGAGGGGACCAGGTCTACAGGACTGGGATTTGAGGGGACTGGGTTCTGAGGGGACCAGGTCTACAGGACTGGGTTCTGAGGGCACTGGGTTCTGAGGGGACCAGGTCTACAGGACTGGGTTCTGAGGGCACTGGGTTCTGAGGGGACCAGGTCTACAGGACTGGGTTCTGATGGGACTGGGTTCTGAGGGCACTGGGTTCTGAGGGGACCAGGTCTACAGGACTAGATTATGAGGGGACTGGGTTCTGAGGGTACCAGGTCTACAGGACTGGGTTCTGAGGGGACTGGGTTCTGAGGGGACCAGGTCTACAGGACTGGGTTCTGAGGGGACCAGGTCTACAGTACTGGGTTCTGAGGGGACTGGGTTCTGAGGGGACCAGGTCTACAGGACTGGGTTCTGAGGGCACTGGGTTCTGAGGGGACCAGGTCTACAGGACTGGGTTCTGATGGGACTGGGTTCTGAGGGGACCAGGTCTACAGGACTGGGTTCTGAGGGGACTGGGTTCTGAGGGGACCAGGTCTACAGGACTGGGTTCTGAGGGGACCGGGTTCTGAGGGGACTGGGTTCTGAGGGGACCAGGTCTACAGGACTGGGTTCTGAGGGGACTGGGTTCTGAGGGGACCAGGTCTACAGGACTGGGTTCTGATGGGACTGGGTTCTGAGGGGACCGGGTTCTGAGGGGACCAGGTCTACAGGACTGGGTTCTGATGGGACTGGGTTCTGAGGGGACCAGGTCTACAGGACTGGGTTCTGAGGGGACTGGGTTCTGATGGGACTGGGTTCTGAGGGGACCAGGTCTACAGGACTGGGTTCTGAGGGGACTGGGTTCTGAAGGGACCAGGTCTACAGGACTGGGTTCTGAGGGGACTGGTTTCTGATGGGACTGGGTTCTGAGGGGACCAGGTCTACAGGACTAGATTATGAGGGTACTGGGTTCTGATGGGTCTGGGTTCTGATGGGACTGGGTTCTGAGGGGACCAGGTCTACAGGACTGGGTTCTGAGGGTACTGGGTTCTGAGGGGACTGGGTTCTGAGCGGACCAGGTCTACAGGACTGGGTTCTGATGGGACTGGGTTCTGAGGGGACTGGATTCTGAGGGGACCAGGTCTACAGGACTAGATTCTGAGGGGACTGGGTTGTGATGGGACCAGGTCTACAGGACTGGGTTGTGATGGGACTGGGTTCTGAAGGGACTGGGTTCTGAGGGGACCAGGTGTACAGGACTGGGTTCTGAGGGGACTGGGTTCTGATGGGACCAGGTCTACAGTACTGGGTTCTGATGGGACTGGGTTCTGAGGGGACCAGGTCTACAGTACTGGGTTCTGAGGGGACTGGGTTCTGAGGGGACCAGGTCTACAGGACTGGGTTCTGAGGGGACTGGGTTCTGAGGGGACTGGGTCTACAGGACTGGGTTCTGAGGGGACCAGGTCTACAGGACTGGGTTCTGAGGGGACTGGGTTCTGAGGGGACCAGGTCTACAGGACTGGGTTCTGAGGGGACCAGGTCTACAGGACTGGGTTCTGAGGGGACCAGGTCTACAGGACTAGATTATGAGGGGACTGGGTTCTGAGGGGACCAGGTCTACAGGACTGGGTTCTGATGGGACTGGGTTCTGAGCGGACCAGGTCTACAGGACTGGGTTCTGAGGGGACTGGGTTCTGAGGGGACCAGGTCTACAGGACTGGGTTCTGAGGGGACCAGGTCTACAGGACTGGGTTCTGAGGGGACCGGGTTCTGAGGGGACCAGGTCTACAGGACTGGGTTCTGAGGGGACTGGGTCCTGAGGGGACCAGGTCTACAGGACTGGGTTCTGAGGGGACTGGGTTCTGAGGGGACTGGGTTCTGATGGGACTGGGTTCTGAGGGGACCAGGTCTACAGGACTGGGTTCTGAGGGTACTGGGTTCTGATGGGTCTGGGTTCTGAGGGGACCAGGTCTACAGGACTGGGTTCTGATGGGACTGGGTTCTGAGGGGACCAGGTCTACAGGACTGGGTTCTGATGGGACTGGGTTCTGAGGGGACCAGGTCTACAGGACTAGATTCTGAGGGGACTGGGTTCTGAGGGGACCAGGTCTACAGTACTGGGTTCTGAGGGGACTGGGTTCTGAGGGGACCAGGTCTACAGGACTGGGTTCTGAGGGGACTGGGTTCTGACGGGACTGGGTTCTGAGGGGACCAGGTCTACAGGACTGGGTTCTGAGGGGACTGGGTTCTGAGGGGACCAGGTCTACAGGAATGGGTTCTGAGGGGACTGGGTTCTGAGGGGACCAGGTCTACAGGACTAGATTATGAGGGGACCAGGTCTACAGGACTGGGTTCTGAGGGGACCAGGTCTACAGGACTAGATTATGAGGGGACCAGGTCTACAGGACTGGGTTCTGAGGGGACCAGGTCTACAGGACTGGGTTCTGAGGGGACTGGGTTCTGAGGGGACTGGGTTCTGAGGGGACCAGGTCTACAGGACTGGGTTCTGAGGGGACTGGGTTCTGAGGGGACCAGGTCTACAGGACTAGATTATGAGGGGACCAGGTCTACAGGACTAGATTATGAGGGGACTGGGTTCTGAGGGGACCAGGTCTACAGGACTGGGTTCTGAGGGGACTGGGTTCTGAGGGGACCAGGTCTACAGGACTGGGTTCTGAGGGGACCAGGTCTACAGGACTGGGTTCTGAGGTGACCAGGTCTACAGGACTAGATTATGAGGGGACTGGGTTCTGAGGGGACCAGGTCTACAGGACTGGGTTCTGATGGGACTGGGTTCTGAGGGGACCAGGTCTACAGGACTGGGTTCTGAGGGGACTGGGTTCTGAGGGGACCAGGTCTACAGGACTGGGTTCTGAGGGGACTGGGTTCTCAGGGGACTGGGTTCTGAGGGGACTGGGTTCTGAGGGGACCGGGTTCTGAGGGGACCAGGTCTACAGGACTGGGTTCTGAGGGGACTGGGTTCTGAGGGGACCGGGTTCTGAGGGGACCAGGTCTACAGGACTGGGTTCTGAGGGGACCAGGTCTACAGGACTGGGTTCTGAGGGGACTGGGTTCTGAGGGGACCAGGTCTACAGGACTGGGTTCTGAGGGGACCGGGTTCTGAGGGGACCGGGTTCTGAGGGGACTGGGTTCTGAGGGGACTGGGTTCTGAGGGGACCAGGTCTACAGGACTGGGTTCTGAGGGGACCGGGTTCTGAGGGGACCGGGTTCTGAGGGGACCAGGTCTACAGGACTGGGTTGTGAGGGGACTGGGTTGTGAGGGGACTGGGTTCTGAGGGGACTGGGTTCTGATGGGACTGGGTTCTGAGGGGACCAGGTCTACAGGACTGGGTTCTGAGGGTACTGGGTTCTGATGGGTCTGGGTTCTGATGGGACTGGGTTCTGAGGGGACCAGGTCTACAGGACTGGGTTCTGATGGGACTGGGTTCTGAGGGGACTGGGTTCTGAGGGGACCAGGTCTACAGGACTGGGTTCTGATGGGACTGGGTTCTGAGGGGACCAGGTCTACAGGACTAGATTCTGAGGGGACTGGGTTCTGAGGGGACTGGGTTCTGAGGGGACTGGGTTCTGAGGGGACCAGGTCTACAGGACTGGGTTCTGAGGGGACCGGGTTCTGAGGGGACTGGGTTCTGAGGGGACTGGGTTCTGAGGGGACCGGGTTCTGAGGGGACCAGGTCTACAGGACTGGGTTCTGAGGGGACTGGGTTCTGAGGGGACCAGGTCTACAGGACTGGGTTCTGAGGGGACTGGGTTCTGAGGGGACCAGGTCTACAGGACTGGGTTCTGAGGGGACTGGGTTCTGAGGGGACCAGGTCTACAGGACTGGGTTCTGAGGGGACTGGGTTCTGAGGGGACTGGGTTCTGAGGGGACCAGGTCTACAGGACTGGGTTCTGAGGGGACTGGGTTCTGAGGGGACTGGGTTCTGAGGGGACTGGGTCTACAGGACTGGGTTCTGAGGGGACCAGGTCTACAGGACTGGGTTCTGAGGGGACTGGGTTCTGAGGGGACCAGGTCTACAGGACTGGGTTCTGAGGGGACTGGGTTCTGAGGGGACTGGGTTCTGAGGGGACTGGGTTCTGAGGGGACCAGGTCTACAGGACTGGGTTCTGAGGGGACTGGGTTCTGAGGGGACCAGGTCTACAGGACTGGGTTCTGAGGGGACTGGGTTCTGAGGGGACCAGGTCTACAAGACTGGGTTCTGAGGGGACTGGGTTCTGAGGGGACTGGGTTCTGAGGGGACCAGGTCTACAGGACTGGGTTCTGAGGGGACTGGGTTCTGAGGGGACCAGGTCTACAGGACTGGGTTCTGAGGGGACTGGGTTCTGAGGGGACCAGGTCTACAGGACTGGGTTCTGAGGGGACTGGGTTCTGAGGGGACTGGGTCTACAGGACTGGGTTCTGAGGGGACCAGGTCTACAGGACTGGGTTCTGAGGGGACTGGGTTCTGAGGGGACTGGGTTCTGAGGGGACCAGGTCTACAGGACTGGGTTCTGAGGGGACTGGGTTCTGAGGGGACCAGGTCTACAGGACTGGGTTCTGAGGGGACTGGGTTCTGAGGGGACTGGGTTCTGAGGGGACCGGGTCTACAGGACTGGGTTCTGAGGGGACTGGGTTCTGAGGGGACCAGGTCTACAGGACTGGGTTCTGAGGGGACTGGGTTCTGAGGGGACCAGGTCTACAGGACTGGGTTCTGAGGGGACTGGGTTCTGAGGGGACCAGGTCTACAGGACTGGGTTCTGAGGGGACTGGGTTCTGAGGGGACTGGGTTCTGAGGGGACCAGGTCTACAGGACTGGGTTCTGAGGGGACTGGGTTCTGAGGGGACCAGGTCTACAGGAATGGGTTCTGAGGGGACTGGGTTCTGAGGGGACCAGGTCTACAGGACTAGATTATGAGGGGACCAGGTCTACAGGACTGGGTTCTGAGTGGACCAGGTCTACAGGACTAGATTATGAGGGGACCAGGTCTACAGGACTGGGTTCTGAGGGGACTGGGTTCTGAGGGGACTGGGTTCTGAGGGGACCAGGTCTACAGGACTGGGTTCTGAGGGGACTGGGTTCTGAGGGGACCAGGTCTACAGGACTGGGTTCTGAGGGGACCAGGTCTACAGGACTCGGTTCTGAGGGGACTGGGTTCTGAGGGGACTGGGTTCTGAGGGGACTGGGTTCTGAGGGGACTGGGTTCTGAGGGGACCAGGTCTACAGGACTGGGTTCTGAGGGGACTGGGTTCTGAGGGGACCAGGTCTACAGGACTGGGTTCTGAGGGGACCAGGTCTACAGGACTGGGTTCTGAGGGGACTGGGTTCTGAGGGGACTGGGTTCTGAGGGGACTGGGTTCTGAGGGGACCAGGTCTACAGGACTGGGTTCTGAGGGGACCAGGTCTACAGGACTGGGTTCTGAGGGGACTGGGTTCTGAGGGGACCAGGTCTACAGGACTGGGTTCTGAGGGGACTGGGTTCTGAGGGGACCAGGTCTACAGGACTGGGTTCTGAGGGGACTGGGTTCTGAGGGGACCAGGTCTACAGGACTGGGTTCTGAGGGGACTGGGTTCTGAGGGGACCAGGTCTACAGGACTGGGTTCTGAGGGGACCAGGTCTACAGGACTCGGTTCTGAGGGGACTGGGTTCTGAGGGGACTGGGTTCTGAGGGGACTGGGTTCTGAGGGGACCAGGTCTACAGGACTGGGTTCTGAGGGGACCAGGTCTACAGGACTCGGTTCTGAGGGGACTGGGTTCTGAGGGGACTGGGTTCTGAGGGGACCAGGTCTACAGGACTGGGTTCTGAGGGGACTGGGTTCTGAGGGGACCAGGTCTACAGGACTGGGTTCTGAGGGGACTGGGTTCTGAGGGGACTGGGTTCTGAGGGGACCAGGTCTACAGGACTGGGTTCTGAGGGGACTGGGTTCTGAGGGGACCAGGTCTACAGGACTGGGTTCTGAGGGGACTGGGTTCTGAGGGGACCAGGTCTACAGGACTGGGTTCTGAGGGGACCAGGTCTACAGGACTCGGTTCTGAGGGGACTGGGTTCTGAGGGGACTGGGTTCTGAGGGGACTGGGTTCTGAGGGGACCAGGTCTACAGGACTGGGTTCTGAGGGGACCAGGTCTACAGGACTCGGTTCTGAGGGGACTGGGTTCTGAGGGGACTGGGTTCTGAGGGGATATGGTTTAGAATGTTGTTCTGGTCCAAACGGAGGTTCAGAACTTTAAACCAAACTAATCCAGCACCTGGTGCAGGATCTGGACTTCCTTCTGCCCCACAGTGTTTTATAGTTCTGCTCTGAAACAGTTCCTAACCCAGTTCTGTTGGCTGCCCGATGACTCTTAGAATCTGGGATCGGTTCTGAGGTGGACCCGATCCCGAGTCCAGTTTGGAAACTCATTTTTTAAAAAGTTTTTTACGAAAAGAAAAAAATCATTTTTTTATTTTTCTAACAAAGTTTGTTCCATGGTTCCGCTTGTAGTCCTGCTGTGTCGGGTTTCACAGAGCTTTCCGGTCCGCACAACAGACCTGCAGAGTTCCGGTCACATCGGGTCTATTTTCTTCAGTTTCTGCTGTTTTTAGACTTTGATTCATTTCAACAATGTGGATCTAATTCGACCTCTTGACCTGGATCGGTTCTCACACATTTTCTGGATCAGGACCTGAAAACTGGTCGTGTTTGGTCATGTGCACACGATGAGCATGCTCAGTAGCGCCCTAGCTGCAGGGACTGCAGCTTTCTCTCGGCTTTGAGCTTTCTGATGATGAGGATGTTCTGTCTTCCTCTCGTAGCTTTGGGTGGGAGACGCTGGAAGTTTGGAGATGTCTCCAGGTCGTTCACCAAGCTGCTGGTTTTAACAGAAAACACTAAAACCACAACCAGAGAAAAGAGAAAAACCTGCTATGTGCAGTAAGACAGAGGTTTCCAGAAGTTTCTGCTTCAAGTTTTCGCTGTAAGGCGCTGACTGAACTGTGTCGTGCACACGTGTACAGCCGTGTCAGATGTTGCTCCTTTCCTGGATGTCTCATTTTTGTCCACTAAAGACGTTGAGTTGAAGACATCCCGTCCTCGTCCCTCCATAGTATGGTAAACAACGTCCACCATCACGGTGGACGTTGTTTACCATACTAATGGCAAATGATGCATAAATGTCTTCAAATGTAATTAAACTGGTATTTTTGCCTGGAGGTATTGAAGTGTTGGTCCTAGAGTATCAGTATGCCATTTCCATTTCCATTTCCATCTGGTCTTACTGGTCCCATGCCACTCTCCACTGCTTACTGGAAAACTGCAGCAGACAAACACAGTGTTCATTTGTGGGGCTGAGAACAAATGTAAACATGTACATGCTTAAAGGATGTCTTTCCTCATGTCCTCAGACATTTGGGCTCCTGTCTCTTAAAGACTTCCTCCCAAGCAGCAACCTCCAGCGGTTAAAAGTGAAGCCTGTGTGGAAGTGCATAAAACTGCAGTTCTCCCTTCATCCACTAGGGGCTGCAAAACAGAGCAAATCCCCATAGACTCCCATGTTAAAAAGACCAACTTCACAGCAGGAATAAACATGTTTACAGCAGGAATAAACATGTTTACAGCAGAAATAAACATGTTTACAGCCTGGTTCAAAAATCCATTTTAGGTTTAATAGGTCAGGTTTACCTTCATGACAACTGTGGGGGGAGTGAATTTTTTTCCAACTCGTCCGTTTAAAAGTAATTTAATCTTGAATTTCTGCATATTTAGGGGTGTGTCCTTTTGATTGACAGGTACCCGATCTCCTGCTTCAAGTCAGAAGAACGTAGAACAACCGCGGTTTTTAGCCGGTTAACAACGTGACTTAACTTTAACCCGCTTACCTCCGTTAGCTGGTTATCTCCTGTTATCTCCGGGTTAGCTCGGTTAGCTCTTAGCTACAGAAAGCTCGGAGTTCGCTCGATGTCAATCATCCACCATGACGCTCACAGCCCCCCTCTGAGCTCCACCTCTTTGCCCATATTTGTATTTTCTGGGCGAGACGACACACATGCCCCTGCCAAGATGGTGATGGTAGGAACCGCCCACCGAGCTTCAATTCAGCTCTTCAGAAACCTACGGGTGACGTCACAGAGGCTCCGCCCATCTTTTATATATAGTCTACGCTTCCTCCCGAAACACCTACTGTGCTCTGATTGGCCAGCTCCAGCAGGGGGGTGGAGCTGATCGCAATGTTCATGAAGTGTATATAAAACCAGATGTTAAATAACATTTGTCCGAGTCTGGGATCTTTAAAGTCCCTGTATGTCTGTGAATGTTTCATATCTGTCTTTGCTTCCTGTGTGTTTATGTATCATAGTTTGCCAGTAGTATAAATACTCTTTGTACATTACTACACACTATACTTTCATGTGGGATTAAGGCCCCCCCCCCCAACCGTATGATGTAAAAGTTGTATCCTGTAAACTCTGATGACAACTGACAGTCCTTCACTGCATGCAGATTAGAAACCAACCAATTCTACTTTCATCGTATGTAGAGGAACATTCATTAAATAAAGCGCTGACCATCAGACATGTTGACGTGTTTTATTTCCTCCCATATCAGCTGATGCTCTTCTTTTTTTTTTTTTTTTTTTTTTTACCATTAACCCTCTTATGACTAATTTATCCTGTTTTATACTCTTACTGAGCACATTTCATGACTTTATGGTAAAACTTTGCTTCAAACCCTGTGATTTGGACTCATCTTCAGCCCCTGCTGTACATATTTGCTGTGACACAACGGACATGGTACTGACCCATTGGAATATTCTATTCTATTCTATTCTATTCTATTCTATTCTACAGTCATTTAGACGCTTTTATCCAAAGCGACTTACATATGAGTGAGAACAACACAAGCAGGGAATCAAACAGTAGAGGACATGGTAGGAAGTTGCTGGTGGACTGTCCAGTTGGACGCAGGTCCTTCCATGAAGCTTCAGACTTTTTTTTTGTTTTTTTGTTTACTCCCTTCCCACCATATAATGTCATCTATGTTACAAACAAAAAATTAATCCCATAAAGTTTGTTGTAAAGAACTGGGCTAAGTTCTCCAACTTTCCAACAAATATAGCTAAACTAAGTGTTGAAGTTCTCCTTGAAGAGCTGAGTCTTCAGCTGGGTCTTAAAAGTAGACAGGGACTCTGCAGAGCGGACAGAGTTTGGGAG